>NC_092086.1:17680728-17696149 GCF_045679555.1 Salvelinus alpinus
CTCTCTGCAGTAGGTCTCTATAGGAGGATGTATATGGTCTCTATAGTAGGATGTGTATGGTCTCTATAGGAGGATGTGTACGGTCTCTATAGGAGGATGTGTATGTTCTCTATAGGAGGATGTGTATGGTCTCTATAGGAGGATGTGTATGGTCTCTATAGGAGGATGTGTATGGTCTCTATAGGAGGATGTGTATGGTCTCTATAGGAGGATGTATATGGTCTCTATAGGAGGATGTGTATGGTCTCTATAGGAGGATGTATATGGTCTCTATAGGAGGATGTGTATGGTCTCTATAGGAGGATGTGTATGGTCTCTATAGGAGGATGTGTATGGTCTCTATAGGAGGATGTGTATGGTCTGCCATGGTCTCTATAGGAGGATGTGTATGTTCTCTATAGGAGGATGTGTATGGTCTCTATAGGAGGATGTGTATGGTCTCTATAGGAGGATGTGTATGGTCTGCCATGGTCTCTATAGGAGGATGTGTATGTTCTCTATAGGAGGATGTGTATGGTCTCTATAGGAGGATGTGTATGGTCTCTATAGGAGGATGTGTATGGTCTCTATAGGAGGATGTGTATGGTCTCTATAGGAGGATGTGTATGTTCGCTATAGGAGGATGTGTATGGTCTCTATAGGAGGATGTGTATGTTCGCTATAGGAGGATGTGTATGGTCTCTATAGGAGGATGTGTATGGTCTCTATAGGTGGATGTATATGGTCTCTATAGGAGGATGTGTATGGTCTCTATAGGAGGATGTGTATGGTCTCTATAGGAGGATGTGTATGGTCTCTATAGGAGGATGTGTATGGTCTCTATAGGAGGATGTGTATGGTCTCTATAGGAGGATGTGTATGGTCTCTATAGGAGGATGTGTATGGTCTCTATAGGAGGATGTGTATGGTCTCTATAGGAGGATGTGTATGTTCGCTATAGGAGGATGTGTATGGTCTCTATAGGAGGATGTGTATGGTCTCTATAGGAGGATGTGTATGTTCTCTATAGGAGGATGTGTATGGTCTCTATAGGAGGATGTGTATGGTCTCTATAGGAGGATGTGTATGGTCTCTATAGGAGGATGTGTATGGTCTCTATAGGAGGATGTGTATGGTCTCTATAGGAGGATGTGTATGTTCGCTATAGGAGGATGTGTATGGTCTCTATAGGAGGATGTGTATGGTCTCTATAGGAGGATGTGTATGGTCTCTATAGGAGGATGTGTATGGTCTCTATAGGAGGATGTGTATGTTCGCTATAGGAGGATGTGTATGGTCTCTATAGGAGGATGTGTATGGTCTCTATAGGAGGATGTGTATGTTCTCTATAGGAGGATGTGTATGGTCTCTATAGGAGGATGTGTATGGTCTCTATAGGAGGATGTGTATGGTCTCTATAGGAGGATGTGTATGGTCTCTATAGGAGGATGTGTATGGTCTCTATAGGAGGATGTGTACGGTCTCTATAGGAGGATGTGTATGTTCTCTATAGGAGGATGTGTATGGTCTCTATAGGAGGATGTGTATGGTCTCTATAGGAGGATGTGTATGGTCTCTATAGGAGGATGTGTATGGTCTCTATAGGAGGATGTATATGGTCTCTATAGGAGGATGTGTATGGTCTCTATAGGAGGATGTATATGGTCTCTATAGGAGGATGTGTATGGTCTCTATAGGAGGATGTGTATGGTCTCTATAGGAGGATGTGTATGGTCTCTATAGGAGGATGTGTATGGTCTGCCATGGTCTCTATAGGAGGATGTGTATGTTCTCTATAGGAGGATGTGTATGGTCTCTATAGGAGGATGTGTATGGTCTCTATAGGAGGATGTGTATGGTCTGCCATGGTCTCTATAGGAGGATGTGTATGTTCTCTATAGGAGGATGTGTATGGTCTCTATAGGAGGATGTGTATGGTCTCTATAGGAGGATGTGTATGGTCTCTATAGGAGGATGTGTATGGTCTCTATAGGAGGATGTGTATGGTCTCTATAGGAGGATGTGTATGTTCGCTATAGGAGGATGTGTATGGTCTCTATAGGAGGATGTGTATGTTCGCTATAGGAGGATGTGTATGGTCTCTATAGGAGGATGTGTATGGTCTCTATAGGTGGATGTATATGGTCTCTATAGGAGGATGTGTATGGTCTCTATAGGAGGATGTGTATGGTCTCTATAGGAGGATGTGTATGGTCTCTATAGGAGGATGTGTATGTTCGCTATAGGAGGATGTGTATGGTCTCTATAGGAGGATGTGTATGGTCTCTATAGGAGGATGTGTATGGTCTCTATAGGAGGATGTGTATGGTCTCTATAGGAGGATGTGTATGGTCTCTATAGGAGGATGTGTATGTTCGCTATAGGAGGATGTGTATGGTCTCTATAGGAGGATGTGTATGGTCTCTATAGGAGGATGTGTATGGTCTCTATAGGAGGATGTGTATGTTCTCTATAGGAGGATGTGTATGGTCTCTATAGGAGGATGTGTATGGTCTCTATAGGAGGATGTGTATGGTCTCTATAGGAGGATGTGTATGGTCTCTATAGGAGGATGTGTATGGTCTCTATAGGAGGATGTGTATGGTCTCTATAGGAGGATGTGTATGGTCTTCCATGCATATTTGTAGAGAAGGAGAGGCAAGCAGCTCAGCTCAGTCAAATGGATTGTTTCCAGGCAACGGCTACTGTAAGCTCAAACTGTTCTGTAAGCATTGTGATGCTTATACCACAGGAGGTTGGTGGCACATTAATTGGGGAGGACGGGCTTGTGGTAATGGCTGGAGCGGCATGAGTGGAAAGGAGTCAAATACATCAAACACATGTCATTCCATTTGTTCCGTTCCAGCCATTATTATGAGCCGTCCTCCCCTCAGCAGCCTCCACTATAGGTTGAAGTCCTACCTATATGTCTTGTTGGAAGTAGTGGTCTTTTGTGGGAATATCTGTCGGTTTGATCATGGCTTTAACCAGATAGTTCTGCTGGTCTGTTGTCTTTACATACAGGTCCAGTTGTTTTGTCACTGCTGATCGTTGATCATTTACCATCTAAATGTTCCTTCTTGCTATTCATATCCTTGACTGATATACTGCAGGCTACAGATCTCATGGGGAAAATATTAATTTGTTCCGCCTCACTCTCCATCCTTCAATCTTGTCCCATTTCTCAATTCCCCATCTCTCTGCTTGTTTTATCTGGGTCTAGGACAGTCTTTTAAAAGACACCATGATATAAACCCAAGCAGTATCCTTCATTCTGCCGTCTGTAGCTATAGTAGTAGTAGTAGTAGTAGTAGTAGTATTAGTAGTAGTGGTAGCGGTAGTAGTAGTAGTAGTATTAGTAGTAGTGGTAGCGGTAGTAGTAGTAGAATAGTAGTAGTTGTAGTAGTAGTAGTAGAATAGTAGTAGTTGTAGTAGTAGTAGTGGTAGTAGTGGTAGTAGTAGTAGAATAGTAGTAATTGTAGTAGTAGTAGAATAGTAGTAGTTGTAGTAGTAGTAGCGGTAGTAGCGGTAGTAGTAGTAGTAGTGGTAGCAGTCGTAGTAGTGGTAGCGGTAGCAGTAGTAGTAGTAGTAGTAGTAGTAGTAGTGGTAGCGGTAGCAGTAGTAGTAGTAGTAGTAGTAGTATTAGTAGTAGTAGTAGTAGTATTAGTAGTAGTAGTAGTAGTAGTAGTAGTAGTAGTAGTAGTAGTAGTATTAGTAGTAGTAGTAGTAGTAGTAGTATTAGTAGTAGAAGTAGTAGTATTAGTAGTAGTAGTAGTATTAGTAGTAGTAGTAGTAGTAGTAGTAGTAGTAGTAGTAGTAGTAGTATTAGCATTAGTAGTATTAGTAGTATTAGTATTAGTAGTAGTAGTATTATTAGTAGTATTAGTATTAGTAGTATTAGTAGTAGTAGTAGTAGTAGTAGTAGTAGTAGCGGTAGTATGGTATGTTGACATAAGCCTCTGTCTATTGATGATTGAGCTATTTATATTTCAGTTTCATGATCTACTCCTGTATATTACTGAACACCTCATGTACTGGTAATATATAGTGGTGGAGGAAACTGGCGTCGATGGCTATGCTGTTATCACAGGAATCTTGCTGCATGCTCATCAAGGGCACACTCCCACCCCTCTCTCTCTCTCTCTCTCTCTCCTCTCGCTCTCTCTCCTCTCCCTCTCTCTCCCCCTCTCCCCTCTCCCACCACTCTCTCTCGCTCTCTCTCTCTCTGCTCTCGCTCTCTCTCGCTCTCTCTCTCTCCTCTCTCTCCCCCTCTCCTCTCTCTCTCTCTCTCTCTCTCTCCCCCACATACATACACGCACACATACACACACTTCAATGCCGCACCAATCACTGACACTCTACTCCCTGATAATGGTGGTGATTGTGTGGTAATAGGTTTCCTTCCCTAACGGGACAGCTGCCTTTCAGCTCCTCTCTGCTCCAGTGCAATTATGAGTGAATAGAGATATTGCAGCCTTTCTCTGTCTCTCTCTCTCTCTCTCTCGCTCTCTCTCTTTCTCTCGCTCTATTGCTCTCCCTCATTCACATCTCTCTCTCCTTCTCTCCCTCCTTTCTCTCACCCTCCTCTCTCTCTCTCTCTCTCTCTCTCTCACACACAATCTCTCTCTCACAATCTCTCTCTCTTTATACCTTCCCTCTTTCTCCTACTCTCCCTTCTCTCTCTCCACTCCTTTCTCCTCCCTCCATTTTCGTTCTGACATACTCAGGGCGTAAGCTCCTACAGCTGAGCTGGCACGCTGGCCTCTTCATGACGTCTCAGAGACCGCAGGCAGTAATCCACAGGGAGAGAAATAGATTGACTGGGATAACAGAGTAGAGGAGAAGAGAGAGATCCAGACTGACTGGCATAACACCCCAGTGTGTGGGTGTGTGCCCATGTATGCACTTTGAGTGAGTCCCACTGGGCAAAAACTGGTTGAATCAATGTTGTTTCCTCATCATTTCAACAACAAAAATTCAATGTGATGGTGCTGAATCAACGTGGAAAACTGATTGGATTTGAAAAAAGTCATCAACATAAAGGGGATTTCGATGACATGGTGAAATGTTTTGTTGATTTCACGTTGAATTCACATTCGTTGACAACTCAACCAAATGTAAATGAAAAGTAGACGTTGAGCTGACGTCTGTGCCCAGTGGGATGTCACCTTTATCTGCTGCTATGTTGCTGATAAAGATACCAGTGACATGTCTCACAACCAGCCACAGCACCATAGAGATCTATATCAATGTCTTTAATATCCAGTATGGCTGATGGTCTACTGTATCCAATATGGCTGATGGTCTACTGTATCCAGTATGGCTGATGGTATACTGTATCCAGTATGGCTGATGGTCTACTATATCCAGTATGGCTGATGGTCTAATGTATCCAGTATGGCTGATGGTCTACTGTATCCAGTATGGCTGATGGTCTACTGTATCCGGTATGGCTGATGGTCTACTGTATCCAGTATGGCTGATGGTCTACTGTATCCAGTATGGCCGATGGTCTACTGTATCCGGTATGGCTGATGGTCTACTGTATCCGGTATGGCTGATGGTCTACTGTATCCAGTATGGCTGATGGTCTACTGTATCCAGTATGGCTGATGGTCTACTGTATCCAGTATGGCTGATGGTCTACTGTATCCGGTATGGCTGATGGTCTACTGTATCCGGTATGGCGGATGGTCTACTATATCCAGTATGGCTGATGGTCTACTGTATCCAGTATGGCTGATGGTCTACAGTATCCGGTATGGCTGATGGTCTACTGTATCCAGTATGGCTAATGGTCTACTGTATCCGGTATGGCTGATGGTCTACTATATCCAGTATGGCTGACGGTCTACTATATCCAGTACTATTGGTCTTCCTCATTACATTGTTCAGGCCAAATATCCCTTAGCAGTAATGATATGTTTATGATCACTTTCATTTGTCCCAGACACTGGAGGTTGGTGGCACCTTAACTGGGGAGGATGGTCTCGTGGTAATGGCTGGAGTGGAATCAGTGGAATAGCTTCAGATACATCAAACACATTTCCATGGGTCTGATGTCATTCCATTTCCTCCGTCCCAGCCATTATTATGAGCTGTCCTCCCCTCAGCAGCTTCCTGTAGTACCAGATCATATATAATGTGTTTTATAAAGTATGTATAGTTTAGGCGTTGTTCTGTATGTTTGACAGGTTCAAATATCCACAGATTATTCTGAATTGAGCAATTCACTGCTTCCTGGGTCCTGTTAAGTAGTGCACACCGTAGCTAAACATTTTGCAACAAAAAACTAAAATATGTGTTCTAATTGGACACATTCACATAGCATCTTTAAAATGTTTGGAAATGTTTTCATCCTAATGAACAGGACCCTGCTACAACAGCCACGGTCAGAGTTGGGATGTTGATCGTTTTCGCTCAACAGAATCTAGTTGCTCTGCTCTGTGTGCTCCACCCCTCAGATTACTAAAGAGATAAACTGCATAGAGATATCTCTATGTTAATAACCCTCCAATTACCCATTACCCATGTACCAACACCCTCCAGAGCTATCTGACAGCAGAGCAGAGCAGGGGCAGGGCAGAGCAGAGCAGGGGCAGGGCAGGGCAGAGCAGGAGCAGGGGCAGGGGCAGGGCAGAGCAGGGGCAGGGCAGAGCAGGGGCAGGGCAGGAAAGAGCAGGGGCAGGGCAGGAAAGAGCAGAGCAGGAGCAGGGGCAGGGAAGAGCAAGGCAGAGCAGGGCAGGGGCAGGACAGGGCAGAGCAGGGGCAGGGCAGAGTAGGGGCAGAGCAGGGCAGGGGAGGAAAGAGCGGCGGCAGAGCAGGGGCAGGGCAAGGCAGAGAAGAGCAGGGGCAGAGCAGGGCAGGACAGAGCAGGGGCAGGGCAGAGTAGGGGCAGGGCAGAGTAGGGGCAGAGCAGGGCAGGGGAGGAAAGAGCGGCGGCAGAGCAGGGGCAGGGCAAGGCAGAGCAGGGCAGGGGCAGGACAGGGCAGAGCAGGGGCAGGGCAGGGCAGGGGAGGAAAGAGCGGCGGCAGAGCAGGGGCAGGGCAAGGCAGAGAAGAGCAGGGGCAGAGCAGGGCAGGACAGAGCAGGGGCAGGGCAGAGTAGGGGCAGAGCAGGGGCAGGGCAGAGCAGGGGCAGAGCAGGGGCCGGGGCAGAGCAGGGGCAGAGCACGGGCAGAGCAGGGCAGGGCAGAGCAGAGCAGGGGCAGATCAGGGCAGGGCAGATCAGGGCAGGGCAGATCAGGGTAGAGCAGAGCAGGGCAGGGCAGAGCAGGGGCAGATCAGGGTAGAGCAGAGCAGGGCAGAGCAGAGCAGAAGAGGGGCAGATCAGGGCAGGGGCAGATCAGGGCAGAGCAGAGCAGGGGCAGATCAGGGCAGGGCAGAGCAGGGGCCTGGATGGTTACAATGAGGCTTTGTGAATGAGTGCTCTCTCTTTTTGGACTGATCGAAAGAGGGATGATGTAATGGTGGACATTATGACTGGTTGGTGGACGGGCCAGGCTGGTTGGGTGCCGTCCCTCCCCATCGTTGTCACTCTGATTTCTTCAACAGAGAAAGCCTCTTTTGGAACCGCGGCTGTTATACCGCTACTATGAACTCACTGCCAGTTTACTCTGGGTGAAGTACTGTCTCTATAAAGCCAGTTTACTCTGAGTGAAGTACTGTCTCTACAAAGCCAGTTTACTCTGGGTGAAGTACTGTCTCTATAAAGACAGTTTACTCTGAGTGAAGTACTGTCTCTGTAAAGCCAGTTTACTCTGAGTGAAGTACTGTCTCTATAAAGACAGTTTACTCTGAGTGAAGTACTGTCTCTGTAAAGCCAGTTTACTCTGAGTGAAGTACTGTCTCTATAAAGCCAGTTTACTCTGAGTGAAGTACTGTCTCTATAAAGCCAGTTTACTCTGAGTGAAGTACTGTCTCTATAAAGCCAGTTTACTCTGAGTGAAGTACTGTCTCTGTAAAGCCAGTTTACTCTGAGTGAAGTACTGTCTCTATAAAGCCAGTTTACTCTGAGTGAAGTACTGTCTCTATAAAGCCAGTTTACTCTGAGTGAAGTACTGTCTCTATAAAGACAGTTTACTCTGAGTGAAGTACTGTCTCTGTAAAGCCAGTTTACTCTGAGTGAAGTACTGTCTCTATAAAGCCAGTTTACTCTGAGTGAAGTACTGTCTCTATAAAGCCAGTTTACTCTGAGTGAAGTACTGTCTCTATAAAGCCAGTTTACTCTGAGTGAAGTACTGTCTCTGTAAAGCCAGTTTACTCTGAGTGAAGTACTGTCTCTATAAAGCCAGTTTACTCTGAGTGAAGTACTGTCTCTATAAAGCCAGTTTACTCTGAGTGAAGTACTGTCTCTATAAAGCCAGTTTACTCTGAGTGAAGTACTGTCTCTATAAAGCCAGTTTACTCTGAGTGAAGTACTGTCTCTATAAAGCCAGTTTACTCTGAGTGAAGTACTGTCTCTATAAAGACAGTTTACTGTGAGTGAAGTACTGTCTCTATAAAGACAGTTTACTCTGAGTGAAGTACTGTCTCTATAAAGCCAGTTTACTCTGAGTGAAGTACTGTCTCTATAAAGCCAGTTTACTCTGAGTGAAGTACTGTATCTATAAAGCCAGTTTACTCTGAGTGAAGTACTGTCTCTATAAAGCCAGTTTACTCTGAGTGAAGTACTGTATCTATAAAGCCAGTTTACTCTGAGTGAAGTACTGTCTCTATAAAGCCAGTTTACTCTGAGTGAAGTACTGTCTCTGTAAAGCCAGTTTACTCTGAGTGAAGTACTGTCTCTATAAAGCCAGTTTACTCTGAGTGAAGTACTGTCTCTATATAGCCAGTTTACTCTGAGTGAAGTACTGTCTCTATAAAGACAGTTTACTCTGAGTGAAGTACTGTCTCTGTAAAGCCAGTTTACTGTGAGTGAAGTACTGTCTCTATAAAGCCAGTTTACTCTGAGTGAAGTACTGTCTCTATAAAGCCAGTTTACTCTGAGTGAAGTACTGTCTCTATAAAGCCAGTTTACTCTGAGTGAAGTACTGTCTCTATAAAGACAGTTTACTCTGAGTGAAGTACTGTCTCTGTAAAGCCAGTTTACTCTGAGTGAAGTACTGTCTCTATAAAGACAGTTTACTCTGAGTGAAGTACTGTCTCTATAAAGCCAGTTTACTCTGAGTGAAGTACTGTCTCTATAAAGCCAGTTTACTCTGAGTGAAGTACTGTCTCTGTAAAGCCAGTTTACTCTGAGTGAAGTACTGTCTCTATAAAGCCAGTTTACTCTGAGTGAAGTACTGTAAAGCCAGTTTACTCTGAGTGAAGTACTGTCTCTACAAAGCCAGTTTACTCTGAGTGAAGTACTGTCTCTATAAAGCCAGTTTACTCTGAGTGAAGAACTGTCTCTATAAAGCCAGTTTACTCTGAGTGAAGTACTGTAAAGCCAGTTTACTCTGAGTGAAGTACTGTCTCTATAAAGCCCGTTTACTCTAAGGAGAGTACTGTACATGAAAGTTAAAGGGAAAATGATGGTATGATTATGAACGTTAAAGGTGGATCTAGTGCGAGGCGACCATGTCATGGGGACATTTCTCAACTGGTGACAAGTCTGTCCTCCTCTCCTCCGTGACCCAGAAACAGATAAGTGGTCGAGTGGTCAAGGAGAGTGTCAGTTCGTTAGTAGGAAAATGGAGGAGTGTGCTCTCCTCCTCAGTGACCTACTTCAGCAGAGGATCAACAAGAGTATCCTCCTGGCGGCTAGCGTCCGCCACACCTCCTTTTAATCAGCTGTTGTTTTCTCGGAGAAAAGCATGCACGCGTTTACAAACAATACACTACTTATCATTGTATCTGTTAAAAGTCTTGCACAACCAGCTAAATTAGTGTTTACTTTACACATTTATTTCGGGA
The DNA here is from genome assembly GCF_045679555.1 of Salvelinus alpinus. Classification (NCBI taxonomy): domain Eukaryota; kingdom Metazoa; phylum Chordata; class Actinopteri; order Salmoniformes; family Salmonidae; genus Salvelinus; species Salvelinus alpinus. Next base: position 17,690,604 of record NC_092086.1, read on the forward strand.
TTCCACCTGGGGCCTGTTGCACAAAACTAGGATAAGGGATTAAGCCAGGATATCTTGGTGATCCTGGCTCAATTGATCCGTAATCCGGTTGCACTAAAGATGGATAGGGGGCAGGAGGATATGTTATGGTATAAATTACCATGGAGATTTATTCTGTGGAGCTAGCCTGCTCCAGACCAGGCTAAATTCCAGGATCTATTTAATCTCATCCCTAATGTCAGTCAGCAGTCACCACAAATGGAAACCAATAGTTATTTCACTGCTCACTATACATTGTTATCACATATAACTAGACCCACTGTTATTATTTAAACGTTTGTGATCATTAATTTCAATGATTTTGGATAAAAAATGATTTTTAGATGATGTTGCTATCATTAGATAATTTACAGTTTCCCATAGACTATAAGGCTATATATAAAATGATAGAATATTAGGGCCACAGAGGGGGAAAAAACACAAGTCATAATATTGTAACCAGTTGTTTTAAAGGAGGACAGTTGTTAAAATGACAGATGTGGGGCATTTCGTGAAATTGTACTTCAGTATGGTTTCATAAACAAAGACATGCTGATGTGCCAGAATATTAAGTATCACATTGTCATAAGTATCAAAACTGTAAAAACAATATGTAGCTTTTCTGCAGAAAGAACCAGCCTCATAAATTTATGACTTTATCCTTTTTCTTCAGTGTGGCCCTAGTACTCTGTCATATAAACAAATACACATTCCATATGAATATAAAAACACAATGTGTAACATTATGTTCCTTTATTGAATAAGGACAAAACAAAGCAGGTAAACCATCAGCTCCTTTCGAAACTGAAGTCACAGTGACTCTACAAGATGGAAAGCACAGAATCCAAGCATATTATACAAAATGATACATACACATTCAAAGGTCTGTATATAACACACCCTGCATGTCTGCACACTAAAATAAATGCAGGACAAATCCATACACATCAACTGAACAGACAAATGAATGGATGCAGTAGCCTCCCTGCAGCCTTGTATTACACACAGTATACCGCACAAACATCATAAGAGGCCAAATTCGTCAAAAAACGAACCCAAAAAAACCCAAATTCCTCTGCCACCGCAGGACATATTTAACCAAAATTGAAAGCACACATACTAACTAAAATAATTCAACACATATTGGTCCCTCAGCAGCCGACCACTGTCGTCATCAGGGAAGATTGCCGGATTGTCCCAGTCCATGGCTGGTGGCACTCTGGGGGCCCTCTCCTTCCTCAGGCAGGCCACATTGTGGAGGACAGCACAAGCCACAGTAATATCACATGCCCTAACAGGGCTGACCCTTAATTTGTGAAGGCAGTGAAAGCGTGCCTTCAGGAGGCCAAAGGTCATTTCAACTCTGGCCCTGGTCCTGGCATGGGCATGGTTGTAGGCCTGCTGTGCTTCCTGGGGGTCTGTGAAAGGTGTCAGGAGAAAAGGCTGGCAGCCATACCCCCTGTCTCCCAGCAACACACCAGAGAATTCACCTGTCAACACAAAATCTCATCATTACTACCTCATAAACACAGTGATATTCTTGACACAGCCATGATGGTTATAAATAGGGGTTGTGTGGCTTACCTTGTGATAGGCACTGATAGATTTCAGAGGCCCGAAAGATTCTGGAGTCATGGACTGAGCCAGGCCATTTTGCCACAACATTGCTGATCACACAGTCAGCATTGCAGACCATCTGAAATCATAAGATGAGGAATATTACACCAATCAATGCACATCACTGGCAATGCAGAGTGTTCGTCAATGGACAATATCAAAAAGTTATGTTCACCTGAACATTAATGCTGTGAAAGGATTTCCTATTCACAAAATCGGCCTCATGGGCACCTGAGGGGGCTTTTATCCTTATGTGTGTGCAGTCCACTGCACCAATGACATTGGGGAAACCTGTCACACAAAGTAATGAGTATCCTACTATGTGTTAACAGTTGTCCTGTAATTTGTAGATCCTCTTACCTGCAATCCTATAGAACTCCTCTTTGATGTCACAGAGTCTTCTGTGGCCAGGGAAGGAGATGAAGACATCTGCTAATGCTTTGATAGCCAGACACACACTCCTTATTGTGCGGCAAATTGTGGCCTTGTTCAGCTGTTCTGCATCCCCCACTGAGTACAGGAAGGCTCCACTAGCAAAAAAGCGCAAGGCCACACAAACCATTTGCTCCACACTCAGTGCATGGCTCCGTGCAGTGCGGTGCTTAATCCTGGGACCCAGTAGTCTGCATAGATACCTGATGCCATCTGCAGAAAACCTGTATCTTTCATATAGATGGTCATCAGGGAAGGCCAGTGGGTCCAACCGGTCCCTGAAGACCCTTTCTCGCCTGAAGGCTCTCCTCAGCACAAGTGCTTCTTCATCCACCACATCTCGCACGAATGGGCATGCCATTGTCAGAGCAGAAAGGAACACACAATTTTGGGCCTTCATATAGGCTAGTGGCCACACCTGGTGCTGGGGGGGTGGGCAAAAGAGGGCGATGCCTTATAACGATGACTTGGTTGTACTGATTGCTGGGAAAATAAAAAAAACCTTAGAAAGATGCCACCGTCCTGTGTGCTCACAATAAGAGCTCATATGTCATGGCTCACTTGACTTTACGAGAATATACCTAATTTTTATTTTGAGCTGTGTCATCTTCTTGGAGCTGGGGGAGGAAAGAAAAATAATGATTAATACATTTGTGTTACAGTTAGCATACAGTGTACATTGAAGGCATATCTCACCTCCCTCTCAAGTTTTTTTATTTCAAGGTCCAGTTTCCTAATTGTCCTCTTTTTTATTTCGGACTCCAGTGCAAGATTTTCCATCTTTTTCTTCTTGTACTGAATGTCTATGTCTGCCAGTTCTATTTGGCGCCGGAGGTGGTTGCCATACAACTTTCTGATAGCTTGTGAGCTCTGTGATCACAATACAATTAGCGCAGCTGGAATTTGGCAGGATGTGGTGTCCTTTTATTAATACGCACTATGTTGCCAGGCTGGTTTTCCCACTGTATAGCATCTGGGTCCTGTAAAAGAAATTAGATTTTTTGATTTTGATGAGGACTCCTCACCATTGTAGAGTAAATAGTACTTTCACAGTCTTAACATGATACCTCATGCCTTCTGGAATCCAGAGAGATGGTCTCCTCCTCATCATCGTCTCCATCATGTGCTGTTGCACTGGGGCCTTCACCCTATCACATTTAATCGGATTCATATTGAAGCTAGTAGACAAGACATGCCAGGCCTACAGTATGCCTTTGATGGAGTACTCACTGGATCAGCATCGTCTGGTGCTTGTGCTGGTGGCTCTAACAGGAACACAGTGCTGCCAGACACTGCAAGGCAATAGGTAAACCAAAGTCAGACAGTCCAAATTGATTCAATATGAATGTGGTTGTATCCCATGTAGAGATGGAAGGACATACCTTGAATGAAGCGGGTGGCATCTTGGGAGGAACCTATGCTTGTCTCTTTCCCCCCAGGGATCCCCTCTAAGACGGGCCTGCCTTTATTTAGCTCCAAGGCCATGTCCTCTGCTGGGGTAAGGTCAGCCTTTGGTGACCCACCACCCGTGCCTTGTCTGTGGGTATTCTTTTTCACTGCTAAAACAGTACAGACAATGTGTGAGCAGGCACCTTCTGGGTACAATATATGCTTGTGCTTTGTTAAATATTAGTCAGGGACCATACCATTCTGCAGAATGTTCTTGTATTTGATTTTGACCTGCTGCCATGTCCGTTTTGGCCCGTTCATGTTTAATCTACACACACACACACACACACACACACACACACACACACACACACACACACATTTAATGGAGTCACACTGCAAAAAATTACTTGGTATTTTTGTCTTGTTTTCAGTAAAAATATCAAAAAATGTATCATAGCTTTATACAGTGTGATGGAGTTACTTTACACAATTTCACTCATATCTGCAGTGCATTTCAATTAAAAATTTAACCGTTTCATAATTACAGTACAACTGCATTTTTGGAGATGTGAATTAAATATTTGAATTGTAATTGTGATGTTTCAGCGGAGCGGTGAGTGTGTAATTGTGCACTACTTACGCATTCAGGCGGTCTGCAATACTTTGCCACGCTTTTTCTCTTTGCTTTATCACTGTGGCGGTGTTGCCTTTCTTCTTAATTATATCTTTTACCTCCTCGTATGCCTCCATGAGGATTTGTGCTTCCGACGGGGAAAAGTACGCGGCTCTAGTTGCCATGGTAAATCAGTTAATCTGTGATCTGTGGCGGGGTCTATTTGAGTGAGCCGTGAGCGCGCACCTATCCAGGATTGGTTTCACCTGGCTTAATGAATCCGTGTCTGCTCATCCTGGCTTGGTCTTTGTGCAACCAATTAAGCCTGGACGCACATGTTTTGGCTTCATTGAGCTCAGCTGAGTCATTTATCCCGGATGTCTTAATTCTACTTTTGTGCAACAGGCCCCTGGTAAACGTAATTTTCCTGATGATGCGCGAGTGGAGAAGCAGAGTAATTTCACTGTGTACGGTATTACCGGAAGTGCATACAAGGGGCGTTATAAAAAATAAAATAAAATGTAGGCAACAGGGATCTTGACCCAGGAGGGGTTCGAATGTCTCTTGTCTGGGTACCAGTGTTTTTAGCTGACATTCCACTCCTTACCATTCCATGTCATTGCCAAACAGACAGCATATTTTCCATGACAGCATGTGGAGCCTCCAAAATGTAAATATAATTATAGCAGTCAAAAACAAACATTTAGCTGTTAGCTAGGCAAGTTGTTGTATTTTGAGGCTTAAAAACAAAGCAAAGAGGTTTTGTGGTTGGAAATGCAGTATGTATTTAGTTTGAGAATTGAGAGGTTGAGCTAGCACCCTTTGACAGAATGGTTTCGTCTGGACAAACGGAAAACGGTTGCTTAGCAACCCGATACCAATGTGTTCTGTGGAGAGAAAAAAATGACAGAGTTCCAATATTTGGATAATCATTGTGATTGGAGGATAGCTGTGAGGGTTATCGAATCAGGATCAACTCCTCTGTTCTCCTCGTGCTCATTAATTCTATAATTATACTTATAGTTATACTTAACTTAAAGTTATAAGCAGTGATATAGCACACACACCTGCATATATAAATCTTTTTTAAACGGTATTGAAAATCATACAGTCGGTATTTGGAAATACCCCGGTATACAGTAAACAGTATATCTCCCAAGCCTACTACTCTCCTTCTCTCCTCTCTCTCTTTTCCCCCCAGGATGAGGCAGCATGGTCTCATTGGTTTAGACCACACATTCTCTTTCAATCTCATGGACTTGCTGCTGTTATTTAAACTGGGTTTGACCGTTCAGTTGGTCGGTTACCAAGCATGGCATCATGGTCACCTTGTCTGCTGCACATGATCTCAGCTCCACAGGAAGTGACCTCAGGGCCTTACGGAGCCTCCCTCCCTCTCTACCAACACACTCCCTCTCCACTTCCTACCATTGAGGAATGACAAACTGTCCTGTCTCCTCCACTACAGCACATG
>NC_092086.1:17696249-17713749 GCF_045679555.1 Salvelinus alpinus
GAACCCAAAAAAACCCAAATTCCTCTGCCACCGCAGGACATATTTAACCAAAATTGAAAGCACACATACTAACTAAAATAATTCAACACATATTGGTCCCTCAGCAGCCGACCACTGTCGTCATCAGGGAAGATTGCCGGATTGTCCCAGTCCATGGCTGGTGGCACTCTGGGGGCCCTCTCCTTCCTCAGGCAGGCCACATTGTGGAGGACAGCACAAGCCACAGTAATATCACATGCCCTAACAGGGCTGACCCTTAATTTGTGAAGGCAGTGAAAGCGTGCCTTCAGGAGGCCAAAGGTCATTTCAACTCTGGCCCTGGTCCTGGCATGGGCATGGTTGTAGGCCTGCTGTGCTTCCTGGGGGTCTGTGAAAGGTGTCAGGAGAAAAGGCTGGCAGCCATACCCCCTGTCTCCCAGCAACACACCAGAGAATTCACCTGTCAACACAAAATCTCATCATTACTACCTCATAAACACAGTGATATTCTTGACACAGCCATGATGGTTATAAATAGGGGTTGTGTGGCTTACCTTGTGATAGGCACTGATAGATTTCAGAGGCCCGAAAGATTCTGGAGTCATGGACTGAGCCAGGCCATTTTGCCACAACATTGCTGATCACACAGTCAGCATTGCAGACCATCTGAAATCATAAGATGAGGAATATTACACCAATCAATGCACATCACTGGCAATGCAGAGTGTTCGTCAATGGACAATATCAAAAAGTTATGTTCACCTGAACATTAATGCTGTGAAAGGATTTCCTATTCACAAAATCGGCCTCATGGGCACCTGAGGGGGCTTTTATCCTTATGTGTGTGCAGTCCACTGCACCAATGACATTGGGGAAACCTGTCACACAAAGTAATGAGTATCCTACTATGTGTTAACAGTTGTCCTGTAATTTGTAGATCCTCTTACCTGCAATCCTATAGAACTCCTCTTTGATGTCACAGAGTCTTCTGTGGCCAGGGAAGGAGATGAAGACATCTGCTAATGCTTTGATAGCCAGACACACACTCCTTATTGTGCGGCAAATTGTGGCCTTGTTCAGCTGTTCTGCATCCCCCACTGAGTACAGGAAGGCTCCACTAGCAAAAAAGCGCAAGGCCACACAAACCATTTGCTCCACACTCAGTGCATGGCTCCGTGCAGTGCGGTGCTTAATCCTGGGACCCAGTAGTCTGCATAGATACCTGATGCCATCTGCAGAAAACCTGTATCTTTCATATAGATGGTCATCAGGGAAGGCCAGTGGGTCCAACCGGTCCCTGAAGACCCTTTCTCGCCTGAAGGCTCTCCTCAGCACAAGTGCTTCTTCATCCACCACATCTCGCACGAATGGGCATGCCATTGTCAGAGCAGAAAGGAACACACAATTTTGGGCCTTCATATAGGCTAGTGGCCACACCTGGTGCTGGGGGGGTGGGCAAAAGAGGGCGATGCCTTATAACGATGACTTGGTTGTACTGATTGCTGGGAAAATAAAAAAAACCTTAGAAAGATGCCACCGTCCTGTGTGCTCACAATAAGAGCTCATATGTCATGGCTCACTTGACTTTACGAGAATATACCTAATTTTTATTTTGAGCTGTGTCATCTTCTTGGAGCTGGGGGAGGAAAGAAAAATAATGATTAATACATTTGTGTTACAGTTAGCATACAGTGTACATTGAAGGCATATCTCACCTCCCTCTCAAGTTTTTTTATTTCAAGGTCCAGTTTCCTAATTGTCCTCTTTTTTATTTCGGACTCCAGTGCAAGATTTTCCATCTTTTTCTTCTTGTACTGAATGTCTATGTCTGCCAGTTCTATTTGGCGCCGGAGGTGGTTGCCATACAACTTTCTGATAGCTTGTGAGCTCTGTGATCACAATACAATTAGCGCAGCTGGAATTTGGCAGGATGTGGTGTCCTTTTATTAATACGCACTATGTTGCCAGGCTGGTTTTCCCACTGTATAGCATCTGGGTCCTGTAAAAGAAATTAGATTTTTTGATTTTGATGAGGACTCCTCACCATTGTAGAGTAAATAGTACTTTCACAGTCTTAACATGATACCTCATGCCTTCTGGAATCCAGAGAGATGGTCTCCTCCTCATCATCGTCTCCATCATGTGCTGTTGCACTGGGGCCTTCACCCTATCACATTTAATCGGATTCATATTGAAGCTAGTAGACAAGACATGCCAGGCCTACAGTATGCCTTTGATGGAGTACTCACTGGATCAGCATCGTCTGGTGCTTGTGCTGGTGGCTCTAACAGGAACACAGTGCTGCCAGACACTGCAAGGCAATAGGTAAACCAAAGTCAGACAGTCCAAATTGATTCAATATGAATGTGGTTGTATCCCATGTAGAGATGGAAGGACATACCTTGAATGAAGCGGGTGGCATCTTGGGAGGAACCTATGCTTGTCTCTTTCCCCCCAGGGATCCCCTCTAAGACGGGCCTGCCTTTATTTAGCTCCAAGGCCATGTCCTCTGCTGGGGTAAGGTCAGCCTTTGGTGACCCACCACCCGTGCCTTGTCTGTGGGTATTCTTTTTCACTGCTAAAACAGTACAGACAATGTGTGAGCAGGCACCTTCTGGGTACAATATATGCTTGTGCTTTGTTAAATATTAGTCAGGGACCATACCATTCTGCAGAATGTTCTTGTATTTGATTTTGACCTGCTGCCATGTCCGTTTTGGCCCGTTCATGTTTAATCTACACACACACACACACACACACACACACACACACACACATTTAATGGAGTCACACTGCAAAAAATTACTTGGTATTTTTGTCTTGTTTTCAGTAAAAATATCAAAAAATGTATCATAGCTTTATACAGTGTGATGGAGTTACTTTACACAATTTCACTCATATCTGCAGTGCATTTCAATTAAAAATTTAACCGTTTCATAATTACAGTACAACTGCATTTTTGGAGATGTGAATTAAATATTTGAATTGTAATTGTGATGTTTCAGCGGAGCGGTGAGTGTGTAATTGTGCACTACTTACGCATTCAGGCGGTCTGCAATACTTTGCCACGCTTTTTCTCTTTGCTTTATCACTGTGGCGGTGTTGCCTTTCTTCTTAATTATATCTTTTACCTCCTCGTATGCCTCCATGAGGATTTGTGCTTCCGACGGGGAAAAGTACGCGGCTCTAGTTGCCATGGTAAATCAGTTAATCTGTGATCTGTGGCGGGGTCTATTTGAGTGAGCCGTGAGCGCGCACCTATCCAGGATTGGTTTCACCTGGCTTAATGAATCCGTGTCTGCTCATCCTGGCTTGGTCTTTGTGCAACCAATTAAGCCTGGACGCACATGTTTTGGCTTCATTGAGCTCAGCTGAGTCATTTATCCCGGATGTCTTAATTCTACTTTTGTGCAACAGGCCCCTGGTAAACGTAATTTTCCTGATGATGCGCGAGTGGAGAAGCAGAGTAATTTCACTGTGTACGGTATTACCGGAAGTGCATACTAGGGGCGTTATAAAAAATAAAATAAAATGTAGGCAACAGGGATCTTGACCCAGGAGGGGTTCGAATGTCTCTTGTCTGGGTACCAGTGTTTTTAGCTGACATTCCACTCCTTACCATTCCATGTCATTGCCAAACAGACAGCATATTTTCCATGACAGCATGTGGAGCCTCCAAAATGTAAATATAATTATAGCAGTCAAAAACAAACATTTAGCTGTTAGCTAGGCAAGTTGTTGTATTTTGAGGCTTAAAAACAAAGCAAAGAGGTTTTGTGGTTGGAAATGCAGTATGTATTTAGTTTGAGAATTGAGAGGTTGAGCTAGCACCCTTTGACAGAATGGTTTCGTCTGGACAAACGGAAAACGGTTGCTTAGCAACCCGATACCAATGTGTTCTGTGGAGAGAAAAAAATGACAGAGTTCCAATATTTGGATAATCATTGTGATTGGAGGATAGCTGTGAGGGTTATCGAATCAGGATCAACTCCTCTGTTCTCCTCGTGCTCATTAATTCTATAATTATACTTATAGTTATACTTAACTTAAAGTTATAAGCAGTGATATAGCACACACACCTGCATATATAAATCTTTTTTAAACGGTATTGAAAATCATACAGTCGGTATTTGGAAATACCCCGGTATACAGTAAACAGTATATCTCCCAAGCCTACTACTCTCCTTCTCTCCTCTCTCTCTTTTCCCCCCAGGATGAGGCAGCATGGTCTCATTGGTTTAGACCACACATTCTCTTTCAATCTCATGGACTTGCTGCTGTTATTTAAACTGGGTTTGACCGTTCAGTTGGTCGGTTACCAAGCATGGCATCATGGTCACCTTGTCTGCTGCACATGATCTCAGCTCCACAGGAAGTGACCTCAGGGCCTTACGGAGCCTCCCTCCCTCTCTACCAACACACTCCCTCTCCACTTCCTACCATTGAGGAATGACAAACTGTCCTGTCTCCTCCACTACAGCACATGTACCTGGTTTGTTGACGTCTCGTTATCCACATCTCTCCTCACTGCTGTGTTCTTGTCATGTACAGTAAAGGCTTGTTTTTGCTGTTTCACTGTAAACGAAGAGGAAAATAGCACCACTCAGATCTCTGACTGTCACTAGGATAATGATGTAGACAGGAATATGTCTCTTGGTTGCCTACGTAGTAACACTGCTGTGTGTTTTTACACTCCATCATATTCGTACTAACATCCTGCTCATCTCCCTCTCTCTGCCCACGGGTCATTAATAAATATATGTTTTTGTTGTCACATACACCAGATAGGTGCAGTGCAGACAATGCATTAGATTAGGTCCTGGTGTTAGGTTCTGCTCACTGCCAGACCAGGCATCAATATAGCTAGGCAGTGAGTTTACCAATCCCCCTGACAGAAACAAAAACAGAGCCAGACAGGTGGAGGCTGGGGTGCTGGTGGGCGAGCAGAAAGCAGACGAAGCATATCAAGTAACGCATGTTACGGCAACATCATAGTAGCAAGAAACCCCACGTCATAGTTAGTACGCGGCAGCCAGCGGAGGATGAGTATGCAGAAATGGTCCATTTAAATAGACCGCTATGCAGAATGAGGAATCTAATTGGTCAACTTAAATAGATTACCATGCAGAATGAGGAATCTAATTGGTCAACTTAAATAGACCGCCATGCAGAATGAGGAATCTAATTGGTCAACTTAAATAGACCGCCAGGCAGAATGAGGAATCTAATTGGTCAACTTTAATAGACCGCCATGCAGAATGAGGAATCTAATTTCTCAATTTAAATAGACTGCCAGGCAGAGTGATGAATCTAATTGGTCAACTTAAAAAGACAGGTTGTTTATCATAGATATACTGTATATGGTGACAGATGGACAGGTTATTTATCATAAATATATGGTGACAGATGGACAGGTTATTTATCATAGATATATGGTGACAGATGGACAGGTTGTTTATCATAGATATATGGTGACAGATGGACAGGTTATTTATCATAAATATATGGTGACAGATGGACAGGTTATTTATCATAAATATATGGTGACAGATGGACAGGTTATTTATCATAGATATATGGTGACAGATGGACAGATTATTTATCATAAATATACTGTATATGGTGACAGATGGACAGATTATTTATCATAGATATATGGTGACAGATGGACAGGTTATTTATCATAAATATATGGTGACAGATGGACAGATTATTTATCGTAGATATATGGTGACAGATGGACAGATTATTTATCGTAGATATATGGTGACAGATGGACAGATTATTTATCGTAGATATATGGTGACAGATGGACAGGTTATTTATCATAGATATATGGTGACAGATGGACAGATTATTTATCATAGATATATGGTGACAGATGGACAGGTTATTTATCATAAATATATGGTGACAGATGGACAGATTATTTATCGTAGATATATGGTGACAGATGGACAGATTATTTATCGTAGATATATGGTGACAGATGGACAGATTATTTATCGTAGATATATGGTGACAGATGGACAGGTTATTTATCATAGATATATGGTGACAGATGGACAGGTTATTTATCATAGATATATGGTGACAGATGGACAGGTTATTTATCATAGATATATGGTGACAGATTGACAGGTTGTTTATCATAGATATATGGTGACAGATGGACAGGTTATTTATCATAAATATATGGTGACAGATGGACAAGTTATTTATCATAGATATATGGTGACAGATGGACAGATTATTTATCATAAATATACTGTATATGGTGACAGATGGACAGATTATTTATCATAGATATATGGTGACAGATGGACAGGTTATTTATCATAAATATATGGTGACAGATGGACAGATTATTTATCGTAGATATATGGTGACAGATGGACAGATTATTTATCGTAGATATATGGTGACAGATGGACAGATTATTTATCGTAGATATATGGTGACAGATGGACAGATTATTTATCATAGATATATGGTGACAGATGGACAGATTATTTATCATAAATATACTGTATATGGTGACAGATGGACAGGTTATTTATCATAGATATATGGTGACAGATGGACAGGTTGTTTATCATAGATATATGGTGACAGATGGACAGGTTATTTATCATAGATATATGGTGACAGATGGACAGATTATTTATCATAGATATATGGTGACAGATGGACAGATTATTTATCATAGATATACTGTATATGGTGACAGATGGACAGGTTATTTATCATAGATATATGGTGACAGATGGACAGGTTGTTTATCATAGATATATGGTGACAGATGGACAGGTTATTTATCATAGATATATGGTGACAGATTGACAGGTTGTTTATCATAGATATATGGTGACAGATGGACATGTTATTTATCATAGATATATGGTGACAGATGGACAGGTTGTTTATCATAGATATATGGTGACAGATGGATAGGTTATTTATCATAGATATATGGTGACAGATGGACAGATTATTTATCGTAGATATATGTTGACAGATGGACAGGTTGTTTATCATAGATATATGGTGACAGATGGACAGGTTATTTATCATAGATATATGGTGACAGATGGACAGGTTGTTTATCATAGATATATGGTGACAGATGGACATGTTATTTATCGTAGATATATGGTGACAGATGGACAGATTATTTATCGTAGATATATGGTGACAGATGGACAGATTATTTATCGTAGATATATGGTGACAGATGGACAGGTTATTTATCATAGATATATGGTGACAGATTGACAGGTTGTTTATCATAGATATATGGTGACAGATGGACAGGTTATTTATCATAAATATATGGTGACAGATGGACAGGTTATTTATCATAGATATATGGTGACAGATGGACAGATTATTTATCATAAATATACTGTATATGGTGACAGATGGACAGATTATTTATCATAGATATATGGTGACAGATGGACAGGTTATTTATCATAAATATATGGTGACAGATGGACAGATTATTTATCGTAGATATATGGTGACAGATGGACAGATTATTTATCGTAGATATATGGTGACAGATGGACAGATTATTTATCGTAGATATATGGTGACAGATGGACAGATTATTTATCATAGATATATGGTGACAGATGGACAGATTATTTATCATAAATATACTGTATATGGTGACAGATGGACAGGTTATTTATCATAGATATATGGTGACAGATGGACAGGTTGTTTATCATAGATATATGGTGACAGATGGACAGGTTATTTATCATAGATATATGGTGACAGATGGACAGATTATTTATCGTAGATATATGTTGACAGATGGACAGGTTGTTTATCATAGATATATGGTGACAGATGGACAGGTTATTTATCATAGATATATGGTGACAGATGGACAGGTTGTTTATCATAGATATATGGTGACAGATGGACATGTTATTTATCGTAGATATATGGTGACAGATGGACAGATTATTTATCGTAGATATATGGTGACAGATGGACAGATTATTTATCGTAGATATATGGTGACAGATGGACAGGTTATTTATCATAGATATATGGTGACAGATTGACAGGTTGTTTATCATAGATATATGGTGACAGATGGACAGGTTATTTATCATAAATATATGGTGACAGATGGACAGGTTATTTATCATAGATATATGGTGACAGATGGACAGATTATTTATCATAAATATACTGTATATGGTGACAGATGGACAGATTATTTATCATAGATATATGGTGACAGATGGACAGGTTATTTATCATAAATATATGGTGACAGATGGACAGATTATTTATCGTAGATATATGGTGACAGATGGACAGATTATTTATCGTAGATATATGGTGACAGATGGACAGATTATTTATCGTAGATATATGGTGACAGATGGACAGATTATTTATCGTAGATATATGGTGACAGATGGACAGATTATTTATCATAGATATATGGTGACAGATGGACAGATTATTTATCATAAATATACTGTATATGGTGACAGATGGACAGGTTATTTATCATAGATATATGGTGACAGATGGACAGGTTGTTTATCATAGATATATGGTGACAGATGGACAGGTTATTTATCATAGATATATGGTGACAGATGGACAGATTATTTATCATAGATATATGGTGACAGATGGACAGATTATTTATCATAGATATACTGTATATGGTGACAGATGGACAGGTTATTTATCATAGATATATGGTGACAGATGGACAGGTTGTTTATCATAGTGTCACACCCTGGCCTTAGTATTCTTTGTTTTCTTTATTATTTTAGTTAGGTCAGGGTGTGACATGGGGAATGTTTGTGTTTTGTTGGTTTTGGGTGTTTCTATGGTAAAGGGGTTATTGGGTGTAGTATATGGGTTTGTGTTGAGTTCAGATGTCTAGCGTTGTCTATGTATGTTTAGTTATCTAGGAGAGTCTATGGTTACCTGAATGAGTTCCCAATTAGAGACAGCTGATTTCGGTTGTCTCTGATTGGGAGCCTTATTTAGGGTAGCCATAGGCTTTCATTCGATGTGAGTAGTTGTCTATGTAAGAACGTTAGTAGCCTGTATGTTTGTGCACAGCGATACCCTGGTACTGCCCCTTTATGCAATGGGGTTAATGTGGAGGGGGGTCTTTTGGAGGAAGCTAAGGAGGCGGTTAGGGACTGTGGTGACGTGGGGACCACGACCAGAGCCGGAGCCGCCACCGTGGATGGAAGCCCACCCAGACCCTCCCCTAGACTGGTTTATGGTGCGCCCGGAGTTCGCACCTTAAGGGGGGGGTTATGTCACACCCTGGCCTTAGTATTCTTTGTTTTCTTTATTATTTTAGTTAGGTCAGGGTGTGACATGGGGAATGTTTGTGTTTTGTTGGTTTTGGGTGTTTCTATGGTAAAGGGGTTATTGGGTGTAGTATATGGGTTTGTGTTGAGTTCAGATGTCTAGCGTTGTCTATGTATGTTTAGTTATCTAGGAGAGTCTATGGTTACCTGAATGAGTTCCCAATTAGAGACAGCTGATTTCGGTTGTCTCTGATTGGGAGCCTTATTTAGGGTAGCCATAGGCTTTCATTCGATGTGAGTAGTTGTCTATGTAAGAACGTTAGTAGCCTGTATGTTTGTGCACAACGTTTATTAGCTTCACGATCGTTTGTTGTTTAGTTAGTTTGTATTAAGTGTTTCGTGTTTATTTTTCGTCATCTTTAAAATAAAAAGAAGATGGCTTATTTTCCTAAAGCTGCGTTTTGGTCCATCAATCCGCCACACGATCGTGACAGAACTACTCACCAATACAGGACCAAGCGGCATGGAAAGCGGCAACAGGACCCACCTACACAGGATTCGTGGACATGGGAGGAGATACTGGATGGTAAGGGGCCGTGGGCACAACCGGGAGAATATCGCCTTCCTCGTGAAGAGCTGGAGGCAGCTAAAGCCGAGAGGAGGCGATATGAGGAGGCAGCACGGAGACAAGGCTGGAAACCCGTGAGTACAACCCAAAAATTTCTTGGGGGGGGCCTTAAAGGGAGTGTGGCGAAGTCAGGTAGGAAACCTGCGCCTACTCCCTGTACTTACCGTGGAGAGCGAGAGTACGGGCAGACACCGTGTTACGCAGTAGAGCGCACGGTGTCTCCTGTACGCGTGCATAGCCCGGTTCGGTACATTTCAGCTCCACGTATCGGCCGGGCTAGACTGAGCGTTGAGCCGTATGTCATGAAGCCGGCCCAACGCATCTGGTCACCAGTGCGTCTCCTCGGGCCGGCGTACATGGCACCAGCCTTACGCATGGTGTCCCCGGTTCGCCTACATAGGCCGGTGCGGGTTATTCCACCTCCCCGCACTGGTCAGGCGACGGGGAGCATACAACCAGGTAAGGTTGGGCAGGCTCGGCGCTCAAGGGAGCCAGTACGCCTGCACGGTCCGGTATTTCCGGCGCCACCTCCCCGCCCCAACCCAGTACCACCAGTGCCTCCTCCACGCACTAGCTATATGGTGCGTGTCTCCAGCCCTTTACCACCAGTGCCTAAACCACGCTAGGACCAAGCGGCAAGGGAAAACTCAACGGAGTAAGGGACAGGAAAAGAAGGAGCAATGGACTTGGGACGATATCTTGGACGGAAAAGGTTGCTACACATGGGAGGAGATCCTGGCTGGTAGGGATCGCCTCCCATGGGAGCAGCTGGAGGCACTGAGGAGAGCAGAGGCTACCGGAGAGAGGAACCGGAGTTATGAGGGAACGCGTCTGGCACGGAAGCCCAAAAAGCCCGTAAGTAACACCCAAAAATTTCTTGGGGGGGGGCTAAGAGGTGGTGGGCCAAGGGCAGGTAGGAGACCTGCGCCCACTTCCCAGGCTTACCGTGGAGAGCGGGAGTACGGGCAGGCGCCGTGTTACGCAGTAGAGCGCACGGTGTCTCCTGTACGAGTGCATAGGCCAGTGCGGGTTATTCCACCTCCCCGCACTGGCAGGGCTAGATTGGGTATTGAGCCAGGTGTCATGAGGCCGGCTCAACGCGTCTGGTCTCCAGTGCGTCTCCTCGGGCCGGCATACATGGCACCTGCCTTACGCATGGTTTCCCCGGTTCGTCTACATAGGCCGGTGCGGGTTATTCCACCTCCCCGCACTGGTCGGGCGACCGGGAGCATTCAACCAGGTAAGGTTGGGCAGGCTCAATGCTCAAGAGTGCCAGTACGCCTCCACGGTCCGGTATTTCCGGCGCCACCTCCCCGCCCCAGCCTAGTACCTACAGTGCCTACACTACGCACTAGGCTACCAGTGCGTCTCCTGAGCCCAGTTCCTCCTCCACGCACTCTCTCTGTAGTGCGTGTATCCAGTTCGGTGCCTCCAGTTCCGGCACCACGCACTAAGCCTCCTGTGCGTCTCCTGAGCCCTGTACACACTGTATCTTCTCCCCCTACTAATCCTGATGTGCTTGTCCTCAGCCCGGTGTCACCAGTGCCGGTACCTCGCATCAGTTATAGAGTGGGCTTTGAGAGTACAGTGTGCCCTGTCCCTGCTCCCCGCACTAGTAGGAAGGTGCTTATCCTTAGCCCGGTGCCTCCAGTTCCGGCACCACGCACCAGGTCTACAGTGCGCCGTATCCGGCCAGAGCCATCCGTCTCACCAGCGCCATCTGAGCCATCCGTCTCCCCAGCGCCATCTGAGCCATCCGTCTCCCCAGCGCCATCTGAGCCATCCGTCTCCCCAGCGCCGTCTGAGCCATCCGTCTGCAATGAGCCTGCAAAGCCGCCCGTCTGCCATGAGCCTGCTAAGCCGCCCGTCTGCCATGAGCCTACAGAGCCGTCTGCCAGACAGGAGCCGCTAGAGCCGCACGCCAGACAGGAGCCGCTAGAGCCGCCCGCCAGACAGGATCTGCCAGAGCCGCCAACCAGACAGGATCTGCCAGAGCCGCCAACCAGACAGGATCTGCCAGAGCCGCCAACCAGACAGGATCTGCCAGAGCCGCCAACCAGACAGGATCTGCCAGAGCCGTCAAAGAGCCATGAGCGTCGAGAGCCGTCAGCCTGCCATGAGCGTCGAGAGCCATCAGCCTGCCATGAGCGTCGAGAGCCGTCAGCCTGCCATGAGCGTCGAGAGCCGTCAGCCTGCCATGAGCGTCGAGAGCCGTCAGCCTGCCATGAGCGTCGAGAGCCGTCAGCCTGCCATGAGCGTCGAGAGCCGTCAGCCTGCCATGAGCGTCGAGAGCCGTCAGCCTGCCATGAGCGTCGAGAGCCGTCAGCCAGCCATGAGCGTCGAGAGCCGTCAGCCAGCCATGAGCGTCGAGAGCCGTCAGCCAGCCATGAGCGTCAAGAGCCGTTCAGTCAGGATCTGCCTGAGTATATCAGCCGGGACCTGCCCCTTGTCCCGGTGCTGCCCCTTGTCCCGGTGCTGCCCCTTGTCCCGGTGCTGCCCCTTGTCCCGGTGCTGCCCCTTATCCCGGTGCTGCCCCTTATCCCGGTGCTGGTCCTTATCCGGGTGCTGCCCCTTATCCTGGTGCTGCCCCTTGTCCCGGTGCTGCCCCTTGTCCCGGTGCTGCCCCTTGTCCCGGTGCTGCCCCTTGTCCCGGTGCTGCCCCTTCTCCCGGTGCTGGCCGTTCATTTAGGGGATGTGAGTTTTAGGGTGGTCATTGGGAGGGGAAGACAGAAGCGGGGAGTGACAATGGTGGTGTGGGGACAGCGTCCAGAGCCTGAGCCACCACCGTGGTCAACTGCCCACCCAGACCCTCCCCTGGACTTTGTGCTGGTGCGCCCGGCGTTCGCACCTTGAGGGGGGGGTTCTGTAACGGTCCTGACCTGTTTTTTGTTGTTTTTATGTGTTTATGGTCAGGGCATGTGTTTTGGGTGGGCAGTCTATGTTATTCGTTTCTATGTTGGTTTTGGTTTGCCTGGTATGGCTCTTGATTAGAGGCAGGTGGTTTGCGTTTTCCTCTAATCAAGAGTCATATTTAGGTAGGGCATTCTCACTGTTTGTTTGTGGGTGATTGTCTCCTGTGATGTCTTCGTCGTTGTCGATGTGTTTTTCACTTTCGGAGCTGTTTGGCTGTTCGTGTGTTTTGATGTAACGTTCCTGTTCGTGAGTTTACGTTTGTCTATGTAAGTTTATGTTCAGGTTTTCGTCTACGTCGTTTTCTTGTTTTGTAATTTTGTAAGTGTTTTGTTTTCGTGTGCCGTCGTGTCAAATAAAGAGATGGCATATTTCCCTAATGCTGCGTATTGGTCCACTGATCCTTCTCTCCTCACCTCTTCCGAGGATGAGGAGGACAACAGCCTTTACACATAGATATATGGTGACAGATGGACAGGTTATTTATCATAGATATATGGTGACAGATTGACAGGTTATTTATCATAGATATATGGTGACAGATGGACAGGTTGTTTATCATAGATACAGTGGGGAGAACAAGTATTTGATACACTGCCGATTTTGCAGGTTTTCCTACTTACAAAGCATGTAGAGGTCTGTAATTTTTATCATAGGTACACTTCAACTGTGAGAGACGGAATCTAAAACAAAAATCCAGAAAATCATATTGTATGATTTTTAAATAATTAATTTGCATTTTATTGCATGACATAAGTATTTGATCACCTACCAACCAGTAAGAATTCCGGCTCTCACAGACCTGTTAGTTTTTCTTTAAGAAGCCCTCCTGTTCTCCACTCATTACCTGTATTAACTGCACCTGTTTGAACTCGTTACCTGTATAAAAGACACCTGTCCACACACAATCAAACAGATTCCAACCTCTCCACAATGGCCAAGACCAGAGAGCTGTGTAAGGACATCAGGGATAAAATTGTAGACCTGCACAAGGCTGGGATGGGCTACAGGACAATAGGCAAGCAGCTTGGTGAGAAGGAAACAACTGTTGGCGCAATTATTAGAAAATGGAAGAAGTTCAAGATGACGGTCAATCACCCTCGGTCTGGGGCTCCATGCAAGATTTCACCTCGTGGGGCATCAATGATCATGAGGAAGGTGAGGGATCAGCCCAGAACTACACGGCAGGACCTGGTCAATGACCTGAAGAGAGCTGGGACCACAGTCTCAAAGAAAACCATTAGTAACACACTACGCCGTCATGGATTAAAATCCTGCAGCGCACGCAAGGTCCCCCTGCTTAAGCCAGTGCATGTCCAGGCCTGTCTGAAGTTTGCCAATGACCATCTGGATGATCCAGAGGAGGAATGGGAGAAGGTCATGTGGTCTGATGAGACAAAAATAGAGCTTTTTGGTCTAACTCCACTCGCCGTGTTTGGAGGAAGAAGAAGTATGAGTACAACCCCAAGAACACCATCCCAACCGTGAAGCATGGAGGTGGAAACATCATTCTTTGGGGATGCTTTTCTGCAAAGGGGACAGGACGACTGCACCGTATTGAGGGGAGGATGGATGGGGCCATGTATCGCGAGATCTTGGCCAACAACCTCCTTCCCTCAGTAAGAGCATTGAAGATGGGTCGTGGCTGGGTCTTCCAGCATGACAACGACACGAAGCACACAGCCATGGCAACTAAGGAGTGGCTCCGTAAGAAGCATCTCAAGGTCCTGGAGTGGCCTAGCCAGTCTCCAGACCTGAACCCAATAGAAAATCTTTGGAGGGAGCTGAAAGTCCGTATTTCCCAGCGACAGCCCCGAAACCTGAAGGATCTGGAGAAGATCTGTAGGGAGGAGTGGGCCAAAATCCCTGCTGCAGTGTGTGCAAACCTGGTCAAGAACTACAGGAAACGTATGATCTCTGTAATTGCAAACAAAGGTTTCTGTACCAAATATTAAGTTCTGCTTTTCTGATGTATCAAATACTTATGTCATGCAATAAAATGCAAATTAATTACTTAAAAATCATACAATGTGATTTTCTGGATTTTTGTTTTAGATTCCGTCTCTCATAGTTGAAGTGTACCTATGATAATAATTACAGACCTCTACATGCTTTGTAAGTAGGAAAACCTGCAAAATCGGCAGTGTATCAAATACTTGTTCTCCCCACTGTATATGGTGACAGATGGACAGGTTATTTATCATAGATATATGGTGACAGATGGACAGGTTGTTTATCATAGATATATGGTGACAGATGGACATGTTATTTATCGTAGATATATGGTGACAGATGGATAGGTTATTTATCATAAATATATGGTGACAGATGGACAGGTTATTTATCATAGATATATGGTGACAGATGGACAGATTATTTATCATAGATATATGGTGACAGATGGACAGATTATATATCGTAGATATATGGTGACAGATGGACAGATTATTTATCATAGATATATGGTGACAGATGGACAGGTTATTTATCATAGATATATGGTGACAGATGGACATGTTATTTATCATAGATATATGGTGACAGATGGACAGGTTATTTATCATAGATATATGGTGACAGATGGACAGGTTGTTTATCATAGATATATGGTGACAGATGGACAGGTTGTTTATCATAGATATATGGTGACAGATGGACATGTTATTTATCATAGATATATGGTGACAGATGGACATGTTATTTATAATAGATATATGGTGACAGATGGACAGGTTATTTATCATAGATATATGGTGACAGATGGACAGGTTATTTATCATAGATATATGGTGACAGATGGACAGATTATTTATCATAGATATATGGTGACAGATGGACAGATTATTTATCATAGATATATGGTGACAGATGGACAGGTTATTTATCATAGATATATGGTGACAGATGAACAGGTTATTTATCATAGATATATGGTGACAGATGGACAGATTATTTATCATAGATATATGGTGACAGATGGACAGATTATTTATCATAGATATATGGTGACAGATGGACAGGTTATTTATCATAGATATATGGTGACAGATGAACAGGTTATTTATCATAGATATATGGTGACAGATGGACAGATTATTTATCATAGATATATGGTGACAGATGGACAGGTTATTTATCATAGATATATGGTGACAGATGGACAGATTATTTATCGTAGATATATGGTGACAGATGGACAGGTTGTTTATCGTAGATATATGGTGACAGATGGACAGGTTATTTATCATAGATATATGGTGACAGATGGACAGGTTATTTATCATAGATATATGGTGACAGATGTTGTCGTGAAATATTCAGTCAATAATATTTGTCAAATCCCAGAGCCTGTGAGTTGAAATAGACTTTTACAAAGTAACCAGAGCCTGTGAGTTGAAATAGACTTTTACAAAGTAACCAGAGCCTGTGAGTTGAAATAGACTTTTACAAAGTAACCAGAGCCTGTGAGTTGAAATAGACTTTTACAAAGTAACCAGAGCCTGTGAGTTGAAATAGACTTTTACAAAGTAACCAGAGCCTGTGAGTTGAAATAGACTTTTACAAAGTAACCAGAGCCTGTGAGTTGAAATAGACTTTTACAAAGTAACCAGAGCCTGTGAGTTGAAATAGACTTTTACAAAGTAACAAGAGCCTGTGAGTTGAAATAGACTTTTACAAAGTAACAAGAGCCTGTGAGTTGAAATAGACTTTTACAAAGTAACAAGAGCCTGTGAGTTGAAATAGACTTTTACAAAGTAACAAGAGCCTGTGAGTTGAAATAGACTTTTACAAAGTAACAAGAGCCTGTGAGTTGAAATAGACTTTTACAAAGTAACCAGAGCCTGTGAGTTGAAATAGACTTTTACAAAGTAACAAGAGCCTGTGAGTTGAAATAGACATTTACAAAGTAACAAGAGCCTGTGAGTTGAAATAGACTTTTACAAAGTAACAAGAGCCTGTGAGTTGAAATAGACATTTACAAAGTAACAAGAGCCTGTGAGTTGAAATAGACTTTTACAAAGTAACCAGAGCCTGTGAGTTGAAATAGACTTTTACAAAGTAACCAGAGCCTGTGAGTTGAAATAGACTTTTACAAAGTAACCAGAGCCTGTGAGTTGAAATAGACTTTTACAAAGTAACCAGAGCCTGTGAGTTGAAATAGACTTTTACAAAGTAACCAGAGCCTGTGAGTTGAAATAGACTTTTACAAAGTAACCAGAGCCTGTGAGTTGAAATAGACTTTTACAAAGTAACCAGAGCCTGTGAGTTGAAATAGACTTTTACAAAGTAACCAGAGCCTGTGAGTTGAAATAGACTTTTACAAAGTAACCAGAGCCTGTGAGTTGAAATAGACTTTTACAAAGTAACAAGAGCCTGTGAGTTGAAATAGACATTTACAAAGTAACAAGAGCCTGTGAGTTGAAATAGACTTTTACAAAGTAACCAGAGCCTGTGAGTTGAAATAGACTTTTACAAAGTAACCAGAGCCTGTGAGTTGAAATAGACTTTTACAAAGTAACCAGAGCCTGTGAGTTGAAATAGACTTTTACAAAGTAACCAGAGCCTGTGAGTTGAAATAGACTTTTACAAAGTAACCAGAGCCTGTGAGTTGAAATAGACTTTTACAAAGTAACAAGAGCCTGTGAGTTGAAATAGACATTTACAAAGTAACAAG
>NC_092086.1:17718749-17721249 GCF_045679555.1 Salvelinus alpinus
CAAACCTTTAATGACAGTTTATATCCTACCTTAGACACATCATGTATTCAACCCTTTAATGACAGTTTATATCCTACATTAGACACATCATGTATTCAACCCTTTAATGACAGTTTATATCCTACCTTAGACACATCATGTATTCAACCCTTTAATGACAGTTTATATCCTACATTAGACACATCATGTATTCAACCCTTTAATGACAGTTTATATCCTACCTTAGACACATCAGGTACTCAACCTTTAATGACAGTTTATATCCTACCTTAGACACATCATGTATTCAACCCTTTAATGACAGTTTATATCCTACCTTAGACACATCATGTATTCAACCCTTTAATGACAGTTTATATCCTACATAGACACATCAGGTATTCAACCCTTTAATGACAGTTTATATCCTACCTTAGACACATCATGTATTCAACCCTTTAATGACAGTTTATATCCTACATTAGACACATCATGTATTCAACCCTTTAATGACAGTTTATATCCTACATAGACACATCAGGTATTCAAACCTTTAATGACAGTTTATATCCTACCTTAGACACATCATGTATTCAACCCTTTAATGACAGTTTATATCCTACATTAGACACATCATGTATTCAACCCTTTAATGACAGTTTATATCCTACCTTAGACACATCATGTATTCAACCCTTTAATGACAGTTTATATCCTACATTAGACACATCATGTATTCAACCCTTTAATGACAGTTTATATCCTACCTTAGACACATCATGTATTCAACCCTTTAATGACAGTTTATATCCTACATTAGACACATCAGGTATTCAAACCTTTAATGACAGTTTATATCCTACATAGACACATCATGTATTCAACTCTTTAATGACAGTTTATATCCCACATAGACACATCAGGTACTCAACCTTTAATGACAGTTTATATCCTACCTTAGACACATCATGTATTCAATCCTTTAATGACAGTTTATATCCTACCTTAGACACATCATGTATTCAACCCTTTAATGACAGTTTATATCCTACATAGACACATCAGGTATTCAACCCTTTAATGACAGTTTATATCCTACCTTAGACACATCATGTATTCAACCCTTTAATGACAGTTTATATCCTACATTAGACACATCATGTATTCAACCCTTTAATGACAGTTTATATCCTACCTTAGACACATCATGTATTCAACCCTTTAATGACAGTTTATATCCTACATTAGACACATCATGTATTCAACCCTTTAATGACAGTTTATATCCTACCTTAGACACATCATGTATTCAACCCTTTAATGACAGTTTATATCCTACATTAGACACATCATGTATTCAAGCCTTTAATGACAGTTTATATCCTACCTTAGACACATCATGTATTCAATCCTTTAATGACAGTTTATATCCTACCTTAGACACATCATGTATTCAACCCTTTAATGACAGTTTATATCCTACGTAGACACATCAGGTATTCAACCCTTTAATGACAGTTTATATCCTACCTTAGACACATCATGTATTCGACCCTTTAATGACAGTTTATATCCTACCTTAGACACATCATGTATTCAACCCTTTAATGACAGTTTATATCCTACCTTAGACACATCAGGTACTCAATCCTTTAATGACAGTTTATATCCTACATTAGACACATCAGGTACTCAACCCTTTAATGACAGTTTATATCCTACATTAGATACATCAGGTATTCAACTCTTTAATGACAGTTTATATCCTACCTTAGACACATCATGTATTCAAACCTTTAATGACAGTTTATATCCTACCTTAGACACATCATGTATTCAACCCTTTAATGACAGTTTATATCCTACCTTAGACACATCATGTATTCAACCCTTTAATGACAGTTTATATCCTACATAGACACATCATGTATTCAACCCTTTAATGACAGTTTATATCTTACCTTAGACACATCATGTATTCAACCCTTTAATGACAGTTTATATCCTACATAGACACATCAGGTATTCAACTCTTTAATGACAGTTTATATCCTACATTAGATACATCAGGTATTCAACCCTTTAATGACAGTTTATATCCTACCGTAGACACATCAGGTATTCAACCCTTTAATGACAGTTTATATCCTACCTTAGACACATCATGTATTCAACCCTTTAATGACAGTTTATATCCTACCTTAGACACATCATGTATTCAACCCTTTAATGACAGTTTATATCCTACGTAGACACATCAGGTATTCAACCCTTTAATGACAGTTTATATCCTACCTTAGACACATCATGTATTCAACCCTTTAATGACAGTTTATATCCTACCTTAGACACATCATGTATTCAACCCTTTAATGACAGTTTATATCCTACCTTAGACACATCAGGTACTCAACCCTTTAATGACAGTTTATATCCTACATTAGACACATCAGGTACTCAACCCTTTAATGACAGTTTATATCCTACATTAGATACATCAGGTATTCAACTCTTTAATGAC
>NC_092086.1:17726249-17740141 GCF_045679555.1 Salvelinus alpinus
AGTGTTCTCCTCTAGACCCTGGAACTGTAGGACTCATCAGTAGCTTCATTAAAGGTCCATCGTCTGCTTCTGCAGAGTGCCTTCAGAACAAAACTGTAGCAGGAGACAGCTTGTTACATGCAGGACTGTTCCTGGTATTAGAAGGTGCAAAGTGCAACGTCCCTGTAGTCAACCATATTTCTGTGGTGATATTGTAATATCTATGGTCACAGTAGGGTAAAGGTTAACCATATTTCTGTGGTGATATTGTAATATCTATGGTCACAGTAGGGTAAAGGTCAACCATATTTCTGTGGTGATATGGTAATATCTATGGTCACAGTAGGGTAAAGGTCAACCATAGTGGTGTGGTGATATGGTAATATCTATGGTCACAGTAGGGTAAAGGTCAACCATAGTGGTGTGGTGATATGGTAATATATATGGTCACAGTAGGGTAAAGGTCAACCATATTTCTGTGGTGATATGATAATATATATGGTCACAGTAGGGTAAAGGTCAACCATATTTCTGTGGTGATATGATAATATATATGGTCACAGTAGGGTAAAGGTCAACCATAGTGGTGTGGTGATATGGTAATATCTATGGTCACAGTAGGGTAAAGGTCAACCATAATTCTGTGGTGATATGGTAATATCTATGGTCACAGTAGGGTAAAGGTCAACCATAGTGGTGTGGTGATATGGTAATATCTATGGTCACAGTAGGGTAAAGGTCAACCATAGTGGTGTGGTGATATGGTAATATCTATGGTCACAGTAGGGTAAAGGTCAACCATAATTCTGTGGTGATATGGTAATATCTATGTTCACAGTAGGGTAAAGGTCAACCATAGTGGTGTGGTGATATGGTAATATCTATGGTCACAGTAGGGTAAAGGTCAACCATAGTGGTGTGGTGATATGGTAATATCTATGGTCACAGTAGGGTAAAGGTCAACCATAGTGGTGTGGTGATATGGTAATATCTATGGTCACAGTAGGGTAAAGGTCAACCATAGTGGTGTGGTGATATGGTAATATCTATGGTCACAGTAGGGTAAAGGTCAACCATAGTGGTGTGGTGATATGGTAATATCTATGGTCACAGTAGGGTAAAGGTCAACCATAGTGGTGTGGTGATATGGTAATATATATGGTCACAGTAGGGTAAAGGTCAACCATAATTCTGTGGTGATATGGTAATATCTATGGTCACAGTAGGGTAAAGGTCAACCATAGTGGTGTGGTGATATGGTAATATCTATGGTCACAGTAGGGTAAAGGTCAACCATAATTCTGTGGTGATATGGTAATATCTATGTTCACAGTAGGGTAAAGGTCAGATAAACATTAATTATCTTCTGATTTATTTTAAATACAGTACAGCTGTTTTAAAGACAGTAAATACCACAGTGTTCCTTTTGTGTCAAACCATCACAGGGTTTGATGGGGCTCTGGGCCGACCAGGGGTTCTATATCGGGTATTAAACCAACACAGGGTTTGATGGGGCTATGGGCCGACCAGGGGTTCTGTATCGGGTATTAAACCATCACAGGGTTTGATGGGGCTATGGGCCGACCAGGGGTTCTGTATCGGGTATTAAACCATCACAGGGTTTGATGGGGCTATGGGCCGACCAGGGGTTCTGTATCGGGTATTAAACCAACACAGGGTTTGATGGGGCTCTGGGCCGACCAGGGGTTCTGTATCGGGTATTAAACCAACACAGGGTTTGATGGGGCTCTGGGCCGACCAGGGGTTCTGTATCGGGTATTAAACCAACACAGGGTTTGATGGGGCTATGGGCCGACCAGGGGTTCTGTATCGGGTATTAAACCAACACAGGGTTTGATGGGGCTATGGGCCGACCAGGGGTTCTGTATCGGGTATTAAACCAACACAGGGTTTGATGGGGCTATGGGCCGACCAGGGGTTCTGTATCGGGTATTAAACCAACAGAGGGTTTGATGGGGCTATGGGCCGACCAGGGGTTCTGTATCGGGTATTAAACCAACACAGGGTTTGATGGGGCTATGGGCCGACCAGGGGTTCTGTATCGGGTATTAAACCAACACAGGGTTTGATGGGGCTATGGGCCGACCAGGGGTTCTGTATCGGGTATTAAACCAACACAGGGTTTGATGGGGCTATGGGCCGAACAGGGGTTCTGTATCGGGTATTAAACCAACACAGGGTTTGATGGGGCTATGGGCCGACCAGGGGTTCTGTATCGGGTATTAAACCAACACAGGGTTTGATGGGGCTATGGGCCGACCAGGGGTTCTGTATCGGGTATTAAACCAACACAGGGTTTGATGGGGCTATGGGCCGACCAGGGGTTCTGTATCGGGTATTAAACCAACACAGGGTTTGATGGGGCTATGGGCCGACCAGGGGTTCTGTATCGGGTATTAAACCAACACAGGGTTTGATGGGGCTATGGGCCGACCAGGGGTTCTGTATCGGGTATTAAACCATCACAGGGTTTGATGGGGCTATGGGCCGACCAGGGGTTCTGTATCGGGTATTAAACCATCACAGGGTTTGATGGGGCTATGGGCCGACCAGGGGTTCTGTATCGGGTATCAGACCAACACAGGGTTTGATGGGGCTATGGGCCGACCAGGGGTTCTGTATCGGGTATTAAACCAACACAGGGTTTGATGGGGCTATGGGCCGACCAGGGGTTCTGTATCGGTTATTAAACCATCACAGGGTTTGATGGGGCTATGGGCCGACCAGGGGTTCTGTATCGGGTATTAAACCAACACAGGGTTTGATGGGGCTATGGGCCGAACAGGGGTTCTAGTTGGTAACATATTTGGCCTTTTGTTGTCCATGTATTTTTGGCTTATTGTTGAATACTAAAACAGAAACAGTATTATAATCTTACTCTAAACTCATTCTCTGTTTTACCGACAAGATAAAGTCTAATTTTGTTCTTAAATAACTGAGACATAATGGCTATGATGCTGATTGGCCTGTAGCTGGCACAGGGGTCTGGCTGGGGCACAATACAAGGAAGTGCCTGTGTAGACTGAGACAGAGACAGGGATAGGGAGGAGTAGTAGTGTAGTAGTGCAGAGAGAAAAAGAGAGCGAGGGAGGGGGAAGTACTGTAGTGTGGAGAGAGAGAGAGACATTGTAAATACAACCCATATTCATGTTTATTTATTTTCCCTTTTGTACTTGAACAATTTGCACATAATATCACATTTGAAATGTCGTTATTCTTTAATGTAATGTTTACTGTATATTTTTATTGTTTATTTCACTTTTGTTTATTATCTATTTCACTTGCTTTGGCAATGTTAACATATGTTACTGTCTCAGTGGTGGGCCACAAGGCTTGACTGGGAAGCCAACCTACACTCAGTAAACAGTAGTCTGGTCCACCCATCACAGAATGTAATGTTGACTTGAACATAGGTCTATGTTCTACAGGGCATTCTAGTCCTTCTAATTTAATTCTATGTTCTACAGGGCATTCTAGTCCTTCTAATTCTATGTTCTACAGGGCATTCTAGTCCTTCTAATTCTATGTTCTACAGGGCATTCTAGTCCTTCTAATTCTATGTTCTACAGGGCATTCTAGTCCTTCTAATTCTATGTTCTACAGGGCATTCTAGTCCTTCTAATTCTATGTTCTACAGAGCATTCTAGTCCTTCTAATTCTATGTTCTACAGGGCATTCTAGTCCTTCTAATTCTATGTTCTACAGGGCATTCTAGTCCTTCTAATTCTATGTTCTACAGGGCATTCTAGTCCTTCTAATTCTATGTTCTACAGGGCATTCTAGTCATTCTAATTCTATGTTCTACAGGGCATTCTAGTCATTCTAATTCTATGTTCTACAGGGCATTCTAGTCATTCTAATTATATGTTCTACAGGGCATTCTAGTCATTATAAATCTATAGTCTACTACAGGCCTAGATTATTGGCCGTGTCCACTGGTCAGACGGGCCGGCCGCCGTGGTGCTTCCTGCTGTGTCAGCCAGCAGCCCATACACACAGAAAGTACCCTTGTCCCCCTTAGCTCTGAATGGACAGTTTGGTCAGGCTGCCTTGTAATGCTGAGGCAGATTGTGGTGTGTGTGAGCTCCTTTTAATTAAAGAACGGAATGGAGAGAGAGAGTTTTCATTCATCCTGTTCTCCGAGCTTTGTTAAGAACACACAGTCTGTGTTCCAAATGGAACCCTATTCCCTATATAGTGCACTACTTTAGACCAGGACCCAGAGATTCCCTATATAGTGCACTACTTTTGACCAGGACCCAGAGATTCGATACATGGTGCACTGCTTTTGACCAGGACCCAGAGATTCCCTATATAGTGCACTACTTTTGACCAGGACCCAGAGTTTCCCTACATAGTGCACTACTTTTGACCAGGACCCAGGGATTCCCTAAATAGTGCACTACTTTTGACCAGGACCCAGAGATTCCCTACATAGTGCACTACTTTTGACCAGGACCCAGAGATTCCCTATATAGTGCACTACTTTTGACCAGGACCCAGAGATTCCCTACATAGTGCACTACTTTTGACCAGGACCCAGAGATTCCCTATATAGTGCACTACTTTTGACCAGGACCCAGAGATTCCCTACATAGTGCACTACTTTTGACCAGGACCCAGAGATTCCCTACATAGTGCACTACTTTAGACCAGGACCCAGAGATTCCCTACATAGTGCACTACTTTAGACCAGGACCCAGAGATTCCCTACATAGTGCACTACTTTAGACCAGCACCTGTCCCTGGGCAGTACGGCTCATACAAGGCTACTTAGAAAGGGACTAGGGTGCCGTTTGTGATGCAGACATAGTGAAGCATCATGGACCAGCACACATTGTGCCCTCAAAACTTCTGGAACAGATGACTCTGTTTATCATAACATTCATAGGCCTAAATTAACGTTTTGTTGTCATGTTGTGCTTTATTATGTCATTCTGAACATGATGAACAAGCCGTTTCTTCAGTAAAAGTGCTCTCAGTATAGAGCCCCTCTCATCCGACATGCATCTGTGAGAAAACAGCTATTTTATTGGTCATTAAACGTCAGGGAGTTCCAACCCAAACGTCCTCAGAGATCAGTCCTACTTTATGGTCATCGTGTTTCATAGCACCCTAGTGGTGGGTGCTGTTCTAATGGTGGGCCATTCAGTGTTCTGGCTCACTGCTTTCATCTGACTGATGCACGACCCTTCAGTCATGGGGTCTATCTCAATATCTCAATACTCTAGAAGTGGCTTCCTCTTCTCGTTTCCTTTCCCCCATCTACTGTGATGAGCTGAACGTGGACAGAAGAGTCTTTTAGCAGGCTGTGTAATAGGCAGCCATCCTTCATATTGCTTTGACACATCCTGTGTTTTCAGATCAGTAGAACCCTCAGTGGAAAAGTTTCTACCTGGAACCAAAAGGGTTATAAATGGAACCAAAAGGGTTCTACCTGGAACCAAAAGGATTATAACTGGAACCAAAAGGGTTCTACTGGAACCAAAAGGGTTATAACTGGAACCAAAAGAGTTCTAACTGGAACCAAAAATGGTTCTTCAAAGTGTAGATGGAGAGGAGATGAAGGATGGAAGTCACATTAGACTATCGAGATGAAGCCCTGGACCAGGCTCTCATCCAACCTTCACACAGCAGAACAGCAGAGCAGAGGTCTAATCAGCAGGGTTCTAATCAGCAGGGTTCTAATCAGCAGGGTTCTAATCAGCAGGGGTCTAATCAGCAGGGGTCTAATCAGCAGGGGTCTAATCAGCAGGGGTCTAATCAGCAGGGTTCTAATCAGCAGGGTTCTAATCAGCAGTGGTCAAATCAGCAGGGTTCTAATCAGCAGGGTTCTAATCAGCAGTGGTCTAATCAGCAGGGTTCTAATCAGCAGGGTTCTAATCAGCAGGGTTGTAATCAGCAGGGTTGTAATCAGCAGGGTTCTAATCAGCAGGGTTCTAATCAGCAGGGTTCTAATCAGCAGGGTTCTAATCAGCAGTGGTCAAATCAGCAGTGGTCTAATCAGCAGGGTTCTAATCAGCAGGGTTATAATCAGCAGGAGTCTAATCAGCAGGGTTCTAATCAGCAGGGTTCTAATCAGCAGGAGTCTAATCAGCAGGGTTCTAATCAGCGGTGGTCTAATCAGCAGGGGTTCAATTAGCAGGGTTCTAATCAGCAGGGTTCTAATCAGCAGGGTCCTAATCAGCAGGGTCCTAATCAGCAGGGTCCTAATCAGCAGGGATCTAATCAGCAGGATTCTAATCAGCAGGAGTCTAATCAGCAGGGTTCTAATCAGCGGTGGTCTAATCAGCAGGGTTCTAATCAGCGGTGGTCTAATCAGCAGGGTTCTAATCAGCAGGGTCCTAATCAGCAGGGTTCTAATCAGCAGGGTCCTAATCAGCAGGGTCATAATCAGCAGGGTTATAATCAGCAGGGTTCTAATCAGCAGTGGTGTAATCAGCAGTGGTGTAATCAGCAGGGTTCTAATCAGCAGGGATCTAATCAGCAGGGTTCTAATCAGCAGGGTTCTAATCAGCAGGGTTCTAATCAGCAGGGTTCTAATCAGCAGTGATCTAATCAGCAGGGTTCTAATCAGCAGTGGTCTAATCAGCAGGGTTCTAATCAGCAGGGTTCTAATCAGCAGGGTTCTAATCAGCAGGGTTCTAATCAGCAGGGATCTAATCAGCAGGGTTCTAATCAGCAGGGTTATTATCAGCAGTGGTGTAATCAGCAGGGTTCTAATCAGCAGGGTTCTAATTTACATTTACATTTACATTTAAGTCATTTAGCAGACGCTCTTATCCAGAGCGACTTACAAATTGGAAAGTTCATACATATTCATCCTGGTCCCCCCGTGGGGAATGAACCCACAACCCTGGCGTTGCAAGCGCCATGCTCTACCAACTGAGCCACACGGGACCACCCTGCTGACCTAATCAGCAGGGTAACCCTGCTAATCAGCAGGGTTATTATCAGCAGGGTTATTATCAGCAGGGTTATTATCAGCAGGGTTATTATCAGCAGGGTTATTATAAGCAGTGGTCTGGTCATTGACATCCGTAGACTGTATTCACTGCTATGTTTGTCCGTCCTGTTTGTTTCTCTGCTGCAATTGGACTTGAAGCATCTGCTGTTGGCAGCTTGGAAAATTAATTCATTATTTTGTTTATTTATTCACTTGAAGCATGAGGCAGAGCCATGGCCTGAGGGGATGTCCCCATCCCCACACACACACACCATCCTAACACCTGCCTTCTGAGATTAGAGACCTAGATTGTGTTCAGTAGGACGCACTATAACTACATTTATTAACGGAAAATAAAAGTGTGTGGTTCATATCTTCTTTGACAACTTCAGGTAGTATCTCCCCGTTTCAAAGTGTTTCAGGACACGACTCTGATTGGTGAAATATGTCAACCTTTGTCCTCTATCCTGCTCAGCCTAGTCAATAATACCCTTTCAGTTTGATACTGATACACGCAATGAAATCAGTCATTCAAAACAGCTGGCCTTGCTTCCATTTAACTGGATAGAACTGCTCAGTTTGTCATTAGAGTTGGATGTGTTCACTCTTACCACTCCAATACTCTGAGACACATGATCCCCAGAGAGCTATACAGCTCTTATAGACATATATATCTCACCATATAGCTCATAGACATATATATCTCCCCATATAGCTCTTATAGACATATATATCTCACCATATAGCTCTTATAGACATATATATCTCACCATATAGTGCTTATAGACATATATATCTCACCATACAGCTCTTATAGACATATATATCTCCCCATACAGCTCTTATAGACATATATATCTCCCCATATAGCTCTTATAGACATATATATCTAACCATATAGCTCTTATAGACATATATATCTCACCATATAGTGCTTATAGACATATATATCTCACCATACAGCTCTTATAGACATATATATCTCACCATATAGCTCTTATAGACATATATATCTCACGATATAGCTCTTCTTGGCATTCATGCCAAAGAGTTCAATCTTGGTTTCATCAGACCAGAGAATCTTGTTTCTCATGGTCTGAGAGTCTTTAGGTATCTTTCGGCAAACTCTGAGCTGGCTGTCATGTGCCGTTTACTGAGGAGTGTCGTCTGGCCACTCTACCATAAAGGCCTGATTGGTGGAGTGCTGCAGAGATGGTTGTCATCCTGGAAGGTTCTCCCATCTCCACAGAGGAAGATGGGAGAAGATGGGAGAACACAGTGGCCACTGTGTTCTTTGAGACCTTCAATGTTACAGATATTTTTTGGTACCCTTCCCCAGATCTGTGCCTCGACACAATCCTGTCTCGGTGCTCTACCGACAATTCCTTCAACCTCATGGCTTGTTTTTTTCTCTGACATGCACTGTCAACTGTGGAACCTTATATAGACAGGTGTGTGCCTTTCCAAATCATGTCCAATCAATTGAATTTACCACAGAGCTCAATTCCAAGTCTCATAGCAAAGGGTCTGAATACGTACTTTCTTATGTACATTTAGAAAAACACTGTTTTCACTTTGTCATTATGGGGTATTGTGTGTAGATTGACGAGGGAATCATAGTGGACAGAGCATAGTGGTGGCTGCATCATGTTAGGGATATGCTTGTAATCGTTAAGGACTGGGGAGATTTTTCAGGATAAAAAATACATGTAATGGAACTAAGCACACAATCCTAGAGGGAAACGTGGTTCAGTCTGCTTTCAACCAGACACTGGGAGATGAATTCACCTTTCATCAGGACAATAACATAAAACACAAGGCCAAATATACACTGGAGTTGCTTACCAAGAAGACAGTGACTGTTCCTGAGTGCTGAGTTACAGTTTTGACTTAAATGTACTTGAAAATCTATGGCATGACCTGAAAAATGGTTGTCTAGCAATGATCAACAACCAATTTGAAGAGCTTGAAGAATTATGGGTAAATGTTGCACAACTCAGGTTGGAATGCTTAGAGACCCAGAAAGACTCACAGCTGTAATCGCTGTCAAAGGTGCTTCTATATGTAAATAACATATTTCTGCATTTTATTTTCAATAAATTTGCTAAGATTTCTAAAAACATGTTATCACTTTGTCATTATGGGGTATTGTGTGTAGATGGGTGAGAATTATTATTATTTTGATCCATTTTGAATTGAGGTTGTAACACAACAACATGTGGAGTAAGACAAGGGGTGTGAATACTTTCTGAAGGCTCTGCAACTTGATTCAAATAACTACATCAAGTACTGAAGGAGATTCCCCAGAGGCTTGTTGAGTGTGTTCTTGTTAAATCATTCAAACCCTCTCCACCCTAACCCAATCCTGACTGGTATGTTTTCTCCTTCTACCCTCTCCACCCTAACCCAATCCTGACTGGTATGTTTTCTCCTTCTATCCTCTCCACCCTAACCCAATCCTGACTGGTATGTTTTCTCCTTCTACCCTCTCCACCCTAACCCAATCCTGACTGGTATGTTTTCTCCTTCTATCCCCTCCACCCTAACCCAATCCTGACTGGTATGTTTTCTCCTTCTATCCCCTCCACCCTAACCCAATCCTGACTGGTATGTTTTCTCCTTCTACCCTCTCCACCCTAACCCAATCCTGACTGGTATGTTTTCTCCTTCTATCCCCTCCACCCTAACCCAATCCTGACTGGTATGTTTTCTCCTTCTATCCTCTCCACCCTAACCCAATCCTGACTGGTATGTTTTCTCCTTCTATCCCCTCCACCCTAACCCAGTCCTGACTGGTATGTTTTCTCCTTCTACCCTCTCCACCCTAACCCAATCCTGACTGGTATGTTTTCTCCTTCTATCCTCTCCACCCTAACCCAATCCTGACTGGTATGTTTTCTCCTTCTATCCTCTCCACCCTAACCCAATCCTGACTGGTATGTTTACTCCTTCTACCCTCTCCACCCTAACCCAAGCCTGACTGGTATGTTTTCTCCTTCTACCCTCTCCACCCTAACCCAATCCTGACTGGTCTGTTTTGTCCTTCTATCCTCTCCACCCTAACCCAATCCTGACTGGTCTGTTTTCTCCTTCTATCCTCTCCACCCTAACCCAATCCTGACTGGTATGTTTTCTCCTTCTATCCTCTCCACCCTAACCCAGTCCTGAGTGGTATGTTTTCTCCTTCTACCCTCTCCACCCTAACCCAGTCCTGAGTGGTATGTTTTCTCCTTCTACCCTCTCCACCCTAACCCAGTCCTGACTGGTATGTTTTCTCTTTCTACCCTCTCCACCCTAACCCAATCCTGACTGGTATGTTTTCTCCTTCTATCCTCTCCACCCTAACCCAGTCCTGACTGGTATGTTTTCTCCTTCTATCCTCTCCACCCTAACCCAGTCCTGACTGGTATGTTTTCTCCTTCTATTCTCTCCACCCTAACCCAATCCTGACTGGTATGTTTTCTCCTTCTACCCTCTCCACCCTAACCCAGTCCTGACTGGTATGTTTTCTCTTTCTACCCTCTCCACCCTAACCCAATCCTGACTGGTATGTTTTCTCCTTCTACCCTCTCCACCCTAACCCAATCCTGACTGGTATGTTTTCTCCTTCTATCCTCTCCACCCTAACCCAATCCTGACTGGTATGTTTTCTCCTTCTATCCTCTCCACCCTAACCCAATCCTGACTGGTATGTTTTCTCCTTCTACCCTCTCCACCCTAACCCAATCCTGACTGGTATGTTTTCTCCTTCTACCCTCTCCACCCTAACCCAATCCTGACTGGTATGTTTTCTCCTTCTATCCTCTCCACCCTAACCCAATCCTGACTGGTATGTTTTCTCCTTCTACCCTCTCCACCCTAACCCAGTCCTGACTGGTATGTTTTCTCTTTCTAGGGCAGAAAAAACTGAAGTGTTAAGCGACGATCTTCTGCAGGTAAATAAGTGTGTGTGTGTGTGTGTGCCTGTGTGTGTGATTTCTGGCCTACCTGTTAGCGCGGTGTCTGATACGTGTTGCTGTGCTGGTCTAGGTGGAGAAGCGGTTGGACCTGGTCAAACAGGTGACCCACAGCACTCACAAGAAGCTGACGGCCTGCCTGCAGGGCCAGCAAGGGGCTGAAGAGAGAGAGAAGAAATCAGTCAAGTCTCCCTCGGTAAGGACCTATCGGATTCTTGTTTATTCAATGTGTCTGTGAGTTTCTATCTGTCCTATTCAAATAAACCAGGAATAAATACAAGACCATAATATCCCCGTTCACAGTGACAGAGGAACATGTTCTGCTACCTTGTGCGCTGATATGAAATACTGCATGTTAATTCTGTCTGTCTTGTATCAGAAAAAGCTCCCACTAACCATCCTGGCACAATGTATGGTAGAAGGAGCTGCTGTGCTGGGGGACGACTCTCTACTAGGGTGAGTCCCTGTATACGCACTCACTCACTCATTCACTCACTCACTCACTCACTCACTCACTCACTCACTCACTCACTCACTCACTCACTCACTCACTCACTCACTCACTCACTCACTCACTCACACACACACACATTCACGCACACACCTTTTTTATGTTGATTCTGCCATAATTCCACTCTGTCCTCTTTGACCTTGTTCTCTATCCCATGCATTCTGATTAGCTGAAGCCGGGTCCTAGCTGACGTTGTGATTGGCTATGGCTGCGTCCTATCTGACGTTGTGATTGCTTGTGGCCGGGTCCTAGCTGATGTTGTGATTGACTGGGACCTAGCTGACATTGAGATTGGCTGTGGCAGGGACCTAGCTGACATTGTGATTGGCTGTGGCAGGGACCTAGCTGATGTTTTGATTGGCTCTGTTCCCCTAACAGGAAGATGCTGAACCTGTGTGGGGAGACAGAGGAGAAGCTGGCCCAGGAACTGATTCAGTTTGAGTTCCAGATAGAGAAGGATGTGGTGGAGCCTCTCTATGAGCTGGCTGAGGTGAGTCCTACTGTCTATGATGAGGTGAGTCCTACTGTCTATGATGAGGTGAGTCCTACTGTCTATGATGAGGTGAGTCCTACTGTCTCTATGATGAGGTGAGTCCTATTGTCTCTATGATGAGGTGAGTCCTACTGTCTCTATGATGTGGTGAGTCCTACTGTCTCTATGATGTGGTGGAGCCTCTCTATGAGCTGGCTGAGGTGAGTCCTACTGTCTATGATGAGGTGAGTCCTAATGTCTATGATGAGGTGAGTCCTACTGTCTCTATGATGAGGTGAGTCCTATTGTCTCTATGATGAGGTGAGTCCTACTGTCTATGATGAGGTGAGTCCTACTGTCTCTATGATGAGGTGAGTCCTACTGTCTATGATGAGGTGAGTCCTAATGTCTATGATGAGGTGAGTCCTACTGTCTCTATGATGAGGTGAGTCCTATTGTCTCTATGATGAGGTGAGTCCTACTGTCCCTATGATGAGGTGAGTCCTACTGTCTCTATGATGAGGTGAGTCCTACTGTCCCTATGATGAAGTGAGTCTTAATGTTTCTATGATGAGGTGAGTCCTATTGTCTCTATGATGAGGTGAGTCCTACTGTCTCTATGATGAAGTGAGTCTTAATGTCTCTATGATGAGGTGAGTCCTATTGTCTCTATGATGAGGTGAGTCCTACTGTCTCTATGATGAAGTGAGTCTTAATGTCTCTATGATGAGGTGAGTCCTACTGTCTCTATGATGAGGTGAGTCCTACTGTCCCTATGATGAGGTGAGTCCTACTGTCTCTATGATGAGGTGAGTCCTACTGTCCCTATGATGAGGTGAGTCCTACTGTCTATGATGAGGTGAGTCCTACTGTCTATGATGAGGTGAGTCCTACTGTCTCTATGATGAGGTGAGTCCTACTGTCCCTATGATGAGGTGAGTCCTACTGTCCCTAGCCATACATTACTTGAAGTTATAATTGTTATAATTGTCTGTCCAGAGGCTGCCCACAACATTCATCATTACTGTCTCTGACTGAACATGATCGTTAAGACACAATGTCAGCATGTTCATTATTGTCTATTAACTTCAGGGTGGTGGAATATTCCTCCCATCTCCACTCCCACTTAACTAGTAGATAAGTGAATGTAGTGGAGATACATTATGGAGGAGGTTTGACGTGTTCCTGTCTCTTCCCAGGTGGACATTCCCAACATCCAGAAACAGAGGAAACATTTAGCCAAGCTGGTGCTGGACATGGACTCAGCTCGCACACGGTGAGGGATGGACTGCATGTTAACATACAGCCTTCTACCCTCTTCACTGGCCTTCACCTCTTAAGACATGCTCATGTTTAGAATAATGCTTAGAAGTGCATGTTCCTTCCCTCAGTGGTTGTGTCTCAAATCGCGCCCCTAATCCCTACATAGTGCGCTACTGGTCAGAAGTAGTGCACTATATAGCCTGGAATAGGATGCCATTTGGGATGCTGTCTGTGTGTTGGTGTTCCATCCCTCCTCCTAACTCTTCTTCTGTCTCCTCCTTTCCTGTAGGTTTCACCAGTCGTCCAAGTCCTCCAGTCACCCTAGCAACCTGCAGGCGGGCGGGGCCAAGGGGGAGGCCCTCAGAGAGGAGATGGAAGAGGCAGCCAATAGGATGGAGATCTGCAGGGTGAGTCACAGGGTTCTAGAGGTTCAGGCTCCTCCTCCTTCACCTAGTGTATTCCACTGTCCTCCCCCACACCATGCAACTACATTAACCACTACAAGATTATAGGCTACATTAACCACTACAAGGTTACAGGCTGTATTAACTACTACAAGGTTACAGGCTGTATTAACCACTACAAGGTTACAGGCTGTATTAAGGTTACAGGCTGTATTAACCACTACAAGGTTACAGACTGTATTAACCACTACAAGGTTACAGGCTGTATTAAGGTTACAGGCTGTATTAACCACTACACGGTTACAGGCTGTATTAACCACTACAAGGTTACAGACTGTAT
>NC_092086.1:17740241-17772216 GCF_045679555.1 Salvelinus alpinus
AAGGTTACAGGCTGTATTAACTACTACAAGGTTACAGGCTGTATTAACTACTACAAGGTTACAGGCTGTATTAACCACTACAAGGTTACAGGCTGTATTAACCACTACAAGGTTACAGGCTGTATTAACCACTACAAGGTTACAGGCTGTATTAAACACTACAAGGTTACAGACTGTATTAACCACTACAAGGTTACAGGCTGTATTAAGGTAATTTCTTATTCTCTTTTCCAGGATCAACTATCAGCGGATATGTATAATTTTGTGGCCAAAGAAATAGACTATGCAAACTACTTTCAGACGGTTAGTACATTTTCTGTATCAATGCATTTGCCCTTCAGATGACCTTGATTCCTTTTTACAGTCATATAGCTGAGCGGGTGTTTAAACCTCACCTTTTTACCCCTCTCTCCCTCTGTGTCTCTCTGTCCTTCTGTCACCCTCTGTGTGTCTGTGTCTCTCTGTCTTCCTCTGTGTCCCACTGTCTCCCTCTTGTATCCCTCTGTTTCCCTGTGTGTCTCTCTGTCCCCCTCTCTGTCTCTGTCCCTGTCCCCCTCTCTGTCCCTATGTCTCTGTCCCCCTCTCTGTCCCTGTGTCTCTGTGTGTCTCCCTGTAGCTCATAGAGATCCAGGCAGAATATCACAGGAAGTCTCTAGAGATCCTCCAGAGTGTCCTGCCCACCATTAAAGCTCACCAGGGTGAGTAATGTGTGTGTGTGTGTATGTGTGTGTGTGTGTGTGTGTGTGTGTGTGTGTGTGTGTGTGTGTGTGTGTGTGTGTGTGTGTGTGTGTCTATGTGTGTGTGTCTATGTGTGTGTGTGTGTCTATGTGTGTGTGTGTGTGTGTCTATGTGTGTGTGTGTGTGTGTGTGTGAGAGAGAGAGCTCGTCCATGCCTGCACATGTACACATGCCTGTCTGCTCCTCGTGTGTCTAACTGTTGTATAATGTGTTGTACTGCCACAGAGGCGTGGGTGGAGAAGCCTTCGTATGGCAAGGCCCTGGAGGAACACCTGACCATCAGCAGCAGAGAGATCGCCTTCCCCATCGAGGCCTGTGTCACAATGCTGCTGGAGTGTGGTATGCAGGAGGAGGTATAGAAAAAGATGAAGCCTGCTTTACACTAAGTTTCCCAGACCCAGATGTAGCCTACGTAACACTAAGTTTCCCAGACCCAGATGTAGCCTACGTAACACTAAGTTTCCCAGACCCAGATGTAGCCTACGTAACACTAAGTTTCCCAGACCCAGATGTAGCCTACGTAACACTAAGTTTCCCAGACCCAGATGTAGCCTACGTAACACTAAGTTTCCCAGACCCAGATGTAGCCTACGTAACACTAAGTTTCCCAGACCCAGATGTAGCCTACGTAACACTAAGTTTCCCAGACCCAGATGTAGCCTACGTAACACTAAGTTTCCCAGACCCAGATGTAGCCTACGTAACACTAAGTTTCCCAGACCCAGATGTAGCCTACGTAACACTAAGTTTCCCAGACCCAGACCCAGATGAAGCCTACTTAACACTACTAAGTTTCCCAGACCCAGATGAAGTCTACTTAACACTACTAAGTTTCCCAGACCCAGATGAAGCCTACTTAACACTACTAAGTTTCCCAGACCCAGATGAAGTCTACTTAACACTACTAAGTTTCCCAGACCCAGATGAAGTCTACTTAACACTACTAAGTTTCCCAGACCCAGATGAAGCCTACTTAACACTACTAAGTTACTCAGACCCAGATGAAGCCTACTTAACACTACTAAGTTTCACAGACCCAGATGAAGTCTACTTAACACTACTAAGTTTCCCAGACCCAGATGAAGCCTACTTAACACTACTAAGTTTCCCAGACCCAGATGAAGCCTACTTAACACTACTACGTTTCCCAGACCCAGATGAAGCCTACTTAACACTACTAAGTTTCCCAGACCCAGATGAAGTCTACTTAACACTACTAAGTTTCCCAGACCCAGATGAAGTCTACTTAACACTACTAAGTTTCCCAGACCCAGATGAAGCCTACTTAACACTACTAAGTTTCCCAGACCCAGATGAAGCCTACTTAACACTACTAAGTTTCCCAGACCCAGATGTAGCCTACGTAACACTAAGTTTCCCAGACCCAGATGTAGCCTACGTAACACTAAGTTTCCCAGACCCAGATGAAGCCTACTTAACACTACTAAGTTTCCCAGACCCAGATGAAGTCTACTTAACACTACTAAGTTTCCCAGACCCAGATGAAGCCTACTTAACACTACTAAGTTTCCCAGACCCAGATGAAGTCTACTTAACACTACTAAGTTTCCCAGACCCAGATGAAGTCTACTTAACACTACTAAGTTTCCCAGACCCAGATGAAGCCTACTTAACACTACTAAGTTACTCAGACCCAGATGAAGCCTACTTAACACTACTAAGTTTCACAGACCCAGATGAAGCCTACTTAACACTACTAAGTTTCCCAGACCCAGATGCAGCCTACTTAACACTACTAAGTTTCCCAAACCCAGATGAAGCCTACTTAACACTAAGTTTCCCAGACCAAGATGAAGCCTACTTAACACTACTAAACATTCTGATTACAGAGCAGAGTTAATATATGATTTTGCCGTTAGAGAGTGTTAATTGTAGACAAAGTTACAGTATGTACTAGATTTATATTTCACTATTTATCTCTACGATGACCCTGCTCTGACTCCCTATCTTCCTGACTCCCTGTCTTCCTGACTCCCTGTCTTCCTGACTCCCTGTCTTCCTGACTCCCTGTCTTCCTGTCTTCCTGACTCCCTGTCTTCCTGACTCCCTGTCTTCCTGACTCCCTGTCTTCCTATCTTCCTGACTCCCTGACTTCCTGTCTTCCTGACTACCTGTCTTCCTGTCTTCCTGACTCCCTGTCTTCCTGTCTTCCTGACTCCCTGTCTTCCTGTCTCCTGGTCTTCCTGACTCCCTGACTCCCTGTCTTCCTGTCTCCTGGTCTTCCTGACTCCCTGTCTTCCTGTCTTCCTGACTCCCTGTCTTCCTGTCTTCCTGACTCCCTGTCTTCCTGACTCCCTGTCTTCCTGACTTCCTGTCTTCCTGACTCCCTGTCTTCCTGACTCCCTGTCTTCCTGTCTTCCTGACTCCCTGTGTGTGTAGGGTCTGTTCAGAGTGGCTCCCTCGGCCTCCAAGCTGAAGAAGCTGAAGGCCTCCCTGGACTGTGGTGTGATGGACGTACAGGAGTATTCAGCTGACCCTCACGCCATCGCAGGTTACCTTACACACCCACACACACGCATATAGACACACACACCCACACACAGTATGAAAACACTCAAATACCCTGACTCAAATACACTCCCATGCATTTAACCCCGGTATTTGAAAATAGTATTTGAAATAAGTATTTCAAAATACTCTCAAATGTAAATTGATAGACTATTTTGTTCTTTCAAATAACCATTAAAATACTCAAAATTCTAAAAAGTATTTTAAACACTACACTGACCAACAATATAAATGCAACATGTAAAGTGTTGGTCCTATGTTTCTTGAGCTGAAATAAAAGATCCCAGAAATATTCCATATGCACAAAAAGATATGCCACAGATGTCTCAGATTTTGAGTGAGTGTGCAATTGGCATGCTGACTGCAGGAATGTCCACCAGAGCTGTTGCAAGAGAATTGAATGTTAGTTTCTCTATCATAAGCCGCCTCCAACTGCGTTTTAGAGAATTTGGCAATACGTCCAACCGGCTTCACAACCGCAGACCATGTGTATGGCGTTATGTGGGCGAGCA
Organism: Salvelinus alpinus; assembly: GCF_045679555.1. Classification (NCBI taxonomy): domain Eukaryota; kingdom Metazoa; phylum Chordata; class Actinopteri; order Salmoniformes; family Salmonidae; genus Salvelinus; species Salvelinus alpinus. The sequence goes on from NC_092086.1 coordinate 17,744,021, forward strand.
GTTTGCTGACGTCAACGTTGTGAACAGAGTGCCCCATGGTGGGGGTGGGGTTATGGTATGGTCCGGCATAAGCTACGGACAACGAACACAATTGCATTTTATCCATGGCAATTTGACAGCGATACAGTAACGAGATCCTGAGGCCCATTGTCTTGCCATTCATCCAACCACCATCACCTCATGTTTCAGCATGATAATGCACGGCCCCATGTCACAAGGATCTGTACACAATTCTGAAAATGTCCCAGTTCTTCCATGGCCTTATTACTCACCAGACATGTTACCCATTGAGCATGTTTGGGATGCTCTGGATCGACGTGTACAACAGCGTGTTCCAGTTCCCGCCAATATCCAGCAACTTTGCACAGCCATTGAAGAGGAGTGGGACAGCATTCCACAGGCCACAATCAACAGCCTGATTAACTCTATGTGAAGGAGATGTGTTGCACTGCATGAGGCAAATGGTGGTCACACCAGATTCTGACTGGTTTTCTGATTCACGCTCCTACTTTTTTAGTAATGTATCCGTGACCAACATCCATAGATTAGGGCCTAATGACTTCATTTCAATTAACTGATTTCCTTATATGAACTGTAACTCAGTAAAATCTTTGACATTTTTGCAGGTTACGTTTATATTTTTGTACAGTGTAGATACTCAAATACACAGGTATTTGAACCCAGGTCTAACACACACATGCACACGCATACACCATCGCAGATTAATTTACACCCCCACACGCCTCTTACCTCTCTCTCTCTGGCTCAGGCTCTGGTCTCCATAACAACGAGCCTTTAGCTAGCTCCATTGTCTATATATAACCATTAGATAGAACTCTGCTTTCAGGAGATTCATGCCTCCAGAAATACATACATCAATGTTGGGTCAAAACAATCAAGGCTTCTTGTGTTTGTGGAAGACTGTTGTCTTTCACACCTTGTTGCCTATTTCATTCACACCTTGTTGCCTATTTCCTTGTTGCCTATTTCCTACCATCCTCCTCCTCCAGTAGTGAGCCGGTGTGCGTCCCAACTGACATCATATTCTCTATTTAGTGCACTACTGTTGACCAGGACCCATATGGTTCTGGTCAAAAGTAGTGCACTATATAGGGAATAGGGGCCCTGGTCAAAAGTAGTGCACTATATAGGGAATAGGGGCCCTGGTAAAAAGTAGTGCACTACATAGGGAATAGGGGCCGGTCATCATGAAGTGCTTTGAGAGGCTGGTCATGGCTCACATGAAGGCCAGCATGCCAGGCACACTGGACCCAGTCCCATTTGCTTACCGCTCCAACCGAACCAAGGAAGATGCCATTTCCGTCACTATTCACGCGGCCGTAACACATCTGGACAAGAGGAACACCTGTGTGAGAACGCTGTTCATTGACTACAGTTCAGCATTCAACACCATAGTTCCCTCCAGGCTCGACACCAAGCTCAGAGCGTCCTCAGTCCTCTGCTGTACTTCCTGTTCACCCACGACCGCGTGGCTTTGCAAGACACCAACTCCATCATCAAGTTTGCTGACGGCACAACGGCTGTAGGTCTGATAACCAACGACGAAGAGTCAGCCAATAGGGAGGAGCTAAGTGAACTGACATTATGGTAGCAGGAGAACACCCTCTCCCTCCACATCAGCAAAACCAATGAGTTGATTGTTGACTTCAGGAAGTAGAGGAGGGAACATGCTCCGATCCACATGGACAGGACTGCAGTGGAGAGGGTCAGCAGTTTAGGTTCCTCTGTGTCCACATCACAGAGGACTTGACATGGACCAACAGCACCACCCTCCTTGTCAAGAGGGCGCAACTGCATCTTAACTTCCTGAGGCGGCTGAAGAAATGTGGCGTGCCGCCCCGGGTCCTCTCCAAATACTACTGCTGCACCGTGGAGAGTGTCATGACCGGCTGCATCACGGCCTGGTACAGGAACGGCTCCGCCTGGTACGGGAACGCCTCTGCCTGGTACGGGAACGCCTCCGCCTGGTACGGGAACGGCTCCGCCCGGTACGGGAACTGCTCCGCCCGGTACGGGAACTGCTCCGCCCGGTACGGGAACGGCTCCGCCCGGTACGGGAACGGCTCCGTCCATGACCACAAGGCCCAGTACATAACTGGGACCGTGCTCCCACCCATCCAGAACATGATTCTCAGCACATTAGCACACATACACACTCACAGACATTTACAGACATACACACACACACACACACAGACAGACATACACACAGACATACACGCACACACACACACACAGACATACACACACACCCACACAGACATACACACACACACCCACACAGACACACACACACACACACACACACACACACACACACACACACACACACACACACACACACACACACACACACACACACACACACACACACACACACACACACACACACACACACACACAAACACACACTGGACTATAATATTGGACTATAAATCGTGCCTTCCTGTATTATACTGATGCTAAAATGTTTCTTCTATTCTACTGAGCCATTTACTTTATGTTGGTATTCTTATCATGTGTTATTTCTTATTGCTGTTGCATTGTCGAGTAAGGAACCTGCAAGTAAGGATTTCATTGGACGGTGTATACCATGTGTATCCCGTACATACGACTAATAACACTTGAACGGTGAAACTTAATTTGGCCCTGGAGTTTAGTTCAGCTGTGGGGTGAGAGGATCACATCCCTTAACATCTTCCCAGGGATCTGCTTGTGTTTTTCCCTAGACGTTCTCTATCCTAAAGGCTTCCTTGTAATGTTGCTGTCCACTTCCTTGTAATGTTGCTGTCCACTTCCTTGTAATGTTGCTGTCCACTTCCTTGTAATGTTGCTGTCCACTTCCTTGTAATGTTGCTGTCCACTTCCTTGTAATGTTGCTGTCCACTTCCTTGTAATGTTGCTGTCCACTTCCTTGTAATGTTGCTGTCCACTTCATTGTAATGTTGCTGTCCACTTCCTTGTAATGTTGCTGTCCACTTCCTTGTAATGTTGCTGTCCACTTCCTTGTAATGTTGCTGTCCACTTCCGTGTAATGTTGCTGTCCACTTCCGTGTAATGTTGCTGTCCACTTCCTTGTAATGTTGCTGTCCACTTCCTTGTAATGTTGCTGTCCACTTCCTTGTAATGTTGCTGTCCACTTCCTTGTAATGTTGCTGTCCACTTCCGTGTAATGTTGCTGTCCACTTCCTTGTAATGTTGCTGTCCACTTCCTTGTAATGTTGCTGTCCACTTCCTTGTAATGTTGCTGTCCACTTCCTTGTAATGTTGCTGTCCACTTCCTTGTAATGTTGCTGTCCACTTCCTTGTAATGTTGCTGTCCACTTCCTTGAGTAATCGGAGGATGGCAGCGCTGTGTGTGTTCTCATTAGTATTCTGAACAGAGAAAACCACACCTCCCCTAGGCCTAATGAAATGATCTCTGTCTCTTTCTCTCTTCCTTGCTTTCTCTCTCTCTCCATCCCTCCCTCTCCCTCCCTTTCTCTCTCCATCTCTCTTTTTCCATCCCGCTGTCCCCCCCTCTCTCTTCCCATCTCTCTCCCTTCCTCTCTCTCAACCCCCCTCTCCCTACCTCCCTCACCCTCTCTCCATCCCATTATCTCTCTCTCTGCCTCTCTCTCTCTCTCTCCCTCCCTCCGTCTCTCCATCCCTCTCTTCCTCAGGGGCTCTGAAATCATACCTCCGTGAGCTTCCAGAGCCACTGATGACCAGTGAACTTTACGAGGACTGGATTCAGGCGTCAAAGTGAGTAGAGATTCCCTTCATAACCACAGCATCTCTACAGCAGATAACAGATCCCTTCTTAACCTCAGCATCTCTACTGCAGACAACAGATCCCTTCATAACCTCAGCATCTCTACAGCAGATAACAGATCCCTTCATAACCACAGCATCTCTACTGCAGATAACAGATCCCTTCATAACCTCAGCATCTCTACAGCAGATAACAGATCCCTTCTTAACCTCAGCATCTCTACAGCAGATAACAGATCCCTTCATAACCACAGCATCTCTACTGCAGATAACAGATCCCTTCATAACCACAGCATCTCTACTGCAGATAACAGATCCCTTCATAACCACAGCATCTCTACTACAGATAACAGATCCCTTCATAACCTCAGCATCTCTACAGCAGATAACAGATCCCTTCTTAACCTCAGCATCTCTACAGCAGATAACAGATCCCTTCATAACCACAGCATCTCTACTACAGATAACAGATCCCTTCATAACCTCAGCATCTCTACAGCAGATAACAGATCCCTTCATAACCTCAGCATCTCTACAGCAGATAACAGATCCCTTCTTAACCTCAGCATCTCTACAGCAGATAACAGATCCCTTCATAACCACAGCATCTCTACTACAGATAACAGATCCCTTCATAACCACAGCATCTCTACTACAGATAACAGATCCCTTCATAACCACAGCATCTCTACTACAGATAACAGATCCCTTCATAACCACAGCATCTCTAATACAGATAACAGATCCCTTCATAACCACAGCATCTCCACTACAGATAACAGATCCCTTCATAACCTCAGCATCTCTACTGCAGACAACAGATCCCTTCATAACCACAGCATCTCTACTGCAGACAATAGATCCCTTTTTGTCATATTGAAGAGCTGGAGATGACTTTCCTATTTCTATAGGGAGAGCTCCACAAAGAAGGGAACAAACTGTACCATAACGACAGAACCGACAGTGACCATTATCACAATAATAGACATTGTTAACACAGTGTTTGTCAACCTCCGGCCCGTGGTTCGGCACTGGTCCCTGGGTTGGTGCTTACCGGTCCCTCAGATGGTTAGCTGACACCAATCAGCCTCTCAATGATCATACACTGTAGCCTGCTGGTCTCCCTGGTAGGAAACTACACTGAGAAAAACACTTCCTGGACTACACACACCCTGAGCCCTGTTCACTGTTCTCATCCAGTATTCAGGATATGGACAAGAGACTACAAGCTCTGCTGGCGGCGTGTGAAAAACTACCAACTGACAACTTCAACAATTTCAGGTCAGTACCCATCTCTCCCTCCCTCTCTACAGTCTACATAGACCTACTGCCAGTAGGCATGGACCCTCCAGTGAGGATCTGTTTTATATGTTTGGGTTGTTGCCAGGCTGAAGTTTCCTCTAGGTTCAGATCTAGGATCAGCTTCCCCTCGCCCACTCTGAACCTTAACCATTAGTGGGGGGGAATTGCAAAACTGACCCAAGGTCAGCGTCTAGGGTCAACTTCAACTTACTAATGTTGTTTATGAGATGAATCAGTGGTCTCTAGTTTAGATTGTGTTTTATCTGGGTGTTAAAGTTCTGAGTCTTATATCACTAATTGGTCTTTAGACCAATCAGATCAGCTCTGAAAAAGATGATGTGATGTGAAAAGATCTGATGTGATTGGTTAAAAGAACAATTAGTGGAGATCAGAATGGAGCTGCCTGTGTAGACAGCCTGTGACTTGGACCTCCTATCAGGGCTAGAGTCCCTGTGACTTGGACCTCCTATCAGGGCTAGAGTCCCTGTGACTTGGACCTCCTATCAGGGCTAGAGTCCCTGTGACTTGGATCTCCTATCAGGGCTAGAGTCTCTGTGACTTGGACCTCCTATCAGGGCTAAAGTCCCTGTGACTTGGACCTCCTATCAGGGCTAGAGTCCCTGTGACTTGGACCTCCTATCAGGGCTAGAGTCCCTGTGACAATGTTCACTAAAATATTGATAACCAACAGAGAACATCAATGTGTGTGTGTGTGTGTGTGTGTGTGTGTGTGTGTGTGTGTGTGTGTGTGTGTGTGTGTGTGTGTGTGTGTGTGTGTGTGTGTGTGTGTGTGTGTGTGTGTGTGTGTGTGATTTCATAGTATCGTTTGAAAGCTGAACAAATAGGCCATAATGTTAAGTCACGCTGATTTGAACATATCAAGGTGTCTTCCTTCTGGGGAGTTTTCCCTTGTCACTGCTGCTGCTTGGTCTTTAGGGTTCCAGGTCTGGTTACTGTGATGCTGCTTGGTCTTTAGGGTTCCAGGTCTGGTTACTGTGATGCTGCTTGGTCTTTAGGGTTCCAGGTCTGGTTACTGTGATGCTGCTTGGTCTTTAGGGTTCCAGGTCTGGTTACTGTGATGCTGCTTGGTCTTTAGGGTTCCAGGTCTGGTTACTGTGATGCTGCTTGGTCTTTAGGGTTCCAGGTCTGGTTACTGTGATGCTGTTGGTCTTTAGGGTTCCAGGTCTGGTTACTGTGATGCTGCTTGGTCTTTAGGGTTCCAGGTCTGGTTACTGTGATGCTGCTTGTGGTTACTGTGATGCTGCTTGGTCTTTAGGGTTCCAGGTCTGGTTACTGTGATGCTGCTTGGTCTTTAGGGTTCCAGGTCTGGTTACTGTGATGCTGCTTGGTCTTTAGGGTTCCAGGTCTGGTTACTGTGATGCTGCTTGGTATTTAGGGTTCCAGGTCTGGTTACTGTGATGCTGCTTGGTCTTTATGGTTCCAGGTCTGGTTACTGTAAAGCATGTGGTGATTAACTGATTGAGTGATTGATTGATACACTGATTGATTGAGTGTGTATTTCTCCTCTTCCTATCAGATACTTAATCAAGTTCCTAGCCAAGCTAGGAGATGATCAGGACTCCAACAAGATGACTCCTGGTAACATGGCCATAGTTCTGGGTCCCAACCTGCTCTGGACTCACTCCAACGAGAGTGGGTACGTGTCCTGTCTCTCCCTCTCCCTCTCCCTCTCTCTCTCTCTCGCTCTCTCTCTTCAAAATACGCTGCCTTATCAGTCAACATTTTAGTGGTCTGTCTGCGGAGGGAACCTTGAAATACTTTTGAAGCATGTGGTTCACTTTACTTGGTAACCTATCGAATAGTCCCAAAAGTGCCAACTCCCAAGTTAAATCAAGTGCACCTCACATAGTTTCAGTGATTAGTTTCCTGTCTGACTGAGTGGTGTTGTACCTCACATAGTGATTAGTTTCCTGTCTGACTGAGTGTTGTTGTACCTCACATAGTGATTAGTTTCCTGTCTGACTGAGTGGTGTTGTACCTCACATAGTCTCAGTGATTATTTTCCTGTCTGACTGAGTGGTGTTGTACCTCACATAGTCTCAGTGATTAGTTTCCTGTCTGACTGAGTGGTGTTGTACCTCCCATAGTCTCAGTGATCAGTTTCCTGTCAGACTGAGTGGTGTTGTACCTCACATAGTCTCAGTGATTAGTTTCCTGTCTGACTGAGTGTTGTTGTACCTCACATAGTTTCAGTGATTAGTTTCCTGTCTGACTGAGTGGTGTTGTACCTCACATAGTCTCAGTGATTAGTTTCCTGTCTGACTGAGTGGTGTTGTACCTCACATAGTCTCAGTGATTAGTTTCCTGTCTGACTGAGTGTTGTTGTACCTCACATAGTCTCAGTGATTAGTTTCCTGTCTGACTGAGTGGTGTTGTACCTCACATAGTCTCAGTGATTAGTTTCCTGTCTGACTGAGTCTCAGTGATTAGTTTCCTGTCTGACTGAGTCTCAGTGATTAGTTTCCTGTCTGACTGAGTGGTGTTGTACCTCACATAGTCTCAGTGATTAGTTTCCTGTCTGACTGAGTGGTGTTGTACCTCACATAGTCTCAGTGATTAGTTTCCTGTCTGACTGAGTGGTGTTGTACCTCACATAGTCTCAGTGATTAGTTTCCTGTCTGACTGAGTGTTGTTGTACCTCACATAGTCTCAGTGATTAGTTTCCTGTCTGACTGAGTCTCAGTGATTAGTTTCCTGTCTGACTGAGTCTCAGTGATTAGTTTCCTGTCTGACTGAGTGTTGTTGTACCTCACATAGCCTCAGTGATTAGTTTCCTGTCTGACTGAGTCTCAGTGATTAGTTTCCTGTCTGACTGAGTCTCAGTGATTAGTTTCCTGTCTGACTGAGTGTTGTTGTACCTCACATAATGATTAGTTTCCTGTCTGACTGAGTGTTGTTGTACCTCACATAGCCTCAGTGATTAGTTTCCTGTCTGACTGAGTCTCAGTGATTAGTTTCCTGTCTGACTGAGTCTCAGTGATTAGTTTCCTGTCTGACTGAGTCTCAGTGATTAATTTCCTGTCTGACTGAGTCTCAGTGATTAGTTTCCTGTCTGACTGAGTCTCAGTGATTAGTTTCCTGTCTGACTGAGTCTCAGTCATTAGTTTCCTGTCTGACTGAGTGGTGTTGTACCTCACATAGTGATTAGTTTCCTGTCTGACTGAGTGGTGTTGTACCTCACATAGTGATTAGTTTCCTGTCTGACTGAGTGGTGTTGTACCTCACATAGTGATTAGTTTCCTGTCTGACTGAGTCTCAGTGATTCGTTTTCTGTCTGACTGAGTCTCAGTGATTAGTTTCCTGTCTGACTGAGTCTCAGTGATTAGTTTCCTGTCTGACTGAGTCTCAGTGATTAGTTTCCTGTCTGACTGAGTCTCAGTGATTAGTTTCCTGTCTGACTGAGTCTCAGTGATTAGTTTCCTGTCTGACTGAGTCTCAGTGATTAGTTTCCTGTCTGACTGAGTCTCAGTGATTAGTTTCCTGTCTGACTGAGTCTCAGTGATTAGTTTCCTGTCTGACTGAGTCTCAGTGATTAGTTTCCTGTCTGACTGAGTCTCAGTGATTAGTTTCCTGTCTGACTGAGTCTCAGTGATTAGTTTCCTGTCTGACTGAGTCTCAGTGATTAGTTTCCTGTCTGACTGAGTCTCAGTGATTAGTTTCCTGTCTGACTGAGTCTCAGTGATTAGTTTCCTGTCTGACTGAGTCTCAGTGATTAGTTTCCTGTCTGACTGAGTCTCAGTGATTAGTTTCCTGTCTGACTGAGTCTCAGTGATTAGTTTCCTGTCTGACTGAGTCTCAGTGATTAGTTTCCTGTCTGACTGAGTCTCAGTGATTAGTTTCCTGTCTGACTGAGTCTCAGTGATTAGTTTCCTGTCTGACTGAGTCTCAGTGATTAGTTTCCTGTCTGACTGAGTCTCAGTGATTAGTTTCCTGTCTGACTGAGTCTCAGTGATTAGTTTCCTGTCTGACTGAGTCTCAGTGATTAGTTTCCTGTCTGACTGAGTCTCAGTGATTAGTTTCCTGTCTGACTGAGTCTCAGTCATTAGTTTCCTGTCTGACTGAGTGGTGTTGTACCTCACATAGTGATTAGTTTCCTGTCTGACTGAGTGGTGTTGTACCTCACATAGTGATTAGTTTCCTGTCTGACTGAGTGGTGTTGTACCTCACACAGTGATTAGTTTCCTGTCTGACTGAGTCTCAGTGATTAGTTTCCTGTCTGACTGAGTGTCAGTGATTAGTTACCTGTCTGACATGAGTCTCAGTGATTAGTTTCCTGTCTGACTGAGTCTCAGTGATTAGTTTCCTGTCTGACTGAGTCTCAGTGATTAGTTTCCTGTCTGACTGAGTGGTGTTGTACCTCACATAGTGATTAGTTTCCTGTCTGACTGAGTGGTGTTGTACCTCACATAGTGATTAGTTTCCTGTCTGACTGAGTGGTGTTGTACCTCACATAGTGATTAGTTTCCTGTCTGACTGAGTGGTGTTGTACCTCACATAGTGATTAGTTTCCTGTCTGACTGAGTGGTGTTGTACCTCACATAGTGATTAGTTTCCTGTCTGACTGAGTGGTGTTGTACCTCACATAGTGATTAGTTTCCTGTCTGACTGAGTGGTGTTGTACCTCACATAGTGATTAGTTTCCTGTCTGACTGAGTGGTGTTGTACCTCACATAGTGATTAGTTTCCTGTCTGACTGAGTGGTGTTGTACCTCACATAGTGATTAGTTTCCTGTCTGACTGAGTGGTGTTGTACCTCACATAGTGATTAGTTTCCTGTCTGACTGAGTGGTGTTGTACCTCACATAGTGATTAGTTTCCTGTCTGACTGAGTGGTGTTGTACCTCACATAGTGATTAGTTTCCTGTCTGACTGAGTGGTGTTGTACCTCACATAGTGATTAGTTTCCTGTCTGACTGAGTGGTGTTGTACCTCACATAGTGATTAGTTTCCTGTCTGACTGAGTGGTGTTGTACCTCACATAGTGATTAGTTTCCTGTCTGACTGAGTGGTGTTGTACCTCACATAGTGATTAGTTTCCTGTCTGACTGAGTGGTGTTGTACCTCACATAGTGATTAGTTTCCTGTCTGACTGAGTGGTGTTGTACCTCACATAGTGATTAGTTTCCTGTCTGACTGAGTGGTGTTGTACCTCACATAGTGATTAGTTTCCTGTCTGACTGAGTGGTGTTGTACCTCACATAGTGATTAGTTTCCTGTCTGACTGAGTGGTGTTGTACCTCACATAGTGATTAGTTTCCTGTCTGACTGAGTGGTGTTGTACCTCACATAGTGATTAGTTTCCTGTCTGACTGAGTGGTGTTTCCAGGAACGTGACAGAGATGATGACTACAGTGTCTCTTCAGATTGTGGGGATCATAGAACCCATCATACAGCACGCTGACTGGTTCTTCCCTGGAGGTGAGACACTCACACATGCACGCACTCACGCTCACTCGCTCACATGCACGCACACACACACACATACATACCTGCAAACACACACACACGCAGGCACACATACTTTTAAACACACACACACACACTCATATACACACACGCACACACACACACACACACACACACACACACACACATACCTGCAACACACACTGTCTTTAGGATCCTGAACTAATTGGTTCCTCTCTCTTCCTCTTCTATAGATATTGAGTTTAATCTGACAGGCTGCTACGGCAGTCCCGTCCACACCAACCACAACTCAAACTACAGCTCCATGCCTTCGCCAGACATGGACCAATCAGAACGCAAGCTGCCGCACGACCATGGCAGACGCCCACTCAGCGTTGCCACTGACAACATGATGCTGGAATTCTACAAGAAGGATGGGTAGGCTGCTGCTGAGTGCAAGCTGGTCTATCCATCCTCCCTCGTTCTCTCTCTCTGTTTCTCTCTTTACTGTCTCTCTATCTGTTTCTCTCTTCACTCTCTCTCTCTTCACTCTCTCTCTATCTGTTTCTCTCTTCACTGTCTCTCTATCTGTTTCTCTCTTCACTCTCTCTCTCTATCTGTTTCTCTCTTCACTGTCTCTCTATCTGTTTCTCTCTTCACTCTCTCTCTCTATCTGTTTCTCTCTTCACTGTCTCTCTATCTGTTTCTCTCTTCACTCTCTCTCTCTATCTGTTTCTCTCTTCACTCTCTCTCTCTATCTGTTTCTCTCTTCACTCTCTCTCTCTATCTGTTTCTCTCTTCACTCTCTCTCTCTATCTGTTTCTCTCTTCACTCTTTCTGTTTCTCTCTTCACTGTCTCACTCTCTCTCTCTCTCTCTGTTTCTCTCTTCACTGTCTCACTCTCTCTCTCTCTGTTTCTCTCCACACTGTATCTCTCTCTGTTTCTTTCTTCTCTCTCTCTCTTCACTCTCTCTATCTGTTTCTCTCTTCACTCTCTTTCTGTTTCTCGCTTCTCTCTCTCTCTCTCTCTTCCTCTCTCTCACTTCCCCCTTTCTCTCTCTCTCTTCTCATGCAGCATCTAAACCCACGTGATGTCACCCACTCCTTCTCTTCTCTCTGTTGGTTTTTTAAAGTCTTGAGCCAGAACCTCGAGGAACAGATTGCTAGTTTGTTAAAGACACATGACTCAGACAGAGTATTTACATAATGAACTAGATCTTTAAAGGTTTAACGAAGCATCTTTGAAAAAAAACGAAATTCATTCTACGAAGGTCTTATGAAGGTTTTATGAAGGCTTCTTAAAGCCTTTAAAGGGGCACTTCTCCAGCGTCTACATACAGTATGTGAAAACACAGCGTCTCTGTGATCTGTGGTTAAAAAGACTAGAAGACAGGCCCTTTAAAAAGGCCTTGTGACATCACAGGGTAGGTTTAAAGTAAAAAACTGTGATTTTATAAACCGGCATTTAGTTTTGAGCCCAATGGAGGGGATTTTCTTGCTCCAAACGTCACTGAGAATCTCATAGTGTTTGAAGATCACTTTTTTTTTTTTTATGTTTAAACTTTTGATGATGTCATCGGGTAGAACTTTTCAACGTAATGTTTTTTTTTCTACAAAACTTTGTGAAAACGCGCCGTTTTCAAAGTGATGGAATAGGCCTTTAAGTGGTTGTTCATCTACAGTGTTCTGATTTAGAGGTCTCAGTAGAACACAGAAAGAGGGTAGATAACTGCCCTGTCAATCATCCTCTCATCCAATTAGCTGTCAGCTTTATCAGCCCTCATCTAGAGAGGAGGGATACCTTAGGAATGCAAACACACCTTGTTTAAATAGTCTACACACACCTTGTTTAAATAGTATACACACACCTTGTATAAATAGTCTACACACACCTTGTTTAAATAGTCTACACACACCTTGTTTAAATAGTCTACACACACCTTGTTTAAATAGTCTACACACACCTTGTTTAAATAGTCCACACACACCTTGTTTAAATAGTCTACACACACCTTGTTTAAATAGTCCCGGCCCGGTGAGTGGCACCGTCTCTATGGCAACACGGAAGAAGTGATAGAGGTTGCTTCTAGTTGCTTCTTCGCATTCTCCTGAGATCTACACACACACACACACAAACACACACACACACACATGCACACGCACTCACACCATGCACGCACGCACGCACACCCAAACACAAACTCACACCACACACGCACACGCTCACACCTAGCCTATCCTTCTCAGTCTGGAACGTCACCTGTCCTCCCTGACTCACCAGGTGGAAAATCACTGGCAGACAGGGCAAAATCCTCCCTCACAGAAATAGTCTCGGAGAACCAGACATTGGAGCAACGTTGGAGCAACGGCACAAGATCCGGGCAGAATATTAGATTCTCTCTGACATTTAGAAAGGGGAAAACAGACAGACGACTCTCCCAACGAATCACAAGTTTGGGTAGGCGGAGCTTAAAATGTGGGCGGGAGTTGTGCTCATGTTTATCTAGGGCAACAAGCGGATACAGGAGTGACGTCACCGCCGACCCGCTTCCCATTTACAATTCCACATCTCTGTCCCAACTGACGGCTGAACCTCTACATACGTGTAAACCCGTAACGTTGGAACATTGAGGGAGGCAACCCATCTGTCCAGAGAGACTGTCACAGAGAGACTGTCCAGAGAGACTGTCACAGAGAGACTGTCCAGAGAGACTGTCAAAGGGAGACTGTCCAGAGAGACTGTCACAGAGAGACTGTCCAGAGAGACTGTCACAGAGAGACTGTCACAGGGAGACTGTCCAGAGAGACTGTCACAGAGAGACTGTCATAGAGAGACTGTCCAGAGAGACTGTCACAGAGAGACTGTCACAGAGAGACTGTCCAGAGAGACTGTCACAGAGAGACTGTCACAGAGAGACTGTCCAGAGAGACTGTCACAGAGAGACTGTCCAGAGAGACTGTCACAGGGAGACTGTCCAGAAAGACTGTCACAGAGAGACTGTCACAGAGACAGAGGAGACAGACAGATTTACTTTCCAATTGATATATCATTTTCTCCTCACACACTTCAACCCCAAACAGTTCTCCATGTGAGACACTGGTAGAAAATATCGTTTTTATCCACTCAGTATAATGAGCAGTTTTGTAACTTCGGCGGTTATCAAAGGCAGGCTATTGTTTCTGTGCCGGACTGAGGAGAGTTGTGACGATGTCTTTGTGTGTGAGTCCACTCCAGAGAACTCAGCTTGGCTTAATTACTGTATTAACTAACGAGGCACTCATTTTCTCTTGGAAGGACAGTGCGGGCTAGTCATTTGGTCTGGCATGTCCCAATACCTCTGAAACCCTCTATACCCTGTCACTGTGAATCTCATCCTCCGAATACAGACTACACTGTAGCCCTGTAGCCCACTAGCCTTCCACACTAGCCACTTACAATGGTCCCCTCTGTCCACACTAGCCCCTTCTACAGGTCCCCTCTGTAGCCCCCTAGACTTCGACACTAGCCCCTTCTACAGGTCCTTTCTGTAGGCCTCCAGCCTTCCACAATATCCCCTTCTACTGGTCCCCTCTGTAGCTCACTAGCCTTCCACACTAGCCCCTTCTATTGGTCCCCTTTGTAGGCACCTAGACTTCTACACTAGCCCCTTCTACACTCAGCACATTCCAATCTCTAGTCACTGGCCTAGCCCTCTATGTAGCTCCCTAACCCTCTATGTAGTTCCCTAAACCTCTATGTAGCTCCAAAACCCTCTATTTAGCTCCCTAACCCTCTATGTAGCTCCACAATTCTCAATGTAGCTACAAAACCCTCTATGTTGCTCCTTAACCCTCTATGTAGCTCTCTAACCCTCTATGTAGCTCCATACACCTCTATGTAGCTCCCTAGCCATCTATGTAGCTCCATAACCCTCTATGTAGCTCACTAACCCTCTATGTAGCTCACTAACCCTCTATGTAGCTCACTAACCCTCTATGTATCTCCCTAACCCTCTATGTAGCTCCCTAACCCTCTATGTAGCTCCTTAGCCCTCTATGTAGCTCCCTAACCCTCTATGTAGCTCCCTAACCCTCTATGTAGCTCCTTAGCCCTCTATGTAGCTCACTAACCCTCTATGTATCTCCCTAACCCTCTATGTAGCTCACTAACCCTCTATGTAGCTCACTAACCCTCTATGTATCTCCCTAACCCTCTATGTAGCTCACTAACCCTCTATGTAGCTGCCTAACCTTCTATGTAGCTCACTAACCCTCTATGTAGCTCACTAACCCTCTATGTAGCTCCCTAACCCTCTATGTAGCTCCTTAACCCTCTATGTAGCTCCCTAACCCTCTATGTAGCTCCTTAGCCCTCTATGTAGCTCACTAACCCTCTATGTATCTCCCTAACCCTCTATGTAGCTCACTAACCCTCTATGTAGCTCCCTAACCCTCTATGTAGCTCCCTAGCCCTCTATGTAGCTCCCTAAGTGTCTATGTAGCTGCCTAGCCATCTATGTAGCTCCATAACCCTCTATGTAGCTCCCTAACCCTCTATGTAGCTGCCTAACCCTCTATCTAGCTCCATAGCCCTCTAAACTAGCCTCTGTGTATGAATAGACAATGAACAGAATGTGTCTCTTACGTGCCTCTCGTTTCTTTGCCCCGTCAAAGCAGCATAAGGAAAATACAAAGGTACTGTATGGTTCCTCCTCTAGTCCTGACCTCCTCTAGTCCTGACCTCCTCTAGTCCGGACCTCCTCTAGTCCTGACCTCCTTTAGTCCCCTGACCTCCTCCTCTAGTCCTGACCTCCTCCTCCTCTAGTCATGACCTCCTCCTCCTCTAGTCCTGACCTCCTCCTCCTCTAGTCCTGACCTCCTCCAGTCCACTGACCTCCTCCTCCTCTAGTCCTGACCTCCTCCTCCTCTAGTCCTGACCTCTTCCTCCTCTAGTCCTGACCTCCTCCTCCTCTAGTCCTGACCTCCTCCTCCTCTAGTCCTGACCTCCTCCTCCTCTAGTCCTGACCTCCTCCTCCTCTAGTCCTGACCTCCTCCTCCTCTAGTCCTGACCTCCTCCTCCTCTAGTCCTGACCTCTTCCTCCTCTAGTCATGACCTCCTCCTCCTCTAGTCCTGACCTCCTCCTCCTCTAGTCCTGACCTCCTCCTCCTCTAGTCCTGACCTCCTCCTCCTCTAGTCCTGACCTCTTCCTCCTCTAGTCCTGACCTCCTCCTCTAGTCCTGACCTCCTCCTCCTCTAGTCCTGACCTCCTCCTCCTCTAGTCCTGACCTCCTCCTCCTCTAGTCCTGACCTCCTCCTCCTCTAGTCCTGACCTCCTCCTCCTCTAGTCCTGACCTCCTCTAGTCCTGACCTCTTCCTCCTCTAGTCCTGACCTCCTCCTCTAGTCCTGACCTCCTCCTCCTCTAGTCCTGACCTCCTCCTCCTCTAGTCCTGACCTCCTCCTCTAGTCCTGACCTCCTCCTCCTCTAGTCCTGACCTCCTCCTCCTCTAGTCCTGACCTCCTCCTCCTCTAGTCCTGACCTCCTCCTCCTCTAGTCCTGACCTCTTCCTCCTCTAGTCCTGACCTCCTCCTCTAGTCCTGACCTCCTCCTCCTCTAGTCATGACCTCCTCCTCCTCTAGTCCTTACCTCCTCCTCCTCTAGTCCTGACCTCCTCCTCCTCTAGTCCTGACCTCCTCCTCCTCTAGTCCTGACCTCTTCCTCCTCTAGTCCTGACCTCCTCTAGTCCTGACCTCCTCCTCTCAACTCTCTATTTCTCTACAGTTTGTTTCGTTTTTTAATCGTCTCGTCTGACCGTCTCTTGTTTTATGCATCTCTGTCCCTCTCAGTATGGGTGTCCGGGTGATGGACACATCCTGGGTGTCCCGTAAGGGTTCGTCCACCCTGGCCCGTAAGGCCTCGTCCACCCCTCCCAGTGTCCAGGGTCCTGGCTCCCCTGCTGACCACTCCCTCATCCTGGAGCAGCCTGGAGAGCTGGCCCAGTCCCCCTCACCCCCACCTCAACCTGGGGAAAGGGACCGGATCGGGTAAGTCCCCACCACCACCACCATGGAGGATTCCTCCTCTCCACCTTCCTCCCGTCTTCACCATCATCATCATCATCTTCACCAGCTCTCCATGACTTGTCTTGAAGTGTTTGAGCCGTTGTTGTGTTGTTGTTGTGTTGTTATATGTCTCACAGACTTGTTCATCTCGTCTCCTCTCTGACATGATTTGGGGTTCTTTCCCGTCTGCCTGTTTCTCCTCATCGTCTGTCCCTCCACTTCACCGTTGTTGTTCAGTCTGTCAGGTTTATGTCACTGTGGGAGCTAATGAAGAGGGGCTAGCTAACGTTCCTTCAGGTTTATGTCACTGTGGGAGCTAATGAAGAGGGGCTAGCTAACGTTCCTTCAGGTTTGTGTCACTGTGGGAGCTAATGAAGAGGGGCTAGCTAACGTTCCTTCAGGTTTATGTCACTGTGGGAGCTAATGAAGAGGGGCTAGCTAACGTTCCTTCAGGTTTGTGTCACTGTGGGAGCTAATGAAGAGGGGCTAGCTAACGTTCCTTCAGGTTTATGTCACTGTGGGAGCTAATGAAGAGGGGCTAGCTAACGTTCCTTCAGGTTTATGTCACTGTGGGAGCTAATGAAGAGGGGCTAGCTAACGTTCCTTCAGGTTTATGTCACTGTGGGAGCTAATGAAGAGGGGCTAGCTAACGTTCCTTCAGGTTTATGTCACTGTGGGAGCTAATGAAGAGGGGCTAGCTAACGTTCCTTCAGGTTTGAGAGGTGCACTATGGTTTATATCCCACCTCACGTTTTCATCAACACTTTATTTGAAGTACATACGTCTACGTTTTCTTTGTTTAAATGTCACATATCATTTCACTCCACAAGTCTCTGACAGCATGTAATTATTCAACCTGATCCCTGTGACGTGGTGTGGCTTGAGGTGACCTCCGTTGCCATGGCTACTTTGTTTTCTGCTGACACACACTGAGTGACTTTGACCGTTTTGATTTCTCCTCTCATCTTAAACCGCAGCAGTTATTAATACAATCCATCCCAGTTAATATCACATTAAAGTGGCAATCTGGGATTGATACATCCATCTTGTTCTTGTTTGTATTAATAATGCCTGTGTCCATGTGACATGTTGCAGAAAAGTTGTTTATAAGATATGCTTGGTTTATGGCTTGTGATTGGCTTATTCTCCCTCCTGCTCTGTTGGCTCTTTCAGCCAATGAGATGAAAGGGGTTTTGTGTCCCTCTCACACTGCCCTGGGCTGGCTGAGGGAACTCTATAACATTAAATGTTGACTTTTTGCCCGAGTGGGCCCATATTAGAGTCATTAAGCATCTCAGAGTAGGAGTGATGGTCTAAGATCAGTTTAGCCTTTTAGCTCGTAATTAATATTATTACCTGGACACGGTGACCTGATCCTAGATCAGCACTCCTACTCTGAGACAGCTTTCTGAATATGAGCCGTGGTCAAACATAAAGGCCAATCTCAGGCTACTACATTCTGTAGAGGTCAAAGACATGTGGGTTATCCTTCTAGTTGGTTACAGACTGTTTCACCATGACCAGCCTCTTGCAGTGTGAAGACACCAGTTGATCACAGAGTTTTACAGGCTCCACAGCAGCCCCCTTTCCTTTCCTTTGGGAATCCCTTTTTCTTTTGCTGTTCTTTCTGCTTGTTGTTTCTCTTCACAAAGCTGACTGCAGTCTGTGTGCTAAGCTTGGTTCCCTCCCCACGGTCCGCTTGCCTTCTCCGCAGCAGAAAACAAACGCAGATTTTTAGTTTTAATCTGGATTAGACACTAACTACCAACCTAACTAACACCTCAGTAATCACAACAAGATAACCATCTCGCACCGCCACCACCACTACCACCGCCACCGCTACTACCGCCACCACTACCACCACTACTACCGCCACCACTACCACCACTACTACCGCCACCACTACCACCACCACTACCACCACTACTATCGCCACCACTACCACCGCTACTACCACCACTACTACTGCCACCACTACCACCGCTACTACCGCCACCACTACCACCACTACTACCGCCACCACTACCACCACCACTACCACCACTACTATCGCCACCACTACCACCGCTACTACCACCACTACTACTGCCACCACTACCACCGCTACTACCGCCACCACTACCACCACTACTACCGCCACCACTACCACCACTACCGCCACCACTACCACCACTACTATCGCCACCACTACCACCGCTACTACCACCACTACTACTGCCACCACTACCACCGCTACTACCGCCACTACTACTGCCACCACTACCGCCACCACTACCACCACTACCGCCACCACTACCGCCACCACTACCACCACTACTACCGCCACCACTACCACCGCTACTACCACCACTACTACTGCCACCACTACCACCGCTACTACCACCATTACTACCGCCACCACTACCACCACTACTACCGCCACCACTACCACCACTACTACTGCCACCACTACCACCGCTACTACCACCACTACTACTGCCACCAGTACCACCACCACTACCACTACCACCGCTACTACCACCACCACTAACACCACAACTACCACCACTACTACTGCCACCAGTACCACCACCACTACCACCACTACTACCACCATTACTACTGCCACCACTACCACCACTACTACCGCCACCACTACCACCGCCACCACCAGTACCACCACCACTACCACCACTACTACCACCATTACTACTGCCACCACTACCACCACTACTACCGCCACCACTACCACCACTACCGCCACCACTACCACCACTACTATCGCCACCACTACCACCGCTACTACCACCACTACTACTGCCACCACTACCACCGCTACTACCGCCACTACTACTGCCACCACTACCGCCACCACTACCACCACTACCGCCACCACTACCGCCACCACTACCGCCACCACTACCACCACTACTACCGCCACCACTACCACCGCTACTACCACCACTACTACTGCCACCACTACCACCGCTACTACCACCATTACTACCGCCACCACTACCACCACTACTACCGCCACCACTACCACCACTACTACTGCCACCACTACCACCGCTACTACCACCACTACTACTGCCACCAGTACCACCACCACTACCACTACCACCGCTACTACCACCACCACTAACACCACAACTACCACCACTACTACTGCCACCAGTACCACCACCACTACCACCACTACTACCACCATTACTACTGCCTCCACTACCACCACTACTACCGCCACCACTACCACCGCCACCACCACTACCACCACCACTACCACCGCCACCACCACCACTGCCACCACCACCACCGCCGCCACCGCAACCACCGCCACCACTACCGCAACCACCGCCGCCACCACCACCGCAACCACCGCCACCACCACCACCGCCACCACCACCACTACTACCACCTCCACCACCTCCACCACCACCGCAACCACCGCCACCACTACCACCACTACCGCCACCAGTACCACCGCCGCAACCACCGCCACCACCACCACCGCTACCACCACCACCGCCACCACCACCACCGCCGCCACCGCAACCACCACCACCACCACCACCTCCACCTCCACCACCACCACCGCCCCGTCTCCCTCTGTTCAGCTACAGCTCTTTCTTCTTTGTTCTGTTCTTTATATACTTACAGCTCAGACGACGCGTCGCCCAATCGGCCGGACTCCTCTCATGTCTACCCTCCCCCCGGGCCAGGGGAGGTGCGGCCGCCCCCTCCCTACCCCACCTCCACCCTACCCCACCCCGCCCCCCACCACTTCTACCCCCACCCCAAGGTCCTACCCTGTCCTCGCCCCGTGGCCCCAGGGCCAGAGTCCCAGCCCCCCGGCTCCCCTCCTCTCCCGCTGCGATGGTCTGGCTTCACCCCCCCTCTCCCGCCTCCCACCTCCTCCTCTTCCTCCTCCTCTTCCTCGCTTGACATCAACTCCAACCCCAAACCCAGCTGCCTGCATTTCCCCTCCAAACACGGCCTCCCGCACGGCCACCCGCTGCCAGGTGACATGTCGCTGCCGCCTCATGCTCCCCTGCCCCCCGATATGTGTAAGGCCTCGCCCCTCTACATGAAAACCCCCCTGGTACTGGCCCGTCATGACCTGTCCCTGGGCATGAGCATGGGCAACCCCCCTAGCCTGCTGTCCTCCGCCCCCCCGCTGTGGGCTACATGTCCCTGTGCCAGAGAGAGAGGACTCCCCAGGCTGACTAGGTAAATACAATGCCTGCCTGCCTGCCCCCCTCGCCAGTCCTGCCTACCTGCTGCCTGCCCTGACACTGAGACAGACATACAGACAGGCAAACAGATGCAGGAGGGTATGGAGACACCACCCACTACACCACAGAGAGAGAGAGAGAGCAGAGAGAGAGCAGAGAGAGGTCAGAGAGAGAGAGAGCAGAGAGATAGAGAGAGAGTGAGCAGAGAGATAGAGAGAGAGTGAGCAGAGAGATAGAGAGAGAGTGAGCTTACCAGCTCTTTTTCCAGGTGGCCACATGTCCTGTCCATGTCCTTTATCTTGCTGGCTCATATTTTGGTGTTTTTGCTGATCTGTAACATTCACGTTGCCAGGGGATGCCTCTCCAGGGAGTTGCCTAGCAACTGAGGATGTTACTGCCTTTTGCACAGAACAGAAAATTAATAAATGCATGAATAACACTGTATATGATTATCTACAAGCATATTAATGTATTACTAATGTAGTTTAAATCGTAGTGAAGGTTTTTCTGGTCAACTGATGCACAACTTTTGGATATTCCAAACGCATCATTGTTTACTATATCAAGTCAATCAGAAGACCAGGAAGTCAATCACAAGACCAGGAAGTCAATCAGAAGATCATAAAGTCAATCAGAAGATCAGGAAATCAATCAGGAGATCAGGAAATCAATGAGAAGATCAGGAAGTCAATTAGAGGACCAGGACATCAAACCTTAGACCAGGAAATCAATCAGTAGACCAGGACATCAATCAGTAGACCAGGAAATCAATCAGTAGACCAGGAAATCAATCAGTAGTTCAGGAAATCAATCAGAAGACAAGGAAATCAATCAGGAGACCAGGAAATCAATGAGAAGATCAGGAAATCAATCAGAAGACCAGGAAACCATCTAATGACCTGGGAGTGGGAAGTTCAGGCTCATCAATCCACAGTCACCATCTAATGACCTGGGAGTTGGAAGTTCAGGCTCATCAATCCACAGTCACCATCCAATGACCTTGGAGTTGGAAGTTCAGGCTCATCAATCTACAGTCACCATCCAATGATGAGTGTGTATATAGTCTAGTGAGTGTGTCTATAGTCTAGTGAGTGTATATATAGTCTAGTGAGTGTATATATAGTCTAGTGAGTTTGTATATAGTCTAGTGAGTTAGTTTATAGTCTAGTGAGTGTGTCTATAGTCTAGTGAGTGTGTATATAGTCTAGTGAGTGTGTATGTAGTCTAGTGAGTGTATATATAGTCTAGTGAGTGTGTATGTAGTCTAGTGAGTGTATATATAGTCTAGTGAGTGTCTATAGTCTAGTGAGTTTGTTTATAGTCTAGTGAGTGTCTATAGTCTAGTGAGTGTGTCTATAGTCTAGTGAGTGTGTATATAGTCTAGTGAGTGTGTATGTAGTCTAGTGAGTGTATATATAGTCTAGTGAGTGTCTATAGTCTAGTGAGTGTGTCTATAGTCTAGTGAGTGTGTATATAGTCTAGTGAGTGTGTATATAGTCTAGTGAGTGTATATATAGTCTAGTGAGTGTGTATATAGTCTAGTGAGTGTGTATGTAGTCTAGTGAGTGTGTATATAGTCTAGTGAGTGTGTATATAGTCTAGTGAGTGTGTATATAGTCTAGTGAGTGTGTATATAGTCTAGTGAGTGTGTATGTAGTCTAGTGAGTGTATATATAGTCTAGTGAGTGTCTATAGTCTAGTGAGTTTGTTTATAGTCTAGTGAGTGTCTATAGTCTAGTGAGTGTGTCTATAGTCTAGTGAGTGTGTATATAGTCTAGTGAGTGTGTATGTAGTCTAGTGAGTGTATATATAGTCTAGTGAGTGTCTATAGTCTAGTGAGTGTGTCTATAGTCTAGTGAGTGTGTATATAGTCTAGTGAGTGTGTATATAGTCTAGTGAGTGTGTATATAGTCTAGTGAGTGTGTATGTAGTCTAGTGAGTGTATATATAGTCTAGTGAGTGTCTATAGTCTAGTGAGTGTTTCTATAGTCTAGTGAGTGTGTATATAGTCTAGTGAGTGTCTATAGTCTAGTGAGTGTTTCTATAGTCTAGTGAGTGTGTTTATAGTCTAGTGAGTGTGTATATAGTCAAGTGAGTTAGTTTATAGTCTAGTGAGTGTGTATATAGTCAAGTGAGTTAGTTTATAGTCTAGTGAGTGTGTATATAGTCTAGTGAGTTAGTTTATAGTCTAGTGAGTGTGTATATAGTCTAGTGAGTGTGTATATAGTCTAGTGAGTGTGTATATAGTCTAGTGAGTGTGTACATAGTCTAGTGAGTGTGTACATAGTCTAGTGAGTGTATATATACTCTAGTGAGTTAGTTTATAGTCTAGTGAGTGTGTATATAGTCTAGTGAGTGTATATATAGTCTAGTGAGTGTGTCTATAGTCTAGTGAGTGTATATAGTCTAGTGAGTGTATATAGTCTAGTGAGTGTGTATATAGTCTAGTGAGTGTATATATAGTCTAGTGAGTGTCTATAGTCTAGTGAGTGTGTATATAGTCTAGCGGAGTCAATCACCACCTTCCGGAGACACCTGAAACCCCACCTCTTTAAGGAATACCTAGGATAGGATAAAGTAATCCTTCTCACCCCCCCCCCCCCCCCCCTTAAAAGATTTAGATGCACTATTGTAAAGTGGCTGTTCCACTGGATGTCATAAGGTGAATGCACCAATTTGTAAGTCGCTCTGGATAAGAGCGTCTGCTAAATGACTTAAATGTAAATGTAAATGTAGTGAGTGTGTATATAGTCTAGTGAGTGTGTATATAGTCTAGTGAGTGTGTATATATATAGTCTAGTGAGTTAGTTTATAGTCTAGTGAGTGTGTATATAGTCTAGTGAGTGTATATATACTCTAGTGAGTTAGTTTATAGTCTAGTGAGTGTGTATATAGTCTAGTGAGTGTATATATAGTCTAGTGAGTGTGTATATAGTCTAGTGAGTGTTTATATAGTCTAGTGAGTGTGTATATACTCTAGTGAGTTAGTTTATAGTCTAGTGAGTGTGTATATAGTCTAGTGAGTGTGTATATAGTCTAGTGAGTGTGTATATACTCTAGTGAGTTAGTTTATAGTCTAGTGAGTGTGTCTATAGTCTAGTGAGTGTATATATAGTCTAGTGAGTGTGTATATAGTCTAGTGAGTGTGTATATACTCTAGTGAGTTAGTTTATAGTCTAGTGAGTGTGTATATAGTCTAGTGAGTGTATATATAGTCTAGTGAGTGTGTATATAGTCTAGTGAGTGTGTATATAGTCTAGTGAGTGTATATATACTCTAGTGAGTTGGTTTATAGTCTAGTGAGTGTGTCTATAGTCTAGTGAGTGTATATTGTCTAGTGAGTGTGTATATAGTCTAGTGAGTGTATATAGTCTAGTGAGTGTGTATATATATAGTCTAGTGAGTGTGTATATATATAGTCTAGTGAGTGTGTATATATATAGTCTAGTGAGTGTGTATATAGTCTAGTGAGTGTGTATATAGTCTAGTGAGTGTGTATAGTCTAGTGAGTGTATATATAGTCTAGTGAGCGTATATATATATATATAGTCTAGTGAGTGTGTATATATATAGTCTAGTGAGTGTGTGTCAGGTCAGTGCAAGATAGAGTCATTGCAGATAGTTTGGGTAACCATTAATTGACTATTTAGCCGTGTCCAGTGTCCTGTGTCCAGTGTCCTGTCTCCAGTGTCCTGTGTCCTGTCTCCAGTGTTCCAGTAGAGTCAATACCACTAGATGTAGTAGGGCAGCAGGAGTCATTATACCAATTCTGTCCATGTCACAGTCTCAAATGGCACCCTATTCTGTACATAGTGCACTACTTTGGACCAGGGGCCATAGAGATATGGTCAAAAGTAGTGCACTATGTAGTGAATAGGGTGCCACTTGGGACGCATCCTACGTCAACATTTCAGAAGCAGCCTGCTTGGTGATGTTCCTTTCCACTCTCCGTGATTCCTCATTCACACAAACCCCTATAATGTTCACACTGGTAGACTCTAATGTCCCCTATACTGTTCACACTGGTAGACTCTAATGTCCCCTATACTGTTCACACTGGTAGACTCTAATGTCCCCTATACTGTTCACACTGGTAGACTCTAATGTCCCCTATACTGTTCAGACTGGTAGACTCTAATGTCCCCTATACTGTTCACACTGGTAGACTCTAGTGTCCCCTATACTGTTCACACTGGTAGACTCTAGTATCCCCTATTCTGTTCACACTGGTAGACTCTAGTGTCCCCTATACTGTTCACACTGGTAGACTCTAGTATCCCCTATACTGTTCACACTGGTAGACTCTAGTGTCCCCTATACTGTTCACACTGGTAGACTCTAGTGTCCCCTATACTGTTCACACTGGTAGACTCTAGTGTTCCCTATACTCTCTGAAGTACACACTGTCTAGTGACCCCTATACCCTCTGAAGTACACACTGTCTAGTGACCCCTATACCCTCTGACGTACACACTGTCTAGTGACCCCTATACCCTCTGAAGTACACACTGTCTAGTGACCCCTATACCCTCTGAAGTACACACTGTCTAGTGACCCCTATACCCTCTGAAGTACACACTGTCTAGTGACCCCTATACCCTCTGAAGTACACACTGTCTAGTGACCCCTATACCCTCTGACGTACACACTGTCTAGTGACCCCTATACCCTCTGAAGTACACACTGTCTAGTGACCCCTATACCCTCTGACGTACACAATGTCTAGTGACCCCTATACCCTCTGAAGTACACACTGTCTAGTGACCCCTATACCCTCTGACGTACACACTGTCTAGTGACCCCTATACCCTCTGACGTACACACTGTCTAGTGACCCCTATACCCTCTGAAGTACACACTGTCTAGTGACCCCTATACCCTCTGAAGTACACACTGTCTAGTGACCCCTATACCCTCTGACGTACACACTGTCTAGTGACCCCTATACCCTCTGAAGTACACACTGTCTAGTGACCCCTATACCCTCTGAAGTACACACTGTCTAGTGACCCCTATACCCTCTGAAGTACACACTGTCTAGTGACCCCTATACCCTCTGAAGTACACACTGTCTAGTGACCCCTATACCCTCTGAAGTACACACTGTCTAGTGACCCCTATACCCACTGACGTACACACTGTCTAGTGACCCCTATACCCTCTGAAGTACACACTGTCTAGTGACCCCTATACCCTCTGAAGTACACACTGTCTAGTGACCCCTATACCCTCTGAAGTACACACTGTCTAGTGACCCCTATACCCTCTTACGTACACACTGTCTAGTGACCCCTATACCCTCTGAAGTACACACTGTCTAGTGACCCCTATACCCTCTGAAGTACACACTGTCTAGTGACCCCTATACCCTCTGACGTACACACTGTCTAGTGACCCCTATACCCTCTGAAGTACACACTGTCTAGTGACCCCTATACCCTCTGAAGTACACACTGTCTAGTGACCCCTATACCCTCTGAAGTACACACTGTCTAGTGACCCCTATACCCTCTGACGTACACACTGTCTAGTGACCCCTATACCCTCTGAAGTACACACTGTCTAGTGACCCCTATACCCTCTGACGTACACACTGTCTAGTGACCCCTATACCCTCTGAAGTACACACTCTCTAGTGACCCCTATACCCTCTGACGTACACACTGTCTAGTGACCCATATACCCTCTGAAGTACACACTGTCTAGTGACCCCTATACCCTCTGACGTACACACTGTCTAGTGACCCATATACCCTCTGAAGTACACACTGTCTAGTGACCCCTATACCCTCTGAAGTACACACTGTCTAGTGACCCCTATACCCTCTGACGTACACACTGTCTAGTGACCCCTATACCCTCTGAAGTACACACTGTCTAGTGACCCCTATACCCTCTGAAGTACACACTGTCTAGTGACCCCTATACCCTCTGAAGTACACACTGTCTAGTGACCCCTATCTGGTGTTAAAGGCCTGATATGATGGGAGCTAGTTATTATTATTACCAGTCAGTAACTACAGCAACACAACAGACCCAGATACTATGTAGTAACTACAGCAACACAACAGACCCAGATACTATGTAGTAACTACAGCAACACAACAGACCCAGATACTATGTAGTAACTACAGCAACACAACAGACCCAGATACTATGTAGTAACTACAGCAACACAACAGACCCAGATACTATGTAGTAACTACAGCAACACAACAGACCCAGATACTATGTAGTAACTACAGCAACACAACAGACCCAGATACTATGTAGTAACTACAGCAACACAACAGACCCAGATACTATGTAGTAACTACAGCAACACAACAGACCCAGATACTATGTAGTAACTACAGCAACACAACAGACCCAGACACTATGTAGTAACTACAGCAACACAACAGACCCAGATACTATGTAGTAACTACAGCAACACAACAGACCCAGATACTATGTAGTAACTACAGCAACACAACAGACCCAGATACTATGTAGTAGGTTACAGCAACACAACAGACCCAGATACTATGTAGTAACTACAGCAACACAACAGACCCAGATACTATGTAGTAGGTTACAGCAACACAACAGACCCAGATACTATGTAGTAACTACAGCAACACAACAGACCCAGATACTATGTAGTAACTACAGCAACACAACAGACCCAGATACTATGTAGTAACTACAGCAACACAACAGACCCAGATACTATGTAGTAACTACAGCAACACAACAGACCCAGATACTATGTAGTAGGTTACAGCAACACAACAGACCCAGATACTATGTAGTAGGTTACAGCAACAAAACAGACCCAGATACTATGTAGTAACTACAGCAACACAACAGACCCAGATACTATGTAGTAGGTTACAGCAACACAACAGACCCAGATACTATGTAGTAACTACAGCAACACAACAGACCCAGATACTATGTAGTAACTACAGCAACACAACAGACCCAGATACTATGTAGTAACTACAGCAACACAACAGACCCAGATACTATGTAGTAACTACAGCAACACAACAAGACCCAGATACTATGTAGTAGGTTACAGCAACACAACAGACCCAGATACTATGTAGTAACTACAGCAACACAACAGACCCAGATACTATGTAGTAGGTTACAGCAACACAACAGACCCAGATACTATGTAGTAGGCTACAGCAACACAACAGACCCAGATACTATGTAGTAAGCTACAGCAACACAACAGACCCAGATACTATGTAGTAGGTTACAGCAACACAACAGACCCAGATACTATGTAGTAGGTTACAGCAACACAACAGACCCAGATACTATGTAGTAGGTTACAGCAACACAACAGACCCAGATACTATGTAGTAGGTTACAGCAACACAACAGACCCAGATACTATGTAGTAGGTTACAGCAACACAACAGACCCAGATACTATGTAGTAA
>NC_092086.1:17772316-18017316 GCF_045679555.1 Salvelinus alpinus
TCGCCACCACTACCACCGCTACTACCACCACTACTACTGCCACCACTACCACCGCTACTACCGCCACTACTACTGCCACCACTACCGCCACCACTACCACCACTACCGCCACCACTACCGCCACCACTACCGCCACCACTACCACCACTACTACCGCCACCACTACCACCGCTACTACCACCACTACTACTGCCACCACTACCACCGCTACTACCACCATTACTACCGCCACCACTACCACCACTACTACCGCCACCACTACCACCACTACTACTGCCACCACTACCACCGCTACTACCACCACTACTACTGCCACCAGTACCACCACCACTACCACTACCACCGCTACTACCACCACCACTAACACCACAACTACCACCACTACTACTGCCACCAGTACCACCACCACTACCACCACTACTACCACCATTACTACTGCCACCACTACCACCACTACTACCGCCACCACTACCACCGCCACCACCACTACCACCACCACTACCACCGCCACCACCACCACTGCCACCACCACCACCGCCGCCACCGCAACCACCGCCACCACTACCGCAACCACCGCCGCCACCACCACCGCAACCACCGCCACCACCACCACCGCCACCACCACCACTACTACCACCTCCACCACCTCCACCACCACCGCCACCACCGCCACCACTACCACCACTACCGCCACCAGTACCACCGCCGCAACCACCGCCACCACCACCACCGCTACCACCACCACCGCCACCACCACCACCGCCGCCACCGCAACCACCACCACCACCACCACCTCCACCTCCACCACCACCACCGCCCCGTCTCCCTCTGTTCAGCTACAGCTCTTTCTTCTTTGTTCTGTTCTTTATATACTTACAGCTCAGACGACGCGTCGCCCAATCGGCCGGACTCCTCTCATGTCTACCCTCCCCCCGGGCCAGGGGAGGTGCGGCCGCCCCCTCCCTACCCCACCTCCACCCTACCCCACCCCGCCCCCCACCACTTCTACCCCCACCCCAAGGTCCTACCCTGTCCTCGCCCCGTGGCCCCAGGGCCAGAGTCCCAGCCCCCCGGCTCCCCTCCTCTCCCGCTGCGATGGTCTGGCTTCACCCCCCCTCTCCCGCCTCCCACCTCCTCCTCTTCCTCCTCCTCTTCCTCGCTTGACATCAACTCCAACCCCAAACCCAGCTGCCTGCATTTCCCCTCCAAACACGGCCTCCCGCACGGCCACCCGCTGCCAGGTGACATGTCGCTGCCGCCTCATGCTCCCCTGCCCCCCGATATGTGTAAGGCCTCGCCCCTCTACATGAAAACCCCCCTGGTACTGGCCCGTCATGACCTGTCCCTGGGCATGAGCATGGGCAACCCCCCTAGCCTGCTGTCCTCCGCCCCCCCGCTGTGGGCTACATGTCCCTGTGCCAGAGAAGAGGACTCCCCAGGCTGACTAGGTAAATACAATGCCTGCCTGCCTGCCCCCCTCGCCAGTCCTGCCTACCTGCTGCCTGCCCTGACACTGAGACAGACATACAGACAGGCAAACAGATGCAGGAGGGTATGGAGACACCACCCACTACACCACAGAGAGAGAGAGAGAGCAGAGAGAGAGCAGAGAGAGGTCAGAGAGAGAGAGAGCAGAGAGATAGAGAGAGAGTGAGCAGAGAGATAGAGAGAGAGTGAGCAGAGAGATAGAGAGAGAGTGAGCTTACCAGCTCTTTTTCCAGGTGGCCACATGTCCTGTCCATGTCCTTTATCTTGCTGGCTCATATTTTGGTGTTTTTGCTGATCTGTAACATTCACGTTGCCAGGGGATGCCTCTCCAGGGAGTTGCCTAGCAACTGAGGATGTTACTGCCTTTTGCACAGAACAGAAAATTAATAAATGCATGAATAACACTGTATATGATTATCTACAAGCATATTAATGTATTACTAATGTAGTTTAAATCGTAGTGAAGGTTTTTCTGGTCAACTGATGCACAACTTTTGGATATTCCAAATGCATCATTGTTTACTATATCAAGTCAATCAGAAGACCAGGAAGTCAATCACAAGACCAGGAAGTCAATCAGAAGATCATAAAGTCAATCAGAAGATCAGGAAATCAATCAGGAGATCAGGAAATCAATGAGAAGATCAGGAAGTCAATTAGAGGACCAGGACATCAAACCTTAGACCAGGAAATCAATCAGTAGACCAGGACATCAATCAGTAGACCAGGAAATCAATCACTAGACCAGGAAATCAATCAGTAGTTCAGGAAATCAATCAGAAGACAAGGAAATCAATCAGGAGACCAGGAAATCAATGAGAAGATCAGGAAATCAATCAGAAGACCAGGAAACCATCTAATGACCTGGGAGTGGGAAGTTCAGGCTCATCAATCCACAGTCACCATCTAATGACCTGGGAGTTGGAAGTTCAGGCTCATCAATCCACAGTCACCATCCAATGACCTTGGAGTTGGAAGTTCAGGCTCATCAATCTACAGTCACCATCCAATGATGAGTGTGTATATAGTCTAGTGAGTGTGTATATAGTCTAGTGAGTGTGTATGTAGTCTAGTGAGTGTATATATAGTCTAGTGAGTGTGTATGTAGTCTAGTGAGTGTATATATAGTCTAGTGAGTGTCTATAGTCTAGTGAGTTTGTTTATAGTCTAGTGAGTGTCTATAGTCTAGTGAGTGTGTCTATAGTCTAGTGAGTGTGTATATAGTCTAGTGAGTGTGTATGTAGTCTAGTGAGTGTATATATAGTCTAGTGAGTGTCTATAGTCTAGTGAGTGTGTCTATAGTCTAGTGAGTGTGTATATAGTCTAGTGAGTGTGTATATAGTCTAGTGAGTGTATATATAGTCTAGTGAGTGTGTATATAGTCTAGTGAGTGTGTATGTAGTCTAGTGAGTGTATATATAGTCTAGTGAGTGTCTATAGTCTAGTGAGTTTGTTTATAGTCTAGTGAGTGTCTATAGTCTAGTGAGTGTGTCTATAGTCTAGTGAGTGTGTATATAGTCTAGTGAGTGTGTATATAGTCTAGTGAGTGTGTATATAGTCTAGTGAGTGTGTATATAGTCTAGTGAGTGTGTATGTAGTCTAGTGAGTGTATATATAGTCTAGTGAGTGTCTATAGTCTAGTGAGTTTGTTTATAGTCTAGTGAGTGTCTATAGTCTAGTGAGTGTGTCTATAGTCTAGTGAGTGTGTATATAGTCTAGTGAGTGTGTATGTAGTCTAGTGAGTGTATATATAGTCTAGTGAGTGTCTATAGTCTAGTGAGTGTGTCTATAGTCTAGTGAGTGTGTATATAGTCTAGTGAGTGTGTATATAGTCTAGTGAGTGTGTATATAGTCTAGTGAGTGTGTATGTAGTCTAGTGAGTGTATATATAGTCTAGTGAGTGTCTATAGTCTAGTGAGTGTTTCTATAGTCTAGTGAGTGTGTATAAAGTCTAGTGAGTGTCTATAGTCTAGTGAGTGTTTCTATAGTCTAGTGAGTGTGTTTATAGTCTAGTGAGTGTGTATATAGTCAAGTGAGTTAGTTTATAGTCTAGTGAGTGTGTATATAGTCAAGTGAGTTAGTTTATAGTCTAGTGAGTGTGTATATAGTCTAGTGAGTTAGTTTATAGTCTAGTGAGTGTGTACATAGTCTAGTGAGTGTGTACATAGTCTAGTGAGTGTAGTATATAGTCTAGTGAGTGTGTACATAGTCTAGTGAGTGTGTACATAGTCTAGTGAGTGTATATATACTCTAGTGAGTTAGTTTATAGTCTAGTGAGTGTGTATATAGTCTAGTGAGTGTATATATAGTCTAGTGAGTGTGTCTATAGTCTAGTGAGTGTATATAGTCTAGTGAGTGTGTATATAGTCTAGTGAGTGTATATAGTCTAGTGAGTGTGTATATAGTCTAGTGAGTGTATATATAGTCTAGTGAGTGTCTATAGTCTAGTGAGTGTGTATATAGTCTAGCGGAGTCAATCACCACCTTCCGGAGACACCTGAAACCCCACCTCTTTAAGGAATACCTAGGATAGGATAAAGTAATCCTTCTCACCCCCCCCCCCCCCTTAAAAGATTTAGATGCACTATTGTAAAGTGGCTGTTCCACTGGATGTCATAAGGTGAATGCACCAATTTGTAAGTCGCTCTGGATAAGAGCGTCTGCTAAATGACTTAAATGTAAATGTAAATGTAGTGAGTGTGTATATAGTCTAGTGAGTGTGTATATAGTCTAGTGAGTGTGTATATATATAGTCTAGTGAGTTAGTTTATAGTCTAGTGAGTGTGTATATAGTCTAGTGAGTGTATATATACTCTAGTGAGTTAGTTTATAGTCTAGTGAGTGTGTACTATAGTCTAGTGAGTGTAGTATATAGTCTAGTGAGTGTGTATATAGCTCTAGTGAGTGTAGTTATATAGTCTAGTGAGTGTGTATATACTCTAGTGAGTTAGTTTATAGTCTAGTGAGTGTGTATATAGTCTAGTGAGTGTGTATATAGTCTAGTGAGTGTGTATATACTCTAGTGAGTTAGTTTATAGTCTAGTGAGTGTGTCTATAGTCTAGTGAGTGTATATATAGTCTAGTGAGTGTGTATATAGTCTAGTGAGTGTGTATATACTCTAGTGAGTTAGTTTATAGTCTAGTGAGTGTGTATATAGTCTAGTGAGTGTATATATAGTCTAGTGAGTGTGTATATAGTCTAGTGAGTGTGTATATAGTCTAGTGAGTGTATATATACTCTAGTGAGTTGGTTTATAGTCTAGTGAGTGTGTCTATAGTCTAGTGAGTGTATATAGTCTAGTGAGTGTGTATATAGTCTAGTGAGTGTATATAGTCTAGTGAGTGTGTATATATATAGTCTAGTGAGTGTGTATATATATAGTCTAGTGAGTGTGTATATATATAGTCTAGTGAGTGTGTATATAGTCTAGTGAGTGTGTATATAGTCTAGTGAGTGTGTATATAGTCTAGTGAGTGTATATATAGTCTAGTGAGCGTATATATATATATATAGTCTAGTGAGTGTGTATATATATAGTCTAGTGAGTGTGTGTCAGGTCAGTGCAAGATAGAGTCATTGCAGATAGTTTGGGTAACCATTAATTGACTATTTAGCCGTGTCCAGTGTCCTGTGTCCAGTGTCCTGTCTCCAGTGTCCTGTGTCCTGTCTCCAGTGTTCCAGTAGAGTCAATACCACTAGATGTAGTAGGGCAGCAGGAGTCATTATACCAATTCTGTCCATGTCACAGTCTCAAATGGCACCCTATTCTGTACATAGTGCACTACTTTGGACCAGGGGCCATAGAGATATGGTCAAAAGTAGTGCACTATGTAGTGAATAGGGTGCCACTTGGGACGCATCCTACGTCAACATTTCAGAAGCAGCCTGCTTGGTGATGTTCCTTTCCACTCTCCGTGATTCCTCATTCACACAAACCCCTATAATGTTCACACTGGTAGACTCTAATGTCCCCTATACTGTTCACACTGGTAGACTCTAATGTCCCCTATACTGTTCACACTGGTAGACTCTAATGTCCCCTATACTGTTCACACTGGTAGACTCTAATGTCCCCTATACTGTTCAGACTGGTAGACTCTAATGTCCCCTATACTGTTCACACTGGTAGACTCTAGTGTCCCCTATACTGTTCACACTGGTAGACTCTAGTATCCCCTATTCTGTTCACACTGGTAGACTCTAGTGTCCCCTATACTGTTCACACTGGTAGACTCTAGTATCCCCTATACTGTTCACACTGGTAGACTCTAGTGTCCCCTATACTGTTCACACTGGTAGACTCTAGTGTCCCCTATACTGTTCACACTGGTAGACTCTAGTGTTCCCTATACTCTCTGAAGTACACACTGTCTAGTGACCCCTATACCCTCTGAAGTACACACTGTCTAGTGACCCCTATACCCTCTGACGTACACACTGTCTAGTGACCCCTATACCCTCTGAAGTACACACTGTCTAGTGACCCCTATACCCTCTGAAGTACACACTGTCTAGTGACCCCTATACCCTCTGAAGTACACACTGTCTAGTGACCCCTATACCCTCTGAAGTACACACTGTCTAGTGACCCCTATACCCTCTGACGTACACACTGTCTAGTGACCCCTATACCCTCTGAAGTACACACTGTCTAGTGACCCCTATACCCTCTGACGTACACACTGTCTAGTGACCCCTATACCCTCTGAAGTACACACTGTCTAGTGACCCCTATACCCTCTGACGTACACACTGTCTAGTGACCCCTATACCCTCTGACGTACACACTGTCTAGTGACCCCTATACCCTCTGAAGTACACACTGTCTAGTGACCCCTATACCCTCTGAAGTACACACTGTCTAGTGACCCCTATACCCTCTGACGTACACACTGTCTAGTGACCCCTATACCCTCTGAAGTACACACTGTCTAGTGACCCCTATACCCTCTGAAGTACACACTGTCTAGTGACCCCTATACCCTCTGAAGTACACACTGTCTAGTGACCCCTATACCCTCTGAAGTACACACTGTCTAGTGACCCCTATACCCTCTGAAGTACACACTGTCTAGTGACCCCTATACCCACTGACGTACACACTGTCTAGTGACCCCTATACCCTCTGAAGTACACACTGTCTAGTGACCCCTATACCCTCTGAAGTACACACTGTCTAGTGACCCCTATACCCTCTGAAGTACACACTGTCTAGTGACCCCTATACCCTCTTACGTACACACTGTCTAGTGACCCCTATACCCTCTGAAGTACACACTGTCTAGTGACCCCTATACCCTCTGAAGTACACACTGTCTAGTGACCCCTATACCCTCTGACGTACACACTGTCTAGTGACCCCTATACCCTCTGAAGTACACACTGTCTAGTGACCCCTATACCCTCTGAAGTACACACTGTCTAGTGACCCCTATACCCTCTGAAGTACACACTGTCTAGTGACCCCTATACCCTCTGACGTACACACTGTCTAGTGACCCCTATACCCTCTGAAGTACACACTGTCTAGTGACCCCTATACCCTCTGACGTACACACTGTCTAGTGACCCCTATACCCTCTGAAGTACACACTCTCTAGTGACCCCTATACCCTCTGACGTACACACTGTCTAGTGACCCATATACCCTCTGAAGTACACACTGTCTAGTGACCCCTATACCCTCTGACGTACACACTGTCTAGTGACCCCTATACCCTCTGACGTACACACTGTCTAGTGACCCCTATACCCTCTGAAGTACACACTGTCTAGTGACCCCTATACCCTCTGAAGTACACACTGTCTAGTGACCCCTATACCCTCTGACGTACACACTGTCTAGTGACCCATATACCCTCTGAAGTACACACTGTCTAGTGACCCCTATACCCTCTGAAGTACACACTGTCTAGTGACCCCTATACCCTCTGACGTACACACTGTCTAGTGACCCCTATACCCTCTGAAGTACACACTGTCTAGTGACCCCTATACCCTCTGACGTACACACTGTCTAGTGACCCCTATACCCTCTGAAGTACACACTGTCTAGTGACCCCTATACCCTCTGAAGTACACACTGTCTAGTGACCCCTATACCCTCTGACGTACACACTGTCTAGTGACCCATATACCCTCTGAAGTACACACTGTCTAGTGACCCCTATACCCTCTGAAGTACACACTGTCTAGTGACCCCTATACCCTCTGACGTACACACTGTCTAGTGACCCCTATACCCTCTGAAGTACACACTGTCTAGTGACCCCTATACCCTCTGAAGTACACACTGTCTAGTGACCCCTATACCCTCTGAAGTACACACTGTCTAGTGACCCCTATCTGGTGTTAAAGGCCTGATATGATGGGAGCTAGTTATTATTATTACCAGTCAGTAACTACAGCAACACAACAGACCCAGATACTATGTAGTAACTACAGCAACACAACAGACCCAGATACTATGTAGTAACTACAGCAACACAACAGACCCAGATACTATGTAGTAACTACAGCAACACAACAGACCCAGATACTATGTAGTAACTACAGCAACACAACAGACCCAGATACTATGTAGTAACTACAGCAACACAACAGACCCAGATACTATGTAGTAACTACAGCAACACAACAGACCCAGATACTATGTAGTAACTACAGCAACACAACAGACCCAGATACTATGTAGTAACTACAGCAACACAACAGACCCAGATACTATGTAGTAACTACAGCAACACAACAGACCCAGACACTATGTAGTAACTACAGCAACACAACAGACCCAGATACTATGTAGTAACTACAGCAACACAACAGACCCAGATACTATGTAGTAACTACAGCAACACAACAGACCCAGATACTATGTAGTAGGTTACAGCAACACAACAGACCCAGATACTATGTAGTAACTACAGCAACACAACAGACCCAGATACTATGTAGTAGGTTACAGCAACACAACAGACCCAGATACTATGTAGTAACTACAGCAACACAACAGACCCAGATACTATGTAGTAACTACAGCAACACAACAGACCCAGATACTATGTAGTAACTACAGCAACACAACAGACCCAGATACTATGTAGTAACTACAGCAACACAACAGACCCAGATACTATGTAGTAGGTTACAGCAACACAACAGACCCAGATACTATGTAGTAGGTTACAGCAACAAAACAGACCCAGATACTATGTAGTAACTACAGCAACACAACAGACCCAGATACTATGTAGTAGGTTACAGCAACACAACAGACCCAGATACTATGTAGTAACTACAGCAACACAACAGACCCAGATACTATGTAGTAACTACAGCAACACAACAGACCCAGATACTATGTAGTAACTACAGCAACACAACAGACCCAGATACTATGTAGTAACTACAGCAACACAACAGACCCAGATACTATGTAGTAGGTTACAGCAACACAACAGACCCAGATACTATGTAGTAACTACAGCAACACAACAGACCCAGATACTATGTAGTAGGTTACAGCAACACAACAGACCCAGATACTATGTAGTAACTACAGCAACACAACAGACCCAGATACTATGTAGTAACTACAGCAACACAACAGACCCAGATACTATGTAGTAACTACAGCAACACAACAGACCCAGATACTATGTAGTAACTACAGCAACACAACAGACCCAGATACTATGTAGTAGGTTACAGCATCACAACAGACCCAGATACTATGTAGTAACTACAGCAACACAACAGACCCAGATACTATGTAGTAGGTTACAGCAACACAACAGACCCAGATACTATGTAGTAACTACAGCAACACAACAGACCCAGATGCTATGTAGTAGGTTACAGCAACACAACAGACCCAGATACTATGTAGTAACTACAGCAACACAACAGACCCAGATACTATGTAGTAGGTTACAGTAACACAACAGACCCAGATACTATGTAGTAACTACAGCAACACAACAGACCCAGATACTATGTAGTAGGTTACAGCAACACAACAGACCCAGATACTATGTAGTAGGTTACAGCAACACAACAGACCCAGATACTATGTAGTAGGTTACAGCAACACAACAGACCCAGATACTATGTAGTAACTACAGCAACACAACAGACCCAGATACTATGTAGTAACTACAGCAACACAACAGACCCAGATACTATGTAGTAACTACAGCAACACAACAGACCCAGATACTATGTAGTAACTACAGCAACACAACAGACCCAGATACTATGTAGTAGGTTACAGCATCACAACAGACCCAGATACTATGTAGTAACTACAGCAACACAACAGACTCAGATACTATGTAGTAGGTTACAGCAACACAACAGACCCAGATACTATGTAGTAACTACAGCAACACAACAGACCCAGATACTATGTAGTAGGTTACAGCAACACAACAGACCCAGATACTATGTAGTAACTACAGCAACACAACAGACCCAGATACTATGTAGTAGGTTACAGCAACACAACAGACCCAGATACTATGTAGTAACTACAGCAACACAACAGACCCAGATACTATGTAGTAACTACAGCAACACAACAGACCCAGATACTATGTAGTAACTACAGCAACACAACAGACCCAGATACTATGTAGTAACTACAGCAACACAACAGACCCAGATACTATGTAGTAGGTTACAGCAACAAAACAGACCCAGATACTATGTAGTAACTACAGCAACACAACAGACCCAGATACTATGTAGTAGGTTACAGCAACACAACAGACCCAGATACTATGTAGTAACTACAGCAACACAACAGACCCAGATACTATGTAGTAGGTTACAGCAACACAACAGACCCAGATACTATGTAGTAACTACAGCAACACAACAGACCCAGATGCTATGTAGTAGGTTACAGCATCACAACAGACCCAGATACTATGTAGTAACTACAGCAACACAACAGACCCAGATGCTATGTAGTAGGTTACAGCAACACAACAGACCCAGATACTATGTAGTAACTACAGCAACACAACATACCCAGATGCTATGTAGTAGGTTACAGCAACACAACATACCCAGATACTATGTAGTAACTACAGCAACACAACAGACCCAGATACTATGTAGTAGGTTACAGCAACACAACATACCCAGATACTATGTAGTAACTACAGCAACACAACAGACCCAGATACTATGTAGTAATTACAGCAACACAACAGACCCAGATACTATGTAGTAGGTTACAGCAACACAACAGACCCAGATACTATGTAGTAGGTTACAGCAACACAACATACCCAGATACTATGTAGTAACTACAGCAACACAACAGACCCAGATACTATGTAGTAACTACAGCAACACAACATACCCAGATGCTATGTAGTAGGTTACAGCAACACAACATACCCAGATACTATGTAGTAGGTTACAGCAACACAACATACCCAGATACTATGTAGTAACTACAGCAACACAACAGACCCAGATACTATGTAGTAACTACAGCAACACAACAGACCCAGATACTATGTAGTAACTACAGCAACACAACAGACCCAGATACTATGTAGTAACTACAGCAACACAACAGACCCAGATACTATGTAGTAGGTTACAGCAACAAAACAGACCCAGATACTATGTAGTAACTACAGCAACACAACAGACCCAGATACTATGTAGTAACTACAGCAACACAACATACCCAGATGCTATGTAGTAGGTTACAGCAACACAACAGACCCAGATACTATGTAGTAACTACAGCAACACAACAGACCCAGATACTATGTAGTAGGTTACAGCAACACAACATACCCAGATACTATGTAGTAACTACAGCAACACAACAGACCCAGATACTATGTAGTAGGTTACAGCAACACAACAGACCCAGATGCTATGTAGTAGGTTACAGCAACACAACAGACCCAGATACTATGTAGTAACTACAGCAACACAACAGACCCAGATACTATGTAGTAGGTTACAGCAACACAACATACCCAGATACTATGTAGTAACTACAGCAACACAACAGACCCAGATACTATGTAGTAACTACAGCAACACAACATACCCAGATGCTATGTAGTAGGTTACAGCAACACAACAGACCCAGATACTATGTAGTAGGTTACAGCAACACAACATACCCAGATACTATGTAGTAACTACAGCAACACAACAGACCCAGATACTATGTAGTAACTACAGCAACACAACAGACCCAGATACTATGTAGTAACTACAGCAACACAACAGACCCAGATACTATGTAGTAACTACAGCAACACAACAGACCCAGATACTATGTAGTAACTACAGCAACACAACAGACCCAGATACTATGTAGTAACCACAGCAACACAACAGACCCAGATACTATGTAGTAACTACAGCAACACAACAGACCCAGATACTATGTAGTAACTACAGCAACACAACAGACCCAGATACTATGTAGTAGGTTACAGCAACAAAACAGACCCAGATACTATGTAGTAACTACAGCAACACAACAGACCCAGATACTATGTAGTAGGTTACAGCAACACAACAGACCCAGATACTATGTAGTAACTACAGCAACACAACAGACCCAGATACTATGTAGTAGGTTACAGCAACACAACATACCCAGATACTATGTAGTAACTACAGCAACACAACAGACCCAGATACTATGTAGTAGGTTACAGCAACACAACAGACCCAGATACTATGTAGTAGGTTACAGCATCACAACAGACCCAGATACTATGTAGTAACTACAGCAACACAACAGACCCAGATACTATGTAGTAACTACAGCAACACAACAGACCCAGATACTATGTAGTAGGTTACAGCAACACAACAGACCCAGATACTATGTAGTAACTACAGCAACACAACAGACCCAGATACTATGTAGTAGGTTACAGCAACACAACAGACCCAGATACTATGTAGTAGGTTACAGCATCACAACAGACCCAGATACTATGTAGTAGGTTAGAACAACACAACAGACCCAGATACTATGTAGTAGGTTAGAACAACACAACAGACCCAGATACTATGTAGTAGGTTACAGCATCACAACAGACCCAGATACTATGTAGTAGGTTACAGCATCACAACAGACCCAGATACTATGTAGTAGGTTACAGCAACACAACAGACCCAGATACTATGTAGTAGGTTACAGCATCACAACAGACCCAGATACTATGTAGTAGGTTAGAACAACACAACAGACCCAGATACTATGTAGTAGGTTACAGCATCACAACAGACCCAGATACTATGTAGTAGGTTACAGCAACACAACAGACCCAGATACTATGTAGTAGGTTACAGCATCACAACAGACCCAGATGCTATGTAGTAGGTTACAGCATCACAACAGACCCAGATGCTATGTAGTAGGTTACAGCAACACAACAGACCCAGATACTATGTAGTAGGTTACAGCATCACAACAGACCCAGATACTATGTAGTAGGTTACAGCAACACAACAGACCCAGATACTATGTAGTAACTACAGCAACACAACAGACCCAGATACTATGTAGTAACTACAGCAACACAACAGACCCAGATACTATGTAGTAACTACAGCAACATAACAGACCCAGATACTATGTAGTAACTACAGCAACACAACAGACCCAGATACTATGTAGTAGGTTACAGCAA
Organism: Salvelinus alpinus; assembly: GCF_045679555.1. Taxonomy (NCBI): domain Eukaryota; kingdom Metazoa; phylum Chordata; class Actinopteri; order Salmoniformes; family Salmonidae; genus Salvelinus; species Salvelinus alpinus. Next base: position 17,785,493 of record NC_092086.1, read on the forward strand.
CACAACAGACCCAGATACTATGTAGTAACTACAGCAACACAACAGACCCAGATACTATGTAGTAGGTTACAGCAACACAACAGACCCAGATACTATGTAGTAACTACAGCAACACAACAGACCCAGATAATATGTAGTAGGTTACAGCAACACAACAGACCCAGATACTATGTAGTAACTACAGCAACACAACAGACCCAGATACTATGTAGTAGGTTACAGCAACAAAACAGACCCAGATACTATGTAGTAACTACAGCAACACAACAGACCCAGATACTATGTAGTAGGTTACAGCAACACAACAGACCCAGATACTATGTAGTAACTACAGCAACACAACAGACCCAGATACTATGTAGTAGGTTACAGCATCACAACAGACCCAGATACTATGTAGTAACTACAGCAACACAACAGACCCAGATACTATGTAGTAACTACAGCAACACAACAGACCCAGATACTATGTAGTAGGTTACAGCATCACAACAGACCCAGATACTATGTAGTAACTACAGCAACACAACAGACCCAGATGCTATGTAGTAGGTTACAGCAACACAACAGACCCAGATACTATGTAGTAACTACAGCAACACAACAGACCCAGATAATATGTAGTAGGTTACAGCAACACAACAGACCCAGATACTATGTAGTAACTACAGCAACACAACAGACCCAGATGCTATGTAGTAGGTTACAGCATCACAACAGACCCAGATACTATGTAGTAACTACAGCAACACAACAGACCCAGATACTATGTAGTAGGTTACAGCAACACAACAGACCCAGATACTATGTAGTAGGTTACAGCATCACAACAGACCCAGATACTATGTAGTAGGTTACAGCAACACAACAGACCCAGATACTATGTAGTAGGTTACAGCATCACAACAGACCCAGATACTATGTAGTAGGTTACAGCAACACAACAGACCCAGATACTATGTAGTAGGTTACAGCAACACAACATACCCAGATGCTATGTAGTAGGTTACAGCATCACAACAGACCCAGATACTATGTAGTAGGTTAGAACAACACAACAGACCCAGATACTATGTAGTAGGTTACAGCATCACAACAGACCCAGATACTATGTAGTAGGTTACAGCAACACAACAGACCCAGATGATATGTAGTAGGTTACAACAACACAACAGACCCAGATACTATGTAGTAGGTTACAGCAACACAACAGACCCAGATACTATGTAGTAACTACAGCAACACAACAGACCCAGATAATATGTAGTAGGTTACAGCAACACAACAGACCCAGATACTATGTAGTAACTACAGCAACACAACAGACCCAGATGCTATGTAGTAGGTTACAGCAACACAACAGACCCAGATACTATGTAGTAACTACAGCAACACAACAGACCCAGATACTATGTAGTAGGTTACAGCAACACAACAGACCCAGATACTATGTAGTAGGTTACAGCATCACAACAGACCCAGATACTATGTAGTAGGTTACAGCAACACAACAGACCCAGATACTATGTAGTAGGTTACAGCATCACAACAGACCCAGATACTATGTAGTAGGTTACAGCAACACAACAGACCCAGATACTATGTAGTAGGTTACAGCAACACAACATACCCAGATGCTATGTAGTAGGTTACAGCATCACAACAGACCCAGATACTATGTAGTAGGTTAGAACAACACAACAGACCCAGATACTATGTAGTAGGTTACAGCAACACAACAGACCCAGATACTATGTAGTAGGTTACAACAACACAACAGACCCAGATACTATGTAGTAGGTTACAGCAACACAACAGACCCAGATACTATGTAGTAACTAGAGCAACACAACAGACCCAGATACTATGTAGTAGGTTACAGCAACACAACAGACCCAGATACTATGTAGTAGGTTACAGCAACACAACAGACCCAGATACTATGTAGTAGGTTACAGCATCACAACAGACCCAGATACTATGTAGTAGGTTACAGCAACACAACAGACCCAGATGCTATGTAGTAGGTTACAGCAACACAACAGACCCAGATACTATGTAGTAGGTTACAGCAACACAACAGACCCAGATGCTATGTAGTAGGTTACAGCATCACAACAGACCCAGATACTATGTAGTAGGTTACAACAACACAACAGACCCAGATACTATGTAGTAGGTTACAGCAACACAACAGACCCAGATACTATGTAGTAGGTTACAGCAACACAACAGACCCAGATACTATGTAGTAGGTTACAGCAACACAACAGACCCAGATACTATGTAGTAGGTTACAGCAACACAACAGACCCAGATACTATGTAGTAGGTTACAGCAACACAACAGACCCAGATACTATGTAGTAGGTTACAGCAACACAACAGACCCAGATACTATGTAGTAGGTTACAACAACACAACAGACCCAGATACTATGTAGTAGGTTACAGCAACACAACAGACCCAGATACTATGTAGTAGGTTACAACAACACAACAGACCCAGATACTATGTAGTAACTACAGCAACACAACAGACCCAGATACTATGTAGTAGGTTACAGCAACACAACAGACCCAGATACTATGTAGTAGGTTACAGCAACACAACAGACCCAGATACTATGTAGTAACTACAGCAACACAACAGACCCAGATACTATGTAGTAGGTTACAGCAACACAACAGACCCAGATGCTATGTAGTAGGTTACAACAACACAACAGACCCAGATACTATGTAGTAGGTTACAACAACACAACAGACCCAGATACTATGTAGTAGGTTACAGCAACACAACAGACCCAGATACTATGTAGTAGGTTACAGCAACACAACAGACCCAGATACTATGTAGTAGGTTACAGCAACACAACAGACCCAGATACTATGTAGTAGGTTACAGCAACACAACAGACCCAGATACTATGTAGTAGGTTACAGCAACACAACAGACCCAGATACTATGTAGTAGGTTACAGCAACACAACAGACCCAGATACTATGTAGTAGGTTACAACAACACAACAGACCCAGATACTATGTAGTAGGTTACAGCAACACAACAGACCCAGATACTATGTAGTAGGTTACAACAACACAACAGACCCAGATACTATGTAGTAACTACAGCAACACAACAGACCCAGATACTATGTAGTAGGTTACAGCAACACAACAGACCCAGATACTATGTAGTAGGTTACAGCAACACAACAGACCCAGATACTATGTAGTAACTACAGCAACACAACAGACCCAGATACTATGTAGTAGGTTACAGCAACACAACAGACCCAGATACTATGTAGTAGGTTACAACAACACAACAGACCCAGATACTATGTAGTAGGTTACAGCAACACAACAGACCCAGATACTATGTAGTAGGTTACAGCAACACAACAGACCCAGATACTATGTAGTAGGTTACAGCAACACAACAGACCCAGATACTATGTAGTAGGTTACAGCAACACAACAGACCCAGATACTATGTAGTAGGTTACAGCAACACAACAGACCCAGATACTATGTAGTAGGTTACAACAACACAACAGACCCAGATACTATGTAGTAGGTTACAGCAACACAACAGACCCAGATACTATGTAGTAGGTTACAACAACACAACAGACCCAGATACTATGTAGTAGGTTACAGCAACACAACAGACCCAGATACTATGTAGTAACTACAGCAACACAACAGACCCAGATACTATGTAGTAGGTTACAGCAACACAACAGACCCAGATACTATGTAGTAGGTTACAGCAACACAACAGACCCAGATACTATGTAGTAGGTTACAGCAACACAACAGACCCAGATACTATGTAGCAAGTTACAGCAACACAACAGACCCAGATACTATGTAGTAGGTTACAGCATCACAACAGACCCAGATACTATGTAGTAGGTTACAACAACACAACAGACCCAGATGCTATGTAGTAGGTTACAGCATCACAACAGACCCAGATACTATGTAGTAGGTTACAGCATCACAACAGACCCAGATACTATGTAGTAGGTTACAACAACACAACAGACCCAGATACTATGTAGTAGGTTACAGCAACACAACAGACCCAGCTACTATGTAGTAGGTTACAGCAACACAACAGACCCAGATACTATGTAGTAACTACAGCAACACAACAGACCCAGATGCTATGTAGTAGGTTACAGCATCACAACAGACCCAGATACTATGTAGTAACTACAGCAACACAACAGACCCAGATACTATGTAGTAGGTTACAGCAACACAACAGACCCAGATACTATGTAGTAGGTTACAGCATCACAACAGACCCAGATACTATGTAGTAGGTTACAGCAACACAACAGACCCAGATACTATGTAGTAGGTTACAGCATCACAACAGACCCAGATACTATGTAGTAGGTTACAGCAACACAACAGACCCAGATACTATGTAGTAGGTTACAGCAACACAACATACCCAGATGCTATGTAGTAGGTTACAGCATCACAACAGACCCAGATACTATGTAGTAGGTTAGAACAACACAACAGACCCAGATACTATGTAGTAGGTTACAGCATCACAACAGACCCAGATACTATGTAGTAGGTTACAGCAACACAACAGACCCAGATGCTATGTAGTAGGTTACAACAACACAACAGACCCAGATACTATGTAGTAGGTTACAGCAACACAACAGACCCAGATACTATGTAGTAACTACAGCAACACAACAGACCCAGATAATATGTAGTAGGTTACAGCAACACAACAGACCCAGATACTATGTAGTAACTACAGCAACACAACAGACCCAGATGCTATGTAGTAGGTTACAGCAACACAACAGACCCAGATACTATGTAGTAACTACAGCAACACAACAGACCCAGATACTATGTAGTAGGTTACAGCAACACAACAGACCCAGATACTATGTAGTAGGTTACAGCATCACAACAGACCCAGATACTATGTAGTAGGTTACAGCAACACAACAGACCCAGATACTATGTAGTAGGTTACAGCATCACAACAGACCCAGATACTATGTAGTAGGTTACAGCAACACAACAGACCCAGATACTATGTAGTAGGTTACAGCAACACAACATACCCAGATGCTATGTAGTAGGTTACAGCATCACAACAGACCCAGATACTATGTAGTAGGTTAGAACAACACAACAGACCCAGATACTATGTAGTAGGTTACAGCAACACAACAGACCCAGATACTATGTAGTAGGTTACAACAACACAACAGACCCAGATACTATGTAGTAGGTTACAGCAACACAACAGACCCAGATACTATGTAGTAACTAGAGCAACACAACAGACCCAGATACTATGTAGTAGGTTACAGCAACACAACAGACCCAGATACTATGTAGTAGGTTACAGCAACACAACAGACCCAGATACTATGTAGTAGGTTACAGCATCACAACAGACCCAGATACTATGTAGTAGGTTACAGCAACACAACAGACCCAGATGCTATGTAGTAGGTTACAGCAACACAACAGACCCAGATACTATGTAGTAGGTTACAGCAACACAACAGACCCAGATGCTATGTAGTAGGTTACAGCATCACAACAGACCCAGATACTATGTAGTAGGTTACAACAACACAACAGACCCAGATACTATGTAGTAGGTTACAGCAACACAACAGACCCAGATACTATGTAGTAGGTTACAGCAACACAACAGACCCAGATACTATGTAGTAGGTTACAGCAACACAACAGACCCAGATACTATGTAGTAGGTTACAGCAACACAACAGACCCAGATACTATGTAGTAGGTTACAGCAACACAACAGACCCAGATACTATGTAGTAGGTTACAGCAACACAACAGACCCAGATACTATGTAGTAGGTTACAACAACACAACAGACCCAGATACTATGTAGTAGGTTACAGCAACACAACAGACCCAGATACTATGTAGTAGGTTACAACAACACAACAGACCCAGATACTATGTAGTAACTACAGCAACACAACAGACCCAGATACTATGTAGTAGGTTACAGCAACACAACAGACCCAGATACTATGTAGTAGGTTACAGCAACACAACAGACCCAGATACTATGTAGTAACTACAGCAACACAACAGACCCAGATACTATGTAGTAGGTTACAGCAACACAACAGACCCAGATGCTATGTAGTAGGTTACAACAACACAACAGACCCAGATACTATGTAGTAGGTTACAGCAACACAACAGACCCAGATACTATGTAGTAGGTTACAGCAACACAACAGACCCAGATACTATGTAGTAGGTTACAGCAACACAACAGACCCAGATACTATGTAGTAGGTTACAGCAACACAACAGACCCAGATACTATGTAGTAGGTTACAGCAACACAACAGACCCAGATACTATGTAGTAGGTTACAGCAACACAACAGACCCAGATACTATGTAGTAGGTTACAACAACACAACAGACCCAGATACTATGTAGTAGGTTACAGCAACACAACAGACCCAGATACTATGTAGTAGGTTACAACAACACAACAGACCCAGATACTATGTAGTAACTACAGCAACACAACAGACCCAGATACTATGTAGTAGGTTACAGCAACACAACAGACCCAGATACTATGTAGTAGGTTACAGCAACACAACAGACCCAGATACTATGTAGTAACTACAGCAACACAACAGACCCAGATACTATGTAGTAGGTTACAGCAACACAACAGACCCAGATACTATGTAGTAGGTTACAACAACACAACAGACCCAGATACTATGTAGTAGGTTACAGCAACACAACAGACCCAGATACTATGTAGTAGGTTACAGCAACACAACAGACCCAGATACTATGTAGTAGGTTACAGCAACACAACAGACCCAGATACTATGTAGTAGGTTACAGCAACACAACAGACCCAGATACTATGTAGTAGGTTACAGCAACACAACAGACCCAGATACTATGTAGTAGGTTACAACAACACAACAGACCCAGATACTATGTAGTAGGTTACAGCAACACAACAGACCCAGATACTATGTAGTAGGTTACAACAACACAACAGACCCAGATACTATGTAGTAGGTTACAGCAACACAACAGACCCAGATACTATGTAGTAACTACAGCAACACAACAGACCCAGATACTATGTAGTAGGTTACAGCAACACAACAGACCCAGATACTATGTAGTAGGTTACAGCAACACAACAGACCCAGATACTATGTAGTAACTACAGCAACACAACAGACCCAGATGCTATGTAGTAGGTTACAGCATCACAACAGACCCAGATACTATGTAGTAACTACAGCAACACAACAGACCCAGATACTATGTAGTAGGTTACAGCAACACAACAGACCCAGATACTATGTAGTAGGTTACAGCATCACAACAGACCCAGATACTATGTAGTAGGTTACAGCAACACAACAGACCCAGATACTATGTAGTAGGTTACAGCATCACAACAGACCCAGATACTATGTAGTAGGTTACAGCAACACAACAGACCCAGATACTATGTAGTAGGTTACAGCAACACAACATACCCAGATGCTATGTAGTAGGTTACAGCATCACAACAGACCCAGATACTATGTAGTAGGTTAGAACAACACAACAGACCCAGATACTATGTAGTAGGTTACAGCATCACAACAGACCCAGATACTATGTAGTAGGTTACAGCAACACAACAGACCCAGATGCTATGTAGTAGGTTACAACAACACAACAGACCCAGATACTATGTAGTAGGTTACAGCAACACAACAGACCCAGATACTATGTAGTAACTACAGCAACACAACAGACCCAGATAATATGTAGTAGGTTACAGCAACACAACAGACCCAGATACTATGTAGTAACTACAGCAACACAACAGACCCAGATGCTATGTAGTAGGTTACAGCAACACAACAGACCCAGATACTATGTAGTAACTACAGCAACACAACAGACCCAGATACTATGTAGTAGGTTACAGCAACACAACAGACCCAGATACTATGTAGTAGGTTACAGCATCACAACAGACCCAGATACTATGTAGTAGGTTACAGCAACACAACAGACCCAGATACTATGTAGTAGGTTACAGCATCACAACAGACCCAGATACTATGTAGTAGGTTACAGCAACACAACAGACCCAGATACTATGTAGTAGGTTACAGCAACACAACATACCCAGATGCTATGTAGTAGGTTACAGCATCACAACAGACCCAGATACTATGTAGTAGGTTAGAACAACACAACAGACCCAGATACTATGTAGTAGGTTACAGCAACACAACAGACCCAGATACTATGTAGTAGGTTACAACAACACAACAGACCCAGATACTATGTAGTAGGTTACAGCAACACAACAGACCCAGATACTATGTAGTAACTAGAGCAACACAACAGACCCAGATACTATGTAGTAGGTTACAGCAACACAACAGACCCAGATACTATGTAGTAGGTTACAGCAACACAACAGACCCAGATACTATGTAGTAGGTTACAGCATCACAACAGACCCAGATACTATGTAGTAGGTTACAGCAACACAACAGACCCAGATGCTATGTAGTAGGTTACAGCAACACAACAGACCCAGATACTATGTAGTAGGTTACAGCAACACAACAGACCCAGATGCTATGTAGTAGGTTACAGCATCACAACAGACCCAGATACTATGTAGTAGGTTACAACAACACAACAGACCCAGATACTATGTAGTAGGTTACAGCAACACAACAGACCCAGATACTATGTAGTAGGTTACAGCAACACAACAGACCCAGATACTATGTAGTAGGTTACAGCAACACAACAGACCCAGATACTATGTAGTAGGTTACAGCAACACAACAGACCCAGATACTATGTAGTAGGTTACAGCAACACAACAGACCCAGATACTATGTAGTAGGTTACAGCAACACAACAGACCCAGATACTATGTAGTAGGTTACAACAACACAACAGACCCAGATACTATGTAGTAGGTTACAGCAACACAACAGATCCAGATACTATGTAGTAGGTTACAACAACACAACAGACCCAGATACTATGTAGTAACTACAGCAACACAACAGACCCAGATACTATGTAGTAGGTTACAGCAACACAACAGACCCAGATACTATGTAGTAGGTTACAGCAACACAACAGACCCAGATACTATGTAGTAACTACAGCAACACAACAGACCCAGATACTATGTAGTAGGTTACAGCAACACAACAGACCCAGATGCTATGTAGTAGGTTACAACAACACAACAGACCCAGATACTATGTAGTAGGTTACAACAACACAACAGACCCAGATACTATGTAGTAGGTTACAGCAACACAACAGACCCAGATACTATGTAGTAGGTTACAGCAACACAACAGACCCAGATACTATGTAGTAGGTTACAGCAACACAACAGACCCAGATACTATGTAGTAGGTTACAGCAACACAACAGACCCAGATACTATGTAGTAGGTTACAGCAACACAACAGACCCAGATACTATGTAGTAGGTTACAGCAACACAACAGACCCAGATACTATGTAGTAGGTTACAACAACACAACAGACCCAGATACTATGTAGTAGGTTACAGCAACACAACAGACCCAGATACTATGTAGTAGGTTACAACAACACAACAGACCCAGATACTATGTAGTAACTACAGCAACACAACAGACCCAGATACTATGTAGTAGGTTACAGCAACACAACAGACCCAGATACTATGTAGTAGGTTACAGCAACACAACAGACCCAGATACTATGTAGTAACTACAGCAACACAACAGACCCAGATACTATGTAGTAGGTTACAGCAACACAACAGACCCAGATACTATGTAGTAGGTTACAACAACACAACAGACCCAGATACTATGTAGTAGGTTACAGCAACACAACAGACCCAGATACTATGTAGTAGGTTACAGCAACACAACAGACCCAGATACTATGTAGTAGGTTACAGCAACACAACAGACCCAGATACTATGTAGTAGGTTACAGCAACACAACAGACCCAGATACTATGTAGTAGGTTACAGCAACACAACAGACCCAGATACTATGTAGTAGGTTACAACAACACAACAGACCCAGATACTATGTAGTAGGTTACAGCAACACAACAGACCCAGATACTATGTAGTAGGTTACAACAACACAACAGACCCAGATACTATGTAGTAGGTTACAGCAACACAACAGACCCAGATACTATGTAGTAACTACAGCAACACAACAGACCCAGATACTATGTAGTAGGTTACAGCAACACAACAGACCCAGATACTATGTAGTAGGTTACAGCAACACAACAGACCCAGATACTATGTAGTAGGTTACAGCAACACAACAGACCCAGATACTATGTAGCAAGTTACAGCAACACAACAGACCCAGATACTATGTAGTAGGTTACAGCATCACAACAGACCCAGATACTATGTAGTAGGTTACAACAACACAACAGACCCAGATGCTATGTAGTAGGTTACAGCATCACAACAGACCCAGATACTATGTAGTAGGTTACAGCATCACAACAGACCCAGATACTATGTAGTAGGTTACAACAACACAACAGACCCAGATACTATGTAGTAGGTTACAGCAACACAACAGACCCAGCTACTATGTAGTAGGTTACAACAACACAACAGACCCAGATACTATGTAGTAGGTTACAGCATCACAACAGACCCAGATACTATGTAGTAACTACAGCAACACAACAGACCCAGATACTATGTAGTAACTACAGCAACACAACAGACCCAGATACTATGTAGTAACTACAGCAACACAACAGACCCAGATACTATGTAGTAGGTTACAGCAACACAACAGACCCAGATACTATGTAGTAGATTACAGCATCACAACAGACCCAGATACTATGTAGTAGGTTACAGCAACACAACAGACCCAGATACTATGTAGTAGGTTGGAGACCACTGACATTGATTAAGGTTATATGATGATGACGATGATGATGATGATGATGATGACAATTAAGAAGGGCTCCCTTGTAAAAGATACCTTATTCTCAGTGGTCCCTGTTAAAATATCGGTCAAATAAATGAAGGACATTTTCTGTAGCGATGATGTTGCGATGTAGTTTGACATCTATAAGTGAACAGTGACAACAGCCTAACATCCTCTCTCCTTCACCAGTACACTGAGGAGTAAGGAGAGCTCTCCAGTGATTGGTCACAAGGGGGTGCAGGTGGCAGGTCCGACGGTGCCCCCTGGTGTTGGCCAGCAGAGCTGCAGCCAGTCGCCCCACTCCACAGAACACAGCCCACACACCATGCGCCAAGGTCAGCGGTTCAACGTCACAGTCGGATCCATATCTTTGGATTCTTGTTGTTTTACCTATACAGCAAACGTATGACTCTGAGCGGGTTCTAGAAGGATCCATAGTGAGCCTGTTGCTGGATTAAGTCCTAAATACGTTCCATGTAGATTCTCCATTCAACATGATCCAGAAAACAGACACTTCATGTACTATACATGTCTTATCTAATTTGTTGTTTATCAAAATGTTTATATTAATTTGTTTTACTGTATAAAACTAGGGTTGGAACCAAAATTATTTTCCAATCGATTTTTGTTCTGAACAGAAACATGTATTTTTTTTTTTTCCGTTGTTCTGACCAGCAAAATAAAGTTCTGAACTGGTTGGAACCAGACAAAAGGACCAGATAATATCGTTCCTTTCTGTTCCTTTATACATTTAGCTTGACATTAAATTACTTCACCAATCAGTGCGGATAGAGAAGCTTGCTGTGGAGCGAGTAAGCAATTTATTCTGAATATGGAAAATCGTTAAGAGCAAATTGTATTTTGCCGTAACAGCATAGTTTAATCATAATGAAAGACAGACACACACTGTGCCAGTCACAGCGTAGGGCACAAGATGCAACTGAAATGTTGAGGGTGAGGAGAGAGTGAGAGATGATGGAGGAAGCTTGCTTTGAAGCGCTGGCCATCTTGTTATGACATGCATTATATGAATTAGGCTCAAAGAATTATGCCTACAGAGGAGAGGCTTCTATGGAGGAACGTAGCAAGCTAGCTAACAAGCTTGTGTGTGCAGAGCAGCACTAGAATTAAGAACACGTCTTACCTTTTTATGGTTAATAAATCCAATGTGAAACACGATAACAATAGTATCCTTAACCAACATTGAAAAGTCAATCTATTCTTCTCCAATTAAACATCTCCGCATAATTTCTGAATCATGCTTGTAACATTGCCAGTAGGCTACAGTACCTGCTTCAGAGGGGCAGGTAACCTACAGACACCCACACCCACTGGAAAAGATTTCCAGCTGGCAGGCAGACGCTGGAATACGTTTCTGAGTGACAGAGTGAGGGCTTTGCATAGGCTCTTTGTTGCGATTTTTGTGGGACTGGAAAAAAATGCCCGGAACGTAAAATTACTTTATTAACCGGTTCCCATGTTTTTAAAATAATGGTTCTGTTCCGGAAAAGTATAGATCCCTTTTGTTTTTGGTTCGGGTTCTGTTCCTCATATAATTACTTTATTTTCCGGTTTTCGGTTCTCTTCCCTGAACCGGTTCCGTTCCCTGAACCGGTTCCAACCCCTGGTATAAAGTTAGGCTTAGTTTTAGATGTGTTAATTTACGTTAGATATTCATGTTCATGTTAACTCTCTCCTTTTCTGTCTCCAGGCTCTAAGAAGCTGGCCCCTATCCCTCCAAAGGTTCCAGCTGGGTACGGCCAGTCGGGTGGTTCTGGTGGGATTTCGGACCAGTCCACAGGTCAGCCGTCGCCGGTCAGCCTGTCCCCCACTCCTCCGAGCACCCCCTCCCCCTATGGACTGGCCGGTCCCCCACAGGCCCCTGGAGGACTAGGGGCCTCCTCCCCCGGTCAGACCCCTCTCTGTGGCTCCCTAGGGTCCCTGGGGTCCCTGTCCTCCCCCCCTTCTCTGACTGGCACGCTGGGCAAGTCTCGGCCCACCCCTAAGCCCCGGCAGAGGCCCAGCCTGCCCCCTCCTCAGCCGCCCACCGTCCCTCAGCCGGGGGCCACCCCTGTTGGCCCTGGGCCCCTGGAGCAGGGCACCCTGGACGGACTGTCCCCCGGGGAGAGCATGTCCACAGGTAAACAACATGATGATCACGTAACCACGGCAACGACACCACCACTACCACCGCCCCAACCACCACAGGTGGGGTCAGGGACGATGCAGCCGCGTCCGGCTCTCAGACTGGCTGTGGCGCTGTCCAATGGAGACGGTGGACAGGTGTAGCTAGTAGGACTAGGGAAATCAGCATCCTATCGCTACTGACTCACCCGTTCTATAAAATAATGTATTATTGAATAACGGTGGCCTTTATTTAGACAGACAGACGCAGTCAACCGAGAAGAACAATATGTTGTAAATATTAAGATTTTGTTGCACATTGTAGAGAGAAAACTACACTATGTATCCATTGCTTGTGTTATGTGCTGATGTTTCTAAGTATTGTGAGGAAACATCAGGGAAGCATAGCGATGTTCTGCTTGTATGGACGTTTCCATTAGATTCATCATGTGCTTCCTCTCTGTTTATCCCTCATACAGTACGCCAGAGCTAGGTAGGTCCCAGGTCCCACACGCATAGAAATAGAATGACTAGAACAGAACAAACCCCCCGCATACCACGGCAATTTGACAGTGTTCACCGTCATTTGGTCGCATCGTGCGTTGTTATGAACGCCTCAGCCGTTGTGGTGCCTGAAAGTGGAGTGACGCCCAGTCATTCTGAACGAAGGCTAATGACTGGTTGGTCTAAATTACACTATAGATTACACTATAGTGGCCTGGAAATACGACGATGTTGTCAGCAAATAATTAGTAGGAAACAAGTTTGCCATCATTAGGATGTCGTCAAATTCACTTTAGAGAGATTAGCTATCAAAGTTAGTCAGAAATGTCTAGCAATGCTAACGTTAGCTAGCAAAAACCCAGGACTGTCCCTCAATCTCAGCCAGCTAGGTAAAGTTATATTGCATCTAAGGTCAATCTGGCTTCATCACAGTGATAAGAAAAGGTTTTCTTACTAATAGCTTGTCTCCTTTTGAAATATCATTGGGTTTCCAAGCCCAGTATAATGCACTTTAGGCTAGATCTTCATCAGTGTCCATTGTCAATGCATTGACCTTCAGACGGGCACCAGGGCTCAAGAGAATCTTCATAATGATGTTGTGACGCAACGTGCAATCCATGAATATAGCCAACATTGTTCCACTCATCATGGAATGTTGACTTGAAAGGGGAATGTCTATTCTAGTCATTCTAATTCTATGCTTACTCTCTCAGGACAAACATGGCTCATTCTAGGCTGGTCCCAGACCTGTTTGTGCTCTTTCCAACCCCATTGCACATTGGCAAGCAATTCCACAAGGAGTTGGCAAGAGAGCAGAAACATACTGGCAACCAGGCTTATTGAAGAAGTGGTCACTCAGATAGGCCTACTTCTTGTCTGATGTCATAATTATGATCTGAGGTGTTCCATAGAAATCTAATTCTAATATTCTATGAGGTTCTCTGTTCTACCTGTCAGTATCAATACCAGTCATTCTCTCTGTGTCCCTGTGTTCTATTCATGATTCTCTTGTTCCCCTGCTCTGCTCTACCTGCTACTATGTTGTGTACCAGCCGTGTGAGGCCAGGGGAGTCAGTGTGGTGTGGGCTAAGTGTGAGGGGGACGTTTAGGGTAAGCCAGATTTGACCTCGCCCGCCAGTAACGTTACCGTACTACGCTCCATCTCTCACCGCTCCGCCCGCCTCGCCCCACCTGGCCTGGTGCTGTGGCTGCCTCTGGGTTCTCCTGCAGCCTGCTTCAAACATGCATACATCTTGTACCTGTTAGCTAAACAGCTAGCTATCAGCCAGCCATGCTAATGCTAGCTAGCTGCCCCGTTCTGTTTGTGTCACAGTATCAGCCATGCTAACACTAGCTATCTGCCCAATTCTGTTGGTGTTACAGTATCAGCCATGCTAACAGTAGCTAGCTGCCCCAACAGTGGGTTTACAATATCAGCCATGCTAACGCTAGCTAGCTGCCCCATTCTGTTGGTGTTCCAGTATTAGCCATGCTAACAGTAGCTAGCTGCCCCATTCTGTTGGTGTTACTTTAATCGGCATGCTGTTGTTCAGACTGTGCGTACTGTATGCATGGCTTATGGACTTCCTAGAGCGCATCACGTACACTGCAGCGCTCACCATTGCAGACACCGTCGCTTCCTCCGAAGGTCCATCTTTAACGCTTCGGCCCTTTTTACCATCCCCATGCCAACAAACGGCGCCCCTGCTACAGGACAGGCGTGTGGGCTCACAGGTAACCCCCAGGTGACCCCCATCCCAGACCCATGGCTTCAGGACAGACCCGTCTGTTTCACTGCCCTCCCTCTGACAGCATCGCCTCCTGCTCCATCTCATTCTGACACAGTGGAAGACGGTCATCATTCTCTGGTTATTATTGCTGTCCAGCAGCTGCAGCAATACCTCAACAAATTACCAAACAAGTAGACTAATTCCCTACCGCAAATGGCCCCCTATTCCCTATATAGGTCTCTGGTCAAAAGTAGTGCACTACATAGGGAATACGCTGCAATTTAGGACACAAACATAGAGATGATTCCCGTTGTTCATTCAAGCTTCGATGTCTTGGTGCCCAATCCACACACATCTTGTTGCCTCTGTGGTCAATACAGTAATCTGGTCGTTGCTGTAAATGTTTTTTTTTTAACGTTTTGTGTCATTGTGAAATAATTTTGAAATAATTTTATTTCACTGAACAAAATTTAATTAACTTTTCGTTATTATTTTGGACAACAGCACAAAGGACCTGTGTACTGTTTTAGACCTAGCTTCTCCAGAGGTCTCTGGTGTTATTACTACTAGCCCAGTAATACAGTATGACTACCTCCTTGTTATAGACCTAGCTTCTCCAGAGGTCTCTGGTGTTATTACTACTAGCCCAGTAATACAGTATGACTGCCTCCCTGTTATAGACCTAGCTTCTCCAGAGGTCTCTGGTGTTATTACTACTAGCCCAGTAATACAGTATGACTGCCTCCCTGTTATAGACCTAGCTTCTCCAGAGGTCTCTGGTGTTATTACTACTAGCCCAGTAACACAGTATGACTGCCTCCCTGTTATAGACCTAGCTTCTCCAGAGGTCTCTGGTGTTATTACTACTAGCCCAGTAATACAGTATGACTGCCTCCCTGTTATAGACCTAGCTTCTCCAGAGGTCTCTGGTGTTATTACTACTAGCCCAGTAACACAGTATGACTACCTCCCTGTGTAGAATGTGTCAGAGACCAACATATTTACCTGCTGCTGCTTTCTTCAAACAACAACAACAACAGAATGTAGTTTTTTCTGACTCAAAAAACTAAATTTCCTTTCTGCTTTATTCCTTTTTTACACACCATCATCACCATACGCCCTCCTCCTCCTCCTCCTCCTCCTCATGCTTCTCTTCACCACCACCACACCATAATAATCACATCCCACCTCTGTCGCCATGCCAACCCGCTAACCATGCCATCATTAGATTACTTCAATTATGAAATCCCCTCCATCAATGTGAACCTGGACAGCCTCATCGACGAGTTCAGCGGTGCTGCCCCCTGCAGGCGCTACGGAGCGGTGACACACTCTCCTCCCCCGGGGAGAGACGAAAACCCCGACCACGACCCCTACGCCGTGCCTGAGGACGACGAACCCCAGGACACCACCTTATGACATCATTACCCTGAGACAGCCCTATGATGTGACATCATCAGAGCTCGCCCGAGGCTGGCACAGTGGCGCTCCTACATCCAGCTAGCTGTACACACTGTTAGACTGTAATGCTCGCTCGCTCACACCGCACTGCCACGACGCTCCCAGACAAAACAAAACAAACAAGGCTTCTTCTTATACACCACAATGCTCAACTGACCTTTGACCTGAAACTCCAGGTCTTAACCATGACCTCTGACCTGGAACTCCAGGACTGAACCTTGACCTCTGACCTGGAACTCCAGGACTGAACCTTGACCTCTGACCTGGAACTCCAGGACTGAATCCCCCCCCCCCCCCCCCTCACATTATGCTATACCTGCAGGCTGCAAGCAAAACTCATCTCTTAGAAATACTACGCAAATAGTAATGTAAAGTCAATGTGAGGAAACAATAACACACCACATGCCATATAGAGGAGGACCAGTTGCCTTTGGAAGGAAGAAGACATATGGATTATATGGAGGAGTATTAATGCCATGTTCACTATTATGTTTTATTTTTGCTTTGTGGGATACTACAGTTTTTTCCTCTCTTTGAAACAGTGATCAGTATTTTTTGTGACTTTTTAAGTATATATGTTTGCCTTATATGAAAAGCCTGCACTTAAATTGCAATACATGCATCGCATACTCACAAATAGTTTGGCCTGACCCTAAAGGAAGGAAACTCGTAACCTGACTGGTTGGGTAGATGTGTGGGTGAAGATGGTCTGATTGGTTGGGTAGATGTGTGGGTAAAGTGGGTCTGATTGGTTGGGTAGATGTGTGGGTAAAGTGGGTCTGATTGGTTGGGTAGATAAGTGGGTCTGACTGGTTGTGTAGATGTGTGGGTAAAGTGGGTCTGACTGGTTGTGTAGATGTGTGGTTAGTGGGTCTGATTGGTTGGGTAGATGTGTGGTTAGTGGGTCTGACTGGTTGTGTAGATGTGTGGGTAAAGTGGGTCTGACTGGTTGGGTAGATGTGTGGTTAGTGGGTCTGACTGGTTGTGTAGATGTGTGGTTAGTGGGTCTGACTGGTTGGGTAGATGTGTGGTTAGTGGGTCTGACTGGTTGTGTAGATGTGTGGTAGTGGGTCTTCAGGGTCATTGTGTGTAGTGAACTGTATTCCTAACAGGGTAATATGATCAGAGAGTTATTAGTCCTAGTTTTCTGCACACTATAGAGATGATGATGAACAGAGTCTATTGAATAATGCAGTATGAAATGCATAACTAACCCTTTTCTGCGGAGGGTTTGGGTCCATTCCATTTCAATTCAATTCAGTCAATTTAGGAAGCAAACTGTTTACTTTCTGAATGACTGAATTGAAATGGAATGGACCCCAACCCTGATGTCTGTGTCACCCCTGGACCCAGTCCCTATTCTTCCCATGTCTCTCCCATGTACACATATCTGCATTGATACACAGTTAGGAGACATCGGTAGGACTGCTTTGTAAGTAGCAATAATGTATTTGTACAGGGTTAAAGATGAATTCATGCACATATTTTCACCAGCACAGTATTAGAATGTCTTTGGAATAGAACTCGGTGCATTGTTGCTGTTCTCAGAAGGGGTTTTCAACTATCAAACTGTATCGTTAGACAATAATGATGGACATGAAATATGTTTTCGAGTTGGGTCCAGAATACTAACTAGCCATTTGATTTATGTCCCCAAAATGAAGGCCCCTTATTGCTTAAAACCTGTCTGGATCCAATAGCAGAGCTGTGCTCACAGAGACTGAGGAGTGACATCATACCTTTCAGACTGAGGAGTGACATCATACCTTTCAGACTGGGGGGAGACATCATACCTTTCAGACTGGGGAGTGACATCACACCTTTCAGACTGGGAGTGACATCACACCTTTCAGACTGGGGGGAGACATCATACCTTTCAGACTGGGGGGAGACATCATACCTTTCAGACTGGGGGGAGACATCATACCTTTCAGACTGGGAGTGACATCACACCTTTCAGACTGGGAGAGACATCATACCTTTCAGACTGGGGAGAGACATCACACCTTTCAGACTGGGGAGTGACATCACACCTTTCAGACTGGGGAGTGACATCACACCTTTCAGACTGGGGAGTGACATCACACCTTTCAGACTGGGAGAGACATCACACCTTTCAGACTGGGGAGTGACATCACACCTTTCAGACTGGGAGAGACATCACACCTTTCAGACTGGGGAGTGACATCACACCTTTCAGACTGGGGAGTGACATCATACCTTTCAGACTGGGGAGTGACATCATACCTTTCAGACTGGGGAGTGACATCATACCTTCCAGACTGGGGAGTGACATCACACCTTTCAGACTGGGGAGTGACATCATACCTTTCAGACTGGGGAGTGACATCACACCTTTCAGACTGGGGAGTGACATCATACCTTTCAGACTGGGGAGTGACATCATACCTTTCAGACTGGGGAGAGACATCATACCTTTCAGACTGAGGAGAGACATTTGATCTTTTTCACACTTCTGAGCTGAGCAGAACCACGCTGTATTGTTCTGACCTGATTACACCTCCACTAAAGCTGCTGGATCCATGCTGGAAAGAACCTTTTAAAAGGAACATATCCAAGCCAGCACAATACTGTTTGGGTTTGCAAGATAGTGTGAAAAGGGTATTAGAGCTTGATACAGAGGGGTCAGTCTCAGAGGACCAATTATGTTCCTCCTCAAAACTGCTCATAAAACAACCAATCAGATCCAAAGGTTCCAAAGACTGCTTCAGGTTCGAAAGATGTTTCTCTCTTAACTCCAGGCTCTATAGTCCAGGCTCTGTAGTCCAGGCTCTGTAGTCCAGGCTCTAGTCCAGGCTCTATTGTCCAGGCTCTGTAGACCAGGCTCTGTAGTCCAGGCTCTATAGTCCAGGCTCTGTAGACCAGGCTATGTAGTCCAGGCTCTGTAGTCCAGGCTATGTAGTCCAGGCTCTGTAGACCAGGCTCTGTATTTCAGGCTCTGTAGTCCAGGCTCTGTAGTCTAGGCTCTGTAGTCCAGGCTCTGTAGTCCAGGCTCTGTAGTCTAGGCTCTGTAGACCAGGCTCTGTATGTCAGGCTCTGTAGACCTGGCTCTGTATTCCAGGCTCTGTAGTCCAGGCTCTGTAGTTCAGGCTATGTAGTCCAGGCTCTGTATTCCAGGCTCTGTATTCCAGGCTCTGTATTCCAGGCTCTGTAGTCCAGGCTCTGTATTCCAGGCTCTGTATTTCAGGCTCTGTAGTCCAGGCTCTGTAGTCTAGGCTCTGTATTTCAGGCTCTGTCGTCCAGGCTCTCTAGTCCAGGCTCTGTAGTCCAGGCTATGTAGTCCAGGCTCTGTAGGCCAGGCTCTGTAGGCCAGGCTCTGTATTCCAGGCTCTGTATTTCAGGCTCTGTAATCCAGGCTCTGTAGTCCAGGCTCTGTAGTCCAGGCTCTGTCGTCCAGGCTCTCTAGTCCAGGCTATGTAGTCCAGGCTCTGTAGTCCAGGCTCTGTAGTCCAGGCTCTGTAGTCTAGGCTCTGTATTCCAGGCTCTGTATTCCAGGCTCTGTAGTCCAGGCTCTGTGTTTCAGGCTCTGTAGTCCAGGCTCTGTATTTCAGGCTCTGTAGTCCAGGCTCTGTAGTCCAGGCTCTGCCGTCCAGGCTCTGTAGTCCAGGCTCTGTAGTCTAGGCTCTGTATTTCAGGCTCTGTAGGCCATGCTCTGTAGTCCAGGCTCTGTATTCCAGTCTCTGTTGTCCAGGCTCTGTATTCCAGGCTCTGTGTACCAGTCTCTGTAGTCTAGGCTCTGTAGTCCAGGCTCTGTAGTCCAGGCTCTGTAGTCCAGGCTCTGTATTCCAGTCTCTGTTGTCCAGGCTCTGTAGTCTAGGCTCTGTAGTCCATGCTCTGTAGTCCAGGCTCTGTTGTCCAGGCTAGGTATTTCAGGCTCTGTGATCTTCGACCCTATATTGTAAATACAAAGAACTGTACATAAATATGTGTATAAACCTAAGAGGTAAAGCGTAATGTAAAGGCAAATCTTCATTATACATATATATTAATATATGTGATATATTTATTATGTGTAGAGAAATGATATGATAAATAATGTGATGTTTATTTTTGTCCCCTGCACACGATTTATTACCAGATTCACACACAACAACACAACAGACATGTGACACTGCGGAAACATGAGTGAAGAAAGATATTACTGTTCTGGGAGGGTCCCTGAGTAAATCACCAAGAAATACTCGGTCAAAAAAGCCATCTTTATACAAATAGACCCTGCATTTGACCGCTATACTTTATATAGAGGAAGAAGTGGCGGCTTACTGATCTGGTTTTTGGAAGATATGTTGCCAAGGATAGTCCAGATAATATGAGGAATCAATCAGAGATGGTCCTGGATAGGTGGCTCGTTCCACCACTACGGTGCCTTTTGAGAAGTGTTACTCGGTCAAAGGAAACGTTTGATTTGACCTAATTTTCACATTCTGTCATGAAAAACACATTTTCCATCTCAAGAGGTGAAATAAAAAGCATTACTATAGTAAGTGCCTATTCCGTGCCAAATAAAGTAACGGGGTTGCCGATTTCTTCTTAAATCAGCCATAATTCCCCCTGTGACATGGGGGAATGGAAGTTTGTTGTGTGCAACAGGGAGGGAGAGGCAATTGAATGTAAACTTAAACAATGAGAAATAGTGAAAACATTTCAAGCTTGTCTATCTATGGGTAACAGGGTGTTCTGCTGGACCGGCTCAGTTTCCCACTACAAAACACCAGAAGATGACCACAAACAGTCCGACCGGCTTTTACTCTATGATTTGACTATTAGATGTTCAAAGTTCCCCCCCCCCCACCCCCCAAAAAATATTAAAAATGAACAGTTTCAGCATCATTAGAACGAGAGTTCAGTTCACGTCACAGACTTGAACTTAAATATTAGGGACATATGTAAATGAATCACTAATCACATAATAATAATTTTCAGAAATGACTTTGTCAAAGTAACAAATTAAACTAAGGCTTTATAATTATGTTGAAACTTTGTGACATTTTGTGGATTAAACTGGTTAAAATCTTTCTAAAAGTGACACAGGGTTGACGGAGGGACGTGTCAAAATTGTGATTTTATTAAATGACCAATGTGGTCTATATTAAAGGGCACTTCCTTTAATATGAGAGGCTTTTCAATATTGGTGCACAATTTCTCTACTTCATATATCCAAGGGGCCAAAAGGCACTCTTTCCGTGGAACGACGCAGTTGTATTTGACACAGTGCACGCCTAACATTGGAAACTAAACATTCGGCCTGTCATCTTAGATTCCTCTGCGTTTTTTAAACAACCACCAGGACTGCTTGGAGAGAACTGTCACAGACAGCTGCTATGACAGCATCACAGCACATACTGTCCCATTATGTTGTTTACTTTCTTACCCTCAGAGTCAAAAACAGACCCCACCCTACCCTACAGTATAGACCCCACCCTACCCTACAGTATATTCCCCACCCTACCCTACAGTATAGACCCCACCCTACCCTACAGTATAGACCCCACCCTACCCTACAGTATAGACCCCACCCTACCCTACAGTATATTCCCCACCCTACCCTACAGTATAGACCCCACCCTACCCTACAGTATAGACCCCACCCTACCCTACAGTATAGACCCCACCCTACCCTACAGTATATTCCCCACCCTACCCTACAGTATAGACCCCACCCTACCCTACAGTATAGACCCCAGCCTACCCTACAGTATATACCCCAACCTACCCTACAGTAAACACCCCACCCTACCCTACAGTATAGACGCCACCCTACCCTACAGTATAGACCCCACCCTACCCTGCAGTAAAGACCCCACCCTACCATACAGTATAGACCCTACCCTACCCTACAGTATAGACCCACCCTACCCTACAGTATAGAACCCACACTACCCTACAGTATAGACCCCTCCCTACCATACAGTATAGACCCCACCCTACCATACAGTATAGACCCCACCCTACCATACAGTATAGACCCCACCCTACAGTATAGACCCCACCCTACCCTACAGTATAGACCCCAACCTACCCTACAGTATAGACCCCACCCTACCCTGCAATAAAGACCCCACCCTACCCTACAGTATAGACCCCACCCTACCCTACAGTATAGACCCCACCCTACCATACAGTATAGACCACACCCTACCCTACAGTATAGACCCCACCCTACCCTACAGTATAGATGCAACCCTACCCTACAGTATAGACCCCAACCTAACCTACAGTATATTCCCCAACATACCCTACAGTATAGACCACACCCTACCCTACTTTAAAGACCCCACCCTGCCCTACAGTATAGACCCCACCCTGCCCTACAGTAAAGACCCCACCCTACCCTACAGTAAAGACCCCACCCTACCCTACTTTAAAGACCCCACCCTGCCCTACAGTATAGACCCCACCCTACCCTACTTTAAAGACCCCACCCTGCCCTACAGTATAGACCCCACCCTACCCTACTTTAAAGACCCCACCCTACCCTACAGTAAAGACCCCACCCTACCCTACAGTATAGACCCCACCCTACCCTACAGTAAAGACCCCACCCTACCCTACTTTAAAGACCCCACCCTGCCCTACAGTATAGACCCCACCCTACCCTACTTTAAAGACCCCACCCTGCCCTACAGTATAGACCCCACCCTACCCTACTTTAAAGACCCCACCCTACCCTACAGTAAAGACCCCACCCTACCCTACAGTATAGACCCCACCCTACCCTACAGTAAAGACCCCACCCTGCCCTACAGTAAAGACCCCACCCTACCCTACAGTAAAGACCCCACCCTGCCCTACAGTATAGACCCCAACCTAACCTACAGTAAAGACCCCACCCTACCCTACAGTATAGACCCCACCCTACCCTACAGTAAAGACCCCACCCTGCCCTACAGTAAAGACCCCACCCTACCCTACAGTAAAGACCCCACCCTACCCTACAGTATAGACCCCACCCTACCCTACAGTAAAGACCCCACCCTGCCCTACAGTAAAGACCCCACCCTACCCTACAGTAAAGACCCCACCCTGCCCTACAGTATAGACCCCACCCTACCCTACAGTAAAGACCCCACCCTGCCCTACAGTAAAGACCCCACCCTGCCCTACAGTAAAGACCCCACCCTGCCCTACAGTATAGACCCCACCCTACCCTACAGTAAAGACTGTGACTGGTACTCGCTTTTCAACGCCTGTGTCAGGTGCTCCAGTGAATGTAATTAGCTCCAATAAGTGTAATGAGCTCAATATTAGGAGGAATATAATCGCCGTCATTAGAAAGAAAACATTCTACTATTTTATACTGCAGTACCTCCTTGAACCCCTGGGGGAGGGTGAACCCCGGTCGAATACCTCTGCAGTGTTGTTGTATGGTATGCCTCAGTCAGTATGTGTTCTTGTCAATGCACTACGATGTTTATGTAGATCTTGGTGATAAACACTGAGTTATATTGATAGTGGTGGTGATTATACACTATGACAATTTGCAAGTGCCCTCACATCGGTTATTTATGTTTTGAATTTCTAAGAGTTTACTGTCTGTGCTGGCTTCATATATTTTCTGTGAGGATGCGTGGCAGGGGTGTCTTTCAAACTATATATTATTGTGTTAACTACCAACCCCAAACCTCATGTCCCTTCATCCAGTCTGTTTTAACCTCCAACCCCAAACCTCATGTCCCTTCATCCAGTCTGTTTTAACCTCCAACCCCAAACCTCATGTCCCTTCATCCAGTCTGTTTTAACTACCAACCCCAAACCTCATGTCCCTTCATCCAGTCTGTTTTAACCTCCAACCCCAAACCTCATGTCCCTTCATCCAGTCTGTTTTAACCACCAACCCCAAACCTCATGTCCCTTCATCCAGTCTGTTTTAACCACCAACCCCAAACCTCATGTCCCTTCATCCAGTCTGTTTTAACCTCCAACCCCAAACCTCATGTCCCTTCATCCAGTCTGTTTTAACCACCAACCCCAAACCTCATGTCCCTTCATCCAGTCTGTTTTAACCTCCAACCCCAAACCTCATGTCCCTTCATCCAGTCTGTTTTAACCACCAACCCCAAACCTCATGTCCCTTCATCCAGTCTGTTTTAACCTCCGACCCCAAACCTCATGTCCCTTCATCCAGTCTGTTTTAACCTCCAACCCCAAACCTCATGTCCCTTCATCCAGTCTGTTTTAACCTCCAACCCCAAACCTCATGTCCCTTCATCCTGTCTGTTTTGCTGTTACAGATCAACTTGTTTACTTGTCGTTTTTGAGGTTTATTCTGATTTATGGAAAGAAGGGAAAATGTGACAATGTCATGGATTTAGGTCGTCTTTTGATAATCCATGACGCGTCAATCGCTGCCTTTTTAGGGATATATTTATAATCAACTATTTTAGGGGCACCTACAAAATGCAATGTGATATTATAGATGATATGTGGAAATTGATTGATGTGCTTTGATTGGTCAAGATGAGTTCATGACGATGAGGGCGTCATGGGTTGAAAGAGGAATGGCTGTTGCCCTGGAGTTGGAGTAGAGTGAAGTTGGCATTAGACGCTGACCCTGGGTCAGTTTAACATTTCCCCCACATATGGTTAATACTGGGAATGAGGGAGGGGAAGCTGATCCTACATCAGTATCCTGTACCTATCCTTCACCTTCATGGGAGCTGTTGCCCGTTGGATGTACTGCCTCCTCCTTTCTTCTGCTTTTCATAACTAGTGTAGAAACAAAGCTGCTGTCCCTCCCGCTCGGCAAGACCAGCGTCACGCCCCACCTCCACAACGCTAAGCCCCGCCTACCCCTTTTCCTCTGCTTAGCATATAAAGTGGAACACAGTCAGTGTGTACTGTGAAGCCTACCGCAATCCTTATCAGAATGTCAAGAATAAATATATATATATTAAACTCTACATTTTTAATTACCCCACCTGGTCCGTGTGGTTCTATGTGACTGTGTGTGTGTGTGTGTGTGTGTGTGTGTGTGTGTGTGTGTGTGTGTGTGTGTGTGTGTGTGTGTGTGTGTGTGTGTGTGTGTGTGTGTGTGTGTGCGTGCGTGCGTGCGTGCGTGCGTGCGTGCGTGCGTGCGTGCGTGCGTGCGTGCGTGGACATGTTTAACTTTTCTTTTCGGGACCAGAACTCCCCACAAGAATTGTAAAAAAACAACAATTTGACCAACTGAGGACATTTTGTTGGTCCCCACAAGGTCAAATGCTGTTTCTAGGGGGTTTATGGTTAAGGTTAGAATTAGTGTTAGGGTTCAAACTAGGTTCAGGCTCAGGGTTAGGAGCTAGGATTAGTTTTAGGCTCAGGATTAGGAGCTATGATTAGTTTTAGGCTCAGGATTAGGAGCTAGGATTCATTTTAGGTTCAGGATTAGGAGCTAGGATTAGTTTTAGGCTCAGGATTAGGAGCTATGATTAGTTTTAGGCTCAGGATTAGGAGCTAGGATTCATTTTAGGTTCAGGATTAGGAGCTAGGATTAGTTTTAGGCTCAGTATTAGGAGCTAGGATTCGTTTTAGGGTTAAGGTTAGGGTTAGGGTAAGAGTACAGGTTAGGGTTAGATTTAGGGTTAGGGTAAGAGTACAGGTTAGGGTTAGATTTAGATTTAGATTTAGATTTAGATTTAGGGTTAAGGTTAGGGTTAGGGTAGGAGTACAGGTTAGGGTTAGATTTAGGGTTAGGGGTTAGGGAAAATCGGACGTTGAATGGTACTGAACCCTGGATGGTGTTGTATGTTTATTCTCCAGTAGAGGACAGCCTTGCTTCAGATACCACTCAACATCCTGCGACCTCCACTTCCTATTAAACACGTGTCATCTCTGAGCTTCCCAGTCATTCAGCTATTGGTCAATATCACCTGTAGCTGTCTCTATCAGCGCCTCAGCCAGGTTCTGACATCATCAGCAGATCCATCTTCTTTTCTACATGTCCATGTCAGAGAGAGATAACAGGTATTTTCTACATGTCCATGTCAGAGAGAGATAACAGTTATTTTATACATGTCCATGTCAGAGAGAGATAACAGGTATTTTCTACATGTCCATGTCAGAGAGATAACAGGTATTTTCTACATGTACATGTCAGAGAGAGATAACAGATATTTTCTACATGTCCATGTCAGAGAGATAACAGGTATTTTCTACATGTCCATGTCAGAGAGAGATAACATGTATTTTCTACATGTCCATGTCAGAGAGATAACAGGTATTTTCTACATGTCCATGTCAGAGAGATAACAGGTTTTTTCTACATATCCATGTCAGAGAGATAACATGTATTTTCTACATGTCCATGTCAGAGAGAGATAACAGGTATTTTCTACATGTCCATGTTAGAGCGATAACAGGTATTTTCTACATGTCCATGCCAGAGAGAGATAACAGGTCTTTTCTACATGTCCATGTCAGAGAGAGATAACAGGTATTTTCTACATGTCCATGTCAGAGAGAGATAACAGGTATTTTCGACATGTCATTGTCAGAGAGAGATAACAGGTATTTTCTACGTCCATGTCAGAGAGATAACAGGTATTTTCTACATGTCCATGTCAGAGAGAGATACCAGGTATTTTCTACATGTCCATGTCAGAGAGAGATAACATGTGTTTTCTACATGTCCATGTCAGAGAGAGATAACAGGTATTTTCTACATGTCCATGTCAGAGAGAGAGAACAGGTATTTTCTACATGTTCATGTCAGAGAGAGATAACAGGTATTTTCTACATGTCCATGTCAGAGAGAGATAACAGGTATTTTCTACATGTCCATGTCAGAGAGAGATAACAGGTATTTTCTACATGTCCATGTCAGAGAGAGATAACATGTATTTTCTACATGTCCATGTCAGAGAGATAACAGGTATTTTCTACATATCCATGTCAGAGAGATAACAGGTATTTTCGACATGTCATTGTCAGAGAGAGATAACAGGTATTTTCTACATGTCCATGTCAGAGAGATAACAGGTATTTTCGACATGTCATTGTCAGAGAGAGATAACAGGTATTTTCTACGTCCATGTCAGAGAGATAACAGGTATTTTCTACATGTCCATGTCAGAGAGAGATACCAGGTATTTTCTACATGTCCATGTCAGAGAGAGATAACATGTGTTTTCTACATGTCCATGTCAGAGAGATAACATGTATTTTCTACATGTCCATGTCAGAGAGAGAGAGAACAGGTATTTTCTACATGTTCATGTCAGAGAGAGATAACAGGTATTTTCTACATGTCCATGTTAGAGAGAGATAACAGGTATTTTCTACATGTCCATGTCAGAGAGAGATAACAGGTATTTTCTACATGTCCATGTCAGAGAGAGATAACAGGTATTTTCTACATGTCCATGTCAGAGAGATAACAGGTATTTTCTACATGTCCATGTCAGAGAGAGATAACAGGGAGTCTATCTAGCCTCCTCCCATTCTAGTGGGGGTCCTATGACACAAGCATAGGAGGCATTAGTATCCGCGTTAGTCTCGTAGTCTAATGGGTGTCTGTAGCTGTTCTTAACATTGGTATTGCCTGTCTGTATCCAGCCTCAATCCTTAATCTATTACTTTTCCTGAACACGAGGCATTAAAGTACTGAGGAGGCAGACGTAGTGGTGCTGCTCTAGTCATGGAAGGCAGTAGCTTTCCTTAACCTTGGTGTTGACTGTCTGTATCCAGCCCTCCTGCCTCCAGTCAGGTCAACGTGTCCCCAGGTCCCAGGCCTCTACATTACCAGGTCCATTAAGACCTAATGGGCCAACAGGTGGTCTGGGGCAGAGGCAGGGCAGCACACCACTAGCTGATAGCCAGACCTGGGTTCAAATACTATTCTAAATCATTTGAAATACTTCCTCTGTGCTTGATGGAGCTAGCCTGTTGCAATGGGCCCTATAGACAAGTCCCAACTTCTGTAAATCCCTCCCTCCTGGCCCTCCAGGCTGGCAAAGGTAAACACAGCAAACGGTCACGGTGTAGGAAAGGTTTTGAAAAGTATTTGAACCCAGGTTTGCTCCTTGTGGCTAGGTTAGCTGTCCTCAGGGTTCAGAGGCCTCTGTTGGTAAGTGATACTGAGAAATGGCTTCTCTCTGGGCCTGTATCACTGAGGATTCATCAATCTTACAAGGGGTGGGGGGGGGGGGGGGGGGGTGTGTGTGTGTGTGTGTGTGTGTGTGTGTGTGTGTGTGTGTGTGTGTGTGTGTGTGTGTGTGTGTGTGTGTGTGTGTGTGTGTGTGTGTAAGGTGGGGGATCCTTGAGCCTTGATCTCAACCCCCCTGACCCTTGACCTCGTTCGCTCATTTGTTTTCGTTAGCCCCCCCCACTAGACGACCGGCCCCAGTGACCCCCCTAACACCCCTCGCCTCCTTACCCTTTTAGTGCGAGCATTTCTGAAAGTATCTCTGAAGGACCTGTTCCGAACTCAAATCATTTTAGCCCAAGCATTTCTGAAACAATCTCTGAGGTATTTCTCAACTCTCTATCCCCCCTCTCCCTTCCTCCTCCTCCCCTCTTCTCCCCCTCTTCTAGAACCTGCAGCAGCACTGAAGCAGTGGAGAGTCTCTGGACACTTCTAAATCATCCTGGATGAATCCTCACATCCGCAGTCTTCTCTCTCTTAATCCCTCCACAATGAAAGGTATGCCCTCTCACAGAGAAGCAGGAAGGCCACATCAGTTCAAGTGTATCTAGCTGGCTAGCACATGAAACATGTACCTGGAGGACAGTGAATCAGACATGTACCAGGAGGATAGTGAATCAGACATGTACCAGGAGGATAGTGAATCATGTACCAGGAGGATAGTGAATCAGACATGTACCAGGAAGATAGTGAATCATGTACCAGGAGGATAGTGAATCATGTACCAGGAGGATAGTGAATCAGACATGTACCAGGAGGATAGTGAATCAGACATGTACCAGGAGGATAGTGAATCAGACATGTACCAGGAGGATAGTGAATCAGACATGTACCAGGAGGATAGTGAATCAGACATGTACCAGGAGGATAGTGAATCAGACATGCACCAGGGGGATAGTGAATCAGACATGTACCAGGAGGACAGTGAATCATGTACCAGGAGGATAGTGAATCAGACATGTACCAGGAGGATAGTGAATCAGACATGTACCAGGAGGATAGTGAATCAGACATGTACCAGGAGGACAGTGAATCATGTACCAGGAGGATAGTGAATCAGACATGTACCAGGAGGATAGTGAATCAGACATGTACCAGGAGGATAGTGAATCAGACATGTACCAGGAGGATAGTGAATCAGACATGTACCAGGAGGATAGTGAATCAGACATGTACCAGGAGGATAGTGAATCAGACATGTACCAGGAGGATAGTGAATCAGACATGTACCAGGAGGATAGTGAATCAGACATGTACCAGGAGGATAGTGAATCAGACATGTACCAGGAGGATAGTGAATCAGACATGCACCAGGGGGATAGTGAATCAGACATGTACCAGGAGGACAGTGAATCATGTACCAGGAGGATAGTGAATCAGACATGTACCAGGAGGATAGTGAATCAGACATGTACCAGGAGGATAGTGAATCAGACATGTACCAGGAGGACAGTGAATCATGTACCAGGAGGATAGTGAATCAGACATGTACCAGGAGGATAGTGAATCAGACATGTACCAGGAGGATAGTGAATCAGACATGTACCAGGAGGATAGTGAATCAGACATGTACCAGGAGGATAGTGAATCAGACATGTACCAGGAGGATAGTGAATCAGACATGTACCAGGAGGATAGTGAATCAGACATGTACCAAGAGGATAGTGAATCAGACATGTACCAGGAGGATAGTGAATCAGACATGTACCAGGAGGATAGTGAATCAGACATGTACCAGGAGGATAGTGAATCAGACATGTACCAGGAGGATAGTGAATCAGACATGTACCAGAAGGATAGTGAATCAGACATGTACCAGGAGGACAGTGAATCATGTACCAGGAGGATAGTGAATCAGACATGTACCAGGGGGATAGTGAATCAGAGTTGAATACTTAACTTCTTCTTCGCTGAGTTCACTCAAGGTGAAGTCTGTTTGTACTGTGTGTGTTTTTATAACGAAGGTGACGTGTTGTTTCGTGTCGGTGTAACTGGTCGGATCCTAGCAACCCCACCATGTAACAGCAGCTGTTATGTTGTGTGCTTTATGAAAACGACAACAATAACGTTATAGGATGACATTGTCCTGTATTCATCTGTGTCCTGCTGTTTGATGTCCCACAGTAGTGACAGTGGTGTTAACTCCTTCCTCTCTCTCCCTATTGGTCCTCCTACAGAGTAGTGACAGTGGTGTTAACTCCTTCCTCTCTCTCCCTATTGGTCCTCCTACAGAGTAGTGACAGTGGTGTTAACTCCTTCCTCTCTCTCCCTATTGGTCCTCCTACAGAGTAGTGACAGTGGTGTTAACTCCTTCCTCTCTCTCCCTATTGGTCCTCCTACAGAGTAGTGACAGTGGTGTTAACTCCTTCCTCTCTCTCCCTATTGGTCCTCCTACAGAGTAGTGACAGTGGTGTTAACTCCTTCCTCTCTCTCCCTATTGGTCCTCCTACAGAGTAGTGACAGTGGTGTTAACTCCTTCCTCTCTCTCCCTATTGGTCCTCCTACAGAGTAGTGACAGTGGTGTTAACTCCTTCCTCTCTCTCCCTATTGGTCCTCCTACAGAGTAGTGACAGTGGTGTTAACTCCTTCCTCTCTCTCCCTATTGGTCCTCCTACAGAGTAGTGACAGTGGTGTTAACTCCTTCCTCTCTCTCCCTATTGGTCCTCCTACAGAGTAGTGACAGTGGTGTTAACTCCTTTCTCTCTCTCCCTATTGGTCCTCCTACAGAGTAGTGACAGTGGTGTTAACTCCTTCCTCTCTCTCCCTATTGGTCCTCCTACAGAGTAGTGACAGTGGTGTTAACTCCTTCCTCTCTCTCCCTATTGGTCCTCCTACAGAGTAGTGACAGTGGTGTTAACTCCTTCCTCTCTCTCCCTATTGGTCCTCCTACAGAATAGTGACAGTGGTGTTAACTCCTTCCTCTCTCTGTGGAGCTGTGGAGTAATTGTGGAGTAATTGTGGAGTAATTGTGGAGTAATTGTCTCATTGCAGACCTGCAGGGAGGCTAACAAAGACATTTCGCCCAGGGCTGTGACCTGTGAAGCTTAATGACCCTTAACGACCCCTAATGACCTCTAATGACACCGATATGAGGTGATACATCTACGGGTAATTTACCTACAGAGACTTTGGATGGTGGTTGTGGCTCTCAGACCATGGCATGGTTAGACATAGACCACTATATAACTTTATCTGACCATAGTTAGACATAGACCACTATATAACTTTATCTGACCATGGTTAGACATAGACCACTATATAACTTTATCTGACCATGGTTAGACATAGACCACTATATAACTTTATCTGACCATAGTTAGACATAGACCACTATATAACTTTATCTGACCATGGTTAGACATAGACCACTATATAACTTTATCTGACCATCGTTAGACATAGACCACTATATAACTTTATCAGACCATGGTTAGACATAGACCACTATATAACTTTATCTGACCATGGTTAGACATAGACCACTATATAACTTTATCAGACCATGGTTAGACATAGACCACTATATAACTTTATCAGACCATGGTTAGATATAGACCACTATATAACTTTATCTGACCATGGTTAGACATAGACCACTATATAACTTTATCTGACCATGGTTAGATATAGACCACTATATAACTTTATCTGACCATGGTTAGACATAGACCACTATATAACTTTATCTGACCATGGTTAGACATAGACCACTATATAACTTTATCTGACCATGGTTAGACATAGACCACTATATAACTTTATCTGACCATGGTTAGATATAGACCACTATATAACTTTATCTGACCATGGTTAGACATAGACCACTATATAACTGGACAGAGAATCAACCTTAGTACAGAACCAAGCAGGACAGAGAATCAACCTTAGTACAGAACCAAGCAGGACAGAGAATCAACCTTAGTACAGAACCAAGCAGGACAGAGAATCAACCTTAGTACAGAACCAAGCAGGACACAGAATCAACCTTAGTACAGAACCAAGCAGGACAGAGAATCAACCTTAGTACAGAACCAAGCAGGACAGAGAATCAACCTTAGTACAGAACCAAGCAGGACAGAGAATCAACCTTAGTACAGAACCAAGCAGGACAGAGAATCAACCTTAGTACAGAACCAAGCAGGACAGAGAATCAACCTTAGTACAGAACCAAGCAGGACAGAGAATCAACCTTAATACAGAACCAAGCAGGACAGAGAATCAACCTTAGTACAGAACCAAGCAGGACAGAGAATCAACCTTAATACAGAACCAAGCAGGACAGAGAATCAACCTTAGTACAGAACCAAGCAGGACAGAGAATCAACCTTAGAACAGAACCAAGCAGGACAGAGAATCAACCTTAATACAGAACCAAGCAGGACAGAGAATCAACCTTAGAACAGAACCAAGCAGGACAGAGAATCAACCTTAGTACAGAACCAAGCAGGACAGAGAATCAACCTTAGTACAGAACCAAGCAGGACAGAGAATCAACCTTAGTACAGAACCAAGCAGGACAGAGAATCAACCTTAGTACAGAACCAAGCAGGACAGAGAATCAACCTTAGTACAGAACCATGCAGGGCAGTGTTACGCTCGTCGAAATGATCGGACCAAGGTGCAGCGTCGTAGGCGTACATTTTATCTTTATTAGAAATGAACACCCCAAAACAACAAAAGGAAAACGAACGTAACGTTCAGTAGGCTACACAAAGCTGTACAAAAACAACATCCCACAAACTAAGGTGGCAAAACAGGCTGCCTAAGTATGATTCCCAATGAGAGACAACGGTAGACAGCTGCCTCTGATTGGGAACCACACTCGGCCAAAAACAAAGAAATATAGAACATAGAATGCCCACCCAAATCACACCCTGACGTAACCAAAATATAGAAATAAAAAGGCTCTCTAAGGTCAGGGCGTGACAGGCCATGACCCTGGTTCATGACCCCTGCGTTTGTGTTCGAAATAATCATGGTCAACAGAGGCTTAATGTTAGGGGAAGGTCCATCACTACAGAGTGAAGTTAGTATATAGAGAATCATGGTAACAACAGAGGGTTAATGTTAGAGGAAGGTCCGTCACTACAGAGTGAAGTTAGTTTATAGAGAATCATGGTAACAACAGAGGGTTAATGTTAGGGGAAGGTCCATCACTACAGAGTGAAGTTAGTATATAGAGAATCATGGTAACAACAGAGGGTTAATGTTAGGGGAAGGTCCATCACTACAGAGTGAAGTTAGTATATAGAGAATCATGGTAACAACAGAGGGTTAAGGTTAATGTTAGGGGAAGGTCCATCACTACAGAGTGAAGTTAGTTTATAGAGAATCATGGTAACAACAGAGGGTTAATGTTAGGGGAAGGTCCATCACTACAGAGTGAAGTTAGTATATAGAGAATCATGGTAACAACAGAGGGTTAAGGTTAATGTTAGGGGAAGGTCCATCACTACAGAGTGAAGTTAGTATATAGAGAATCATGGTAACAACAGAGGGTTAAGGTTAAGGTTAGGGGAAGGTCCATCACTACAGAGTGAAGTTAGTATATAGAGAATCATGGTAACAACAGAGGGTTAAGGTTAAGGTTAGGGGAAGGTCCATCACTACAGAGTGAAGTTAGTATATAGAGAATCATGGTAACAACAGAGGGTTAATGTTAGGGGTAAGTTCAGTCCCTCCAGAGTGTTGAGACGGTTGGGACAAGCCCTTTGGTCTGTCATTAACAAACAGCAACATCTTCATTATGGTCCTGAGTGCAGGGCGTCAGACAGCAAAGAGCTTTTTCTGTTTCAGCATAAATACATTCTACAGGTTGCTGTACAGGGCTCTCTGAACAGTCCAACAATGTTCAAATCAAATTGTAATTGTCACATGCGTCGAATACAACAGGTGACATGCTTACTACGAGCCCTTAACCAACAATACAGTTAAGAAAACGAATAATACACATAACTAATAATATGTGTCCGATGGTGGTACCTGCATGTGCTCCAACACTCAGACATAGACCATGACACTGATGTGGCCTGTGAAAACATCTACCTTAAGAGAGCCACTATAGATGCTCATAACAGCTAAGTAGTTCATGGTCAAATACAGTCCATAACCATCACTCTGTGTGTGGAGAGGATTACTGGCTTTAAGTCCTTTAAGTAGGTAAAGAGGAAGCATTACTGGCTTTAACTCCTTTAAGTAGGTAAAGAGGAAGCATTACTGGCTTTAAGTCCTTTAAGTAGGTAAAGAGGAAGCATTACTGGCTTTAACTCCTTTAAGTAGGTAAAGAGGAAGCATTACTGGCTTTAACTCCTTTAAGTAGGTAATGAGGAAGCATTACTGGCTTTAACTCCTTTAAGTAGGTAAAGAGGAAGCATTACTGGCTTTAACTCCTTTAAGTAGGTAATGAGGAAGCATTACTGGCTTTAACTCCTTTAAGTAGGTAAAGAGGAAGCATTACTGGCTTTAACTCCTTTAAGTAGGTAAAGAGGAAGCATTACTGGCTTTAACTCCTTTAAGTAGGTAAAGAGGAAGCATTACTGGCTTTAACTCCTTTAAGTAGGTAATGAGGAAGCATTACTGGCTTTAACTCCTTTAAGTAGGTAAAGAGGAAGCATTACTGGCTTTAACTCCTTTAAGTAGGTAAAGAGGAAGCATTACTGGCTTTAACTCCTTTAAGTAGGTAAAGAGGAAGCATTACTGGCTTTAACTCCTTTAAGTAGGTAAAGAGGAAGCATTACTGGCTTTAACTCCTTTAAGTAGGTAAAGAGGAAGCATTACTGGCTTTAACTCCTTTAAGTAGGTAAAGAGGAAGCATTACTGGCTTTAACTCCTTTAAGTAGGTAAAGAGGAAGCATTACTGGCTTTAAGCCCTTTAAGTAGGTAAAGAGGAAGCATTACTGGCTTTAAGTCCTTTAAGTAGGTAAAGAGGAAGCATTACTGGCTTTAACTCCTTTAAGTAGGTAAAGAGGCAGCATTACTGGCTTTAACTCCTTTAAGTAGGTAAAGAGGAAGCATCACTGGCTTTAACTCCTTTAAGTAGGTAAAGAGGCAGCATTACTGGCTTTAACTCCATAAGGCAGGTCTTTAAGGCAGGTCTTTAAGGCAGGTCTTTAAGGCAGGTCTTTAAGGCATGTATTTTAGGCAGGTCTTTAAGGCAGGTCTTTTAGGCAGGTCTTTATTAAGGCAGGTCTTTTAGGCAGGTCTTTATTAAGGCAGGTCTTTAAGGCATGTATTTAAGGCAGGTCTTTAAGGCATGTATTTTAGGCAGGTCTTTAAGGCAGGTCTTTTAGGCAGGTCTTTATTAAGGCAGGTATTTTAGGTAGATCTTTATGGCAGGTTTTTAAGGCAGGTATTTAAGGCAGGTATTTAATAAGACAGGACTTTTAAGTAGGCCCTGAGCTATAGAAGTGTACGGCGTCCAGACACATGTTGTTGTGTCGCTCTGGATAAGAGCGTCTGCTAAATGACTTAAATGTAAATGTAATGTCTTTGAAGGGCTAGCTGAGACCATAATGATCCCTACAGCGCCAGTCCTTATAGACATAATGAAAACGTTGACCTGACATCTGAAGCAGGCAGAGTCTACGTCCCAAATGGCACCCTATTCCCTAGTTAGTGCACTACTTTTGACCAGGACTCATAGGGCTCTGGTCTAAAGTAGTGCACTAAAGGGTGCCATTTGGGGCGCATCCAGAGTGAGGCATATTACAGGTCTAAGCTAAACTAGAGGGGTTGTTTAGGGATCCAGTGGCAGCAAGTGATGGTTATCACAACACCTGACTACACCGCCCAAACTTTTCTGAACGTCATTAGATCGGGATGGCTGCTCCGTCTGAGGAGAATCCATCTTGACAGCCAGACACACACACACACACAACCATCTCCCCTACACACACACACACACACACACACACACACACACACACACACACACACACACACACACACACACACACACACACACACACACACACACACACACACACACACACACACACACACACACACACACACACACACACACACACACTCACAGATGTCTCTCTCTCTCTCTCTCTCTCTGTCTCTCTGTCTCTCTGTCTCTCTGTCTCTCTGTCTCTCTGTCTCTCTCTCTCTCTGGCTCTCTGTCTCTCTCTCTCGCTCTCGCTCTCTCTCTCTCTCTCTCTCTCTCTCTCTCTCTCTCTCTCTCTCTCTCTCTCTCTCTCTCTCTCTCTCTCTCTCTCTCTCTCTCTCTCTCTCTCTCTCTCTCTGTCTCTCTCTCTCTCTCTCTCTCTGTCTCTCTCTCTGTCAGATTAAATGGTGGTTGAAGAGAACAAGCTGAGATACTGCCTTTACACTGAGAGGTGGTTGTATAACATGTTCAGTTGGTATTTAACTGGAAGACTGGAAGAAGGCACGGTTCACTGCTAAGAGGGGAATTATAATATTACGTGACTATATTCTTCCTAGAGGCTGCGGAGGCCTTGAGATAGCCTTGGTATCCCTGTACTCTGAAAAACAGAATTTACAACATGGCAGTGTGGTTGAGTAACAAGCCAACTCCTCATCGCGCCAAGATCCACACACACACACACACACACACACACACACACACACACACACACACACACACACACACACACACACACACACACACACACACACACACACACACACACACACACACACACACACACACACACACACAGTGCTGAAAGTGAGATTTACCATCCAGGATATCCCAGTAGATTGCTTCCTGACCATGGGAAACATGGTATGTAGGAAGAACAGGAGAAATCATATGGAGGGAGATCTCCTACTGTATTGTAAGGCACATTCTCCTTCACCTATGGGACTGAATGGTTCCCCTAACTCTAGTTCAACAGCCTGCTGTTGTAACACATGACAACTATGCATAGCCTACTGTCGTAACCCATGGTAACTATACATAGCCTGTTGTCACAACCCATGGTAACTATGCATAGCCTGCTGTCACAAATCAAATCAAATTTGATTGGTCACATACACGTGGTTAGCAGATGTTATTGCGGGTGTAGCGAAATGCTTGTGCTTCTAGTTCCGACAGTGCAGCAATATCTAACAAGTAATATTTAACAATTCCACAACAAATACCTAATAGACACAAATCTAAGTAGAGGAATGGAATAAGAAAATATAAATATATGGATGAGAAATGACAGAGCGGCATAGCTAAATGCAATAGATGGTATAAAATACAGTATATACATATGAGATAAGTAATGTAAGATATGTAAACATTATTAAAGTGACTAGTGATCCATTTATTAAAGTGGCTAATGATTTCAAGTCTGTATGTAGGCAGCAGCCTCTCTGTGTTAGTGATGTTTGTTTAACAGTCTGTTCGCCTTGAGATAGAAGCTGTTTTTTAGTCTTTCGGTCCCAGCTTTGATGCACCTGTACTGACCTCGCATTCTGGATGATAGCGGGGTGAATAGGCAGTGGCTCTGGTGGCTGTTGTCCTTGATGATCTTTTTGGCCATCCTGTGACACCGGGTGCTGTAGGTGTCCTGGAGGGCGGGTAGTTTGCCCCCGGTGATGCGTTGTGCAGACCGTACCACCCTCTGGAGAGCCATGCGGTTGCAGTCGGTGCAGTTGCCGTACCAGGCGGTGATACAGCCCGACAGGATGCTCTCAATTGTGCATCTGTAAAAGTTTGTGAGGATTTTAGGTGACAAGCCAAATTTCTTCAGCCTCCTGAGGTTGCGCCTTCTTCACCACACTATCTGTGTGGGTGGACCATTTCAGTTTGTCCGTCATGTGTACGTCGAAGTGAACAACCCATGGTAACTATGCACAGCCTACTTTCACAACCCATGGTAACTTTGCATAGCCTACTTTCACAACCCATGGTAACTATGCATAGCCTACTTTCACAACCCATGGTAACTATGCATAGCCTACTTTCACAACCCATGGTAACTATGCATAGCCTACTTTCACAACCCATGGTAACTATGCATAGCCTACTTTCACAACCCATGGTAACTATGCATAGCCTACTTTCACAACCCATGGTAACTATGCATAGCCTACTTTCACAACCCATGGTAACTATGCATAGCCTACTTTCACAACCCATGGTAACTATGCATAGCCTACTTTCACAACCCATGGCAACTTTGTCACGGGTTGACGGTACTGTGTACAGTGGTGTGGTCTGACTGGTTTGTTGGTCTAGGGTTGATGCTAGACGGTGTACAGTGGTGTGGTCTGACTGATGTGTTGGTCTAGGTTTGATGGTACTGTGTACAGTGGTGTGGTCTGACTGGTTTGTTGGTCTAGGGTTGATGCTAGACGGTGTACAGTGGTGTGGTCTGACTGGTGTGTTGGTCTAGGGTTGATGCTAGACGGTGTACAATGGTCTGGTCTGACTGGTGTGTTGGTCTAGGGTTGATGCTAGACGGTGTACAGTGGTGTGGTCTGACTGATTTGTTGGTCTAGGGTTGATGCTAGACGGTGTACAGTGGTGTGGTCTGACTGGTGTGTTGGTCTAGGGTTGATGCTAGACAGTGTACAGTGGTGTGGTCTGACTGGTGTGTTGGTCTAGGGGTTGATGGTAGACAGTGTACAGTGGTGTGGTCTGACTGGTGTGTTGGTCTAGGGGTTGATGGTAGACAGTGTACAGGGGTGTGGTCTGACTGGTGTGTTGGTCTAGGGTTGATGGTACTGTGTACAGTGGTGTGGTCTGACTGGTGTGTTGGTCTAGGGTTGATGCTAGACAGTGTACAGGGGTGTGGTCTGACTGGTGTGTTGGTCTAGGGGTTGATGGTACTGTGTACAGTGGTGTGGTCTGACTGGTTTGTTGGTCTAGGGTTGATGCTAGACGGTGTACAGTGGTGTGGTCTGACTGGTTTGTTGGTCTAGGGTTGATGCTAGACAGTGTACAGTGGTGTGGTCTGACTGGTGTGTTGGTCTAGGGTTGATGCTAGACAGTGTACAGTGGTGTGGTCTGACTGGTGTGTTGGTCTAGGGGTTGATGGTAGACAGTGTACAGTGGTGTGGTCTGACTGGTGTGTTGGTCTAGGGTTGACGGTACTGTGTACAGTGGTGTGGTCTGACTGGTGTGTTGGTCTAGGGTTGATGCTAGACGGTGTACAGTGGTGTGGTCTGACTGGTGTGTTGGTCTAGGGTTGATGCTAGACGGTGTACAGTGGTGTGGTCTGACTGGTGTGTTGGTCTAGGGTTGATGGTAGACAGTGTACAGTAGTGTGGTCTGACTGGTGTGTTGGTCTAGGGTTGATGCTAGACGGTGTACAGTGGTGTGGTCTGACTGGTGTGTTGGTCTAGGGTTGATGCTAGACGGTGTACAGTGGTCTGACTGGTGTGTTGGTCTAGGGTTGATGCTAGACGGTGTACAGTGGTGTGGTCTGACTGGTGTGTTGGTCTAGGGTTGATGCTAGACGGTGTACAGTGGTGTGGTCTGACTGGTGTGTTGGTCTAGGGTTGATGCTAGACGGTGTACAGTGGTGTGGTCTGACTGGTGTGTTGGTCTAGGGTTGATGCTAGACGGTGTACAGTGGTGTGGTCTGACTGGTGTGTTGGTCTAGGGTTGATGGTAGACAGTGTACAGTGGTGTGGTCTGACTGGTGTGTTGGTCTAGGGTTGATGGTACTGTGTACAGTGGTGTGGTCTGACTGGTGTGTTGGTCTAGGGTTGATGGTAGACAGTGTACAGTGGTGTGGTCTGACTGGTGTGTTGGTCTAGGGTTGATGCTAGACGGTGTACAGTGGTGTGGTCTGACTGGTGTGTTGGTCTAGGGTTGATGCTAGACAGTGTACAGTGGTGTGGTCTGACTGGTTTGTTGGTCTAGGGTTGATGCTAGACGGTGTACAGTGTTGTGGTCTGACTGGTTTGTTGGTCTAGGGTTGATGCTAGACAGTGTACAGTAGTGTGGTCTGACTGGTGTGTTGGTCTAGGGTTGATGGTACTGTGTACAGTGGTGTGGTCTGACTGGTGTGTTGGTCTAGGGTTGATGCTAGACGGTGTACAGTGGTGTGGTCTGACTGGTTTGTTGGTCTAGGGTTGATGCTAGACGGTGTACAGTGGTGTGGTCTGACTGGTGTGTTGGTCTAGGGTTGATGCTAGACGGTGTACAGTGGTGTGGTCTGACTGGTGTGTTGGTCTAGGGTTGATGCTAGACGGTGTACAGTGGTGTGGTCTGACTGGTGTGTTGGTCTAGGGTTGATGGTAGACGGGAGACGGTGTACAGTGGTGTGGTCTGACTGGTGTGTTGGTCTAGGGTTGATGGTAGACAGTGTACAGTAGTGTGGTCTGACTGGTGTGTTGGTCTAGGGTTGATGCTAGACGGTGTACAGTGGTGTGGTCTGACTGGTGTGTTGGTCTAGGGTTGATGCTAGACGGTGTACAGTGGTGTGGTCTGACTGGTGTGTTGGTCTAGGGTTGATGCTAGACAGTGTACAGTGGTGTGGTCTAGCTGGTGTGTTGGTGCTAGACAGTGTACAGTAGTGTGGTCTGACTGGTGTGTTGGTCTAGGGTTGATGGTAGACTGTATAGTGGTGTGGTCTGACTGGTGTGTTGGTCTAGGGTTGATGCTAGACAGTGTACAGTGGTGTGGTCTGACTGGTTTGTTGGTCTAGGGTTGATGCTAGACGGTGTACAGTGGTGTGGTCTGACTGGTGTGTTGGTCTAGGGTTGATGCTAGACGGTGTACAGTGGTCTGGTCTGACTGGTGTGTTGGTCTAGGGTTGATGGTAGACAGTGTACAGTGGTGTGTTGGTCTAGGGTTGATGCTAGACGGTGTACAGTGGTGTGGTCTGACTGGTGTGTTGGTCTAGGGTTGATGCTAGACAGTGTACAGTGGTGTGGTCTAGCTGGTGTGTTGGTGCTAGACAGTGTACAGTAGTGTGGTTTGACTGGTGTGTTGGTCTAGGGTTGATGGTAGACTGTATAGTGGTGTGGTCTGACTGGTGTGTTGGTCTAGGGTTGATGCTAGACAGTGTACAGTGGTGTGGTCTGACTGGTTTGTTGGTCTAGGGTTGATGCTAGACGGTGTACAGTGGTGTGGTCTGACTGGTGTGTTGGTCTAGGGTTGATGCTAGACGGTGTACAGTGGTCTGGTCTGACTGGTGTGTTGGTCTAGGGTTGATGGTAGACGGTGTACAGTGGTCTGGTCTGACTGGTGTGTTGGTCTAGGGTTGATGCTAGACAGTGTACAGTGGTGTGGTCTGACTGGTGTGTTGGTCTAGGGTTGATGGTAGACAGTGTACAGTGGTGTGTTGGTCTAGGGTTGATGCTAGACGGTGTACAGTGGTGTGGTCTGACTGGTGTGTTGGTCTAGGGTTGATGGTAGACTGGTTGTCCTCTCAAAGGCTTTATCTGTATATGGTAATCAACCTCTCTTCCTGTTGACATTGACGGTGGAGAATTCAGGCCTCAGCTCTGACAGAATCTAGTGGGTGACCTAACCTTACTTCCTTCCCTGTGCCCTGGCTGGTTGTTAGGTTGTGTCTGCAGTCTGTCATTTACACAGAGCCCCTCTCTCTCTCTTATCTTCCTCAGTCTGGCCTCCCATCTCTCTCTCTATTCAATTTCAATTTAAGGGGCTTTATTGGCATGGGAAACATACAATGTTTACATTGTCAAATTTTTATTTATCCATTATTTTACCAGGTAAGTTGACTGAGAACACGTTCTCATTTGCAGCAACGACCTGGGGAATAGTTACAGGGGAGAGGAGGGGGATGAATGAGCCAATCGTAAACTGGGGATTATTAGGTGACCGTGATGGTTGAGGGCCAGATTGGGAATTTAGCCAGGACACCGGGGTTAACACCCCTACTCTTACGACAAGTGCCATGGGATCTTTAATGACCTCAGAGAGTCAGGACACCCGTTTAACGTCCCATCCGAAAGACAGCACCCTACACAGAGCAGTGTCCCCAATCACTGCCCTGGGGCATTGGGATCTTTGTTTAGACCAGAGGAAAGAGTGCCTCCTACTGGCCCTCCAACACCACTTCCAGCAGCATCTGGTCTCCCATCCAGGGACTGACCAGGACCAACCCTGCTTAGCTTCAGAAGCAAGCCATCAGTGGTATGCAGGGTGGTATGCTGCTGGCACTTGCCAAAGCAAGTGAAATAGATAATTAACAAATGTGAAATAAACAATAAAAAAAGAAACAGTAAACATTACACTCACAAAAGTTCCAAAATAATAAAGACATTTCAAATGTCATATTATGTCTATATACAGTGTTGTAATAATGTGCAAATAGTTAAAGTACAAAAAGGAAAATAAATAAACATAAATATGGGTTCTATTGACGATGGTGTTTGTTCTTCACCGGTTGCCCTTTTCTTGTGGCAAACAGGTCACACGTCTTGCTGCTGTGACGACACACTGTGGTATTTCACCCTCTCTCTCAGACAGATGCCTCACCTCACACTGTGGTATTTCACCCTCTCTCTCAGACAGATACCTCACCTAGTAATGACCAACATGTCCTCTCCCGTTGAAACCTGAAACCAGGAGTCTGTTCAAGAGGTGCAACGCTATAGAACTATTCATATAGAAATTATCATCAACTAACCTCACCTAGTGACCAAGTGTATCTCAGCTTAGTTAAGCAGGCTGGGCCCCTCCACCTCAACTAACCTCACCTAGTGACCAACTGTATCTCAGCTTAGTTCAGCAGGCTGGGCCCCTCCACCTCAACTAACCTCACCTAGTGACCAAGTGTATCTCAGCTTAGTTAAGCAGGCTGGGCCCCTCCACCTCAACTAACCTCACCTAGTGACCAACTGTATCTCAGCTTAGTTCAGCAGGCTGGCCCCTCCACCTCAACTAACCTCACCTAGTGACCAACTGTATCTCAGCTTAGTTAAGCAGGCTGGGCCCTCCACCTCAACTAACCTCACCTAGTGACCAACTGTATCTCAGCTTAGTTAAGCAGGCTGGGCCCTCCACCTCAACTAACCTCACCTAGTGACCAAGTGTAGCTCAGCTTAGTTCAGCAGGCTGGGCCCTCCACCTCAACTAACCTCACCTAGTGACCAAGTGTAGCTCAGCTTAGTTCACCAGGCTGGGCCCCTCCACCTCAACTAACCTCACCTAGTGACCAAGTGTATAGGCTGGCCCCTCCACCTCAACTAACCTCACCTAGTGACCAACTGTATCTCAGCTTAGTTAAGCAGGCTGGGCCCCTCCACCTCAACTAACCTCACCTAGTGACCAACTGTATCTCAGCTTAGTTCAGCAGGCTGGGCCCCTCCACCTCAACTAACCTCACCTAGTGACCAAGTGTATCTCAGCTTAGTTAAGCAGGCTGGGCCCCTCCACCTCAACTAACCTCACCTAGTGACCAACTGTATCTCAGCTTAGTTCAGCAGGCTGGCCCCTCCACCTCAACTAACCTCACCTAGTGACCAACTGTATCTCAGCTTAGTTAAGCAGGCTGGGCCCTCCACCTCAACTAACCTCACCTAGTGACCAACTGTATCTCAGCTTAGTTAAGCAGGCTGGGCCCTCCACCTCAACTAACCTCACCTAGTGACCAAGTGTAGCTCAGCTTAGTTCAGCAGGCTGGGCCCTCCACCTCAACTAACCTCACCTAGTGACCAAGTGTAGCTCAGCTTAGTTCACCAGGCTGGGCCCCTCCACCTCAACTAACCTCACCTAGTGACCAAGTGTATAGGCTGGCCCCTCCACCTCAACTAACCTCACCTAGTGACCAACTGTATCTCAGCTTAGTTCAGCAGGCTGGCCCCTCCACCT
Source organism: Salvelinus alpinus (assembly GCF_045679555.1). Lineage (NCBI taxonomy): Eukaryota > Metazoa > Chordata > Actinopteri > Salmoniformes > Salmonidae > Salvelinus > Salvelinus alpinus. The sequence goes on from NC_092086.1 coordinate 17,830,253, forward strand.
CAACTAACCTCACCTAGTGACCAAGTGTAGCTCAGCTTAGTTCAGCAGGCTGGGCCCTCCACCTCAACTAACCTCACCTACTGACCAAGTGTAGCTCAGCTTAGTTCAGCAGGCTGGGCCCCTCCACTTGGCTGCAACCTGATACCTGGGGTCTGTTCAGAGGGGGGCCAGCGTTATGTTCCAGAACGTTCAGAAAGAACAGTATTGTGTACCGCATACATGATTGTCTGTCATGTGAAAACATCTCTTTGTTAGGCCTGCTTGTGTTCTATTAAACAGCTTTTAACCAATCAGCATCCAGGATTAGACCCACCCGTTGTATAATGAACAGAATCAACCAAACGTTCCAGTTTCATTAGTCTCATGTCTCATAGCAGTTGTTCTTGTGCCTTGAAAGTGACATGGACAAGGTGATGTTATAACCACAGTCTTTAGTTGCTGGGCTGAGGCATCTCCTGCAGGTTGTCCCTTCCTGACTGTATGTTCCCAGAGCTCGAAGTGCAGTGGTGCTGGAGATGACATGTCCCTTCTGCCTCCCTCCCCAGGACATGACCTTGCCACGAGGGGACTGTTGTGGCTGAGGAGACTGGAGGGGCCTGGGGCAGCCAGGCAGACCACACAGCCGTGTCATCTCAGCCCAGATCAAAGCAGTGCAGCCCAGGCTTGTCAGGAGAGGAGCCTGGTGGAGGTAGAGGTGAGTCTGCTGGCAGAGGTTGAAGGAGAGGAGAAGAGACAAGGAAAGGAGATGGGGAGAGAGAGCCACCCTAGACTATTGTAGAGGGCGATCAGTATGAGGCCTGGAGAGCATGTCAATATTCTAAAGTGGCTTCCTCTCCTTGTCTCCTTTCCTTCATGTGTGCATATCTGCATCCTGTGTTATCAGGTCATCGTGGATGAAGGAGAGGACAGTAGAAGAGGTGTGACTTAAATAGATATATACAGAACATCAGTTTGATAATATAAAGTTTCAAATTCTTCAGATTTCTGCATAGCTAGTTGTTATCCTAGATCTGTCTAATGTAGACCGGCCAGCGAGACAAAAGAGGTATGAGAGGTAAAACATCTCAGGAATGTCTGAAATTAAAGCACAAAGGACCACACAATGTGGACTGTATAATGTATCTTTGAGGACCTCTGCCCAGACTGAGACTTTGGCTCTGCGTCCCAAATGGAACCCTTCTCCCTGTATAGGGCATTACTATGGACCAGGGTCCCTGTATAGGGCATTACTATGGACCAGGGTCCCTGTATAGGGCATTACTATGGACCCAGGGTCCCTGTATAGGGCATTACTATGGACCAGGGTCCCTGTATAGGGCATTCCTATGGACCAGGGTCCCTGTATAGGGCATTACTATGGACCAGGGTCCCTGTATAGGGCATTACTATGGACCAGGGTCCCTGTATAGGGCATTACTATGGACCAGGGTCCCTGTATAGGGCATTACTATGGACCAGGGTCCCTACAGAGGGCATTACTATGGACCAGGGTCCCTGTATAGGGCATTACTATGGACCACGGTCCCTGTATAGGGCATTACTATGGACCAGGGTCCCTACAGAGGGCATTACTATGGACCAGGGTCCCTGTATAGGGCATTACTATGGACCAGGGTCCCTGTATAGGGCATTACTATGGACCAGTGTCCCTGTATAGGGCATTACTATGGACCAGGGTCCCTGTATAGGGCATTACTATGGACCAGGGTCCCTGTATAGGGCATTAATATGGACCAGGGTCCCTGTATAGGGCATTACTATGGACCAGGGTCCCTGTATAGGGCATTACTATGGGCCAGGGTCCCTGTATAGGGCATTACTATGGACCAGGGTCCCTGTATAGGGCATTACTATGGACCAGGGTCCCTACAGAGGGCATTACTATGGACCAGGGTCCCTGTATAGGGCATTACTATGGACCAGGGTCCCTGTATAGGGCATTACTATGGACCAGGGTCCCTGTATAGGGCATTACTATGGACCAGGGTCCCTGTATAGAGCATTACTATGGACCAGGGTCCCTGTATAGGGCATTACTATGGACCAGGGTCCCTGTATAGGGCATTACTATGGACCAGGGTCCCTGTATAGGGCCTTACTATGGGCCAGGGTCCCTGTATAGGGCATTACTATGGACCAGGGTCCCTGTATAGGGCATTACTATGGACCAGGGTCCCTGTATAGGGCATTACTATGGACCAGGGTCCCTGTATAGGGCATTACTATGGACCAGGGTCCCTGTATAGGGCATTACTATGGACCAGGGTCCCTACAGAGGGCATTACTATGGACCAGGGTCCCTGTATAGGGCATTACTATGGACCAGGGTCCCTGTATAGGGCATTACTATGGACCAGGGTCCCTGTATAGGGCATTACTATAGTAAGTTTCTGCCTAATGCAGGACAGATATTTAAAGTCAGCAAACCGGAGTGCTGGGTGATTATCGCTTAGTTGAGACAAAATATTTGTTCATTTAGGAACCGTGATTTTGTTAATAGGATATTCAGAGAATAAGATATAGTCAACAGTACTACCCATGTTATATAATGAGGCAAACATTTGCAAACCCCCCCCCCCCCTCCCAGCTAAAACCAGCATCACCACATCTAGAAACAAGTTGGCCAGGTGACATACTGTAATTAACGCAATCAGTCATAAATGTCAGAGACTCAAAGTAACATTTTGATTGTAGGCGTACAACTAATTCATTTTACAACTGGTGCCAGATTGTAGCCTTCAGTAAAAAGTTTATTTATGTTCCTGCAATATGTTCCTTTGCTTGTTCAATAATTACATTCCCAGCAACTATGGTGGGAATCTTCTCCCCCTTCTCCTTCTTCTCCTTCTCCTTCTGTTTCTTCTTCCTCTTCTCCTTCTCTTTCTTCTTCTTCTCCTTCTTCTTCTCATTCTCCTTCTTCTTCTCCTTCTCCTTCTCTTTCTTCTTCTCCTTCTCCTTCTTCTCCTTCTCCTTCTTCTTCTCCTTCTCCTTCTTCTTCTTCTTCTTCTTCTTCTTCTTCTTCTTCTCCTTCTCCTTCTCCTTCTTCTCCTTCTCCTTCTTCTCCTTCTTCTTCTTCTTCTTCTTCTTCTTCTCCTTCTCCTCCTTCTCCTTCTTCTCCTTCTCCTTCTTCTCCTTCTCCTCCTTCTCCTTCTTCTCCTTCTCCTTCTTCTCCTTCTCCTTCTTCTCCTTCTCCTTCTTCTCCTTCTTCTTCTCCTTCTTCTCCTTCTCTTTCTTCTTCTTCTCCTTCTCCTTCTCCTTCTTCTTCTTCTCCTTCTTCTTCTTCTCCTTCTCCTTGTCCTCCTTCTCCTTCTTCTTCTTGCCCTTGATTTCTGGCCCCTGTGTTCTGACCCTTGATATCTGGAACTTGATTGATGGCCCTATTCCCAGAGGTATATAATAGAATGATGCCGAGGTCTTTGTTGAAAGCACCTGTTCTTAGCTCACATAATTGTCAGTAGTACTATAGACGTATGGTTAGTTAGTAGTATTGAGTAATACAGGTATGGTTAGTTAGTCAGTAGTACTATAAAGGTATGGTTAGTTAGTAGTATTGAGTAATACAGGTATGGTTAGTTAGTCAGTAGTACTATAAAGGTATGGTTAGTTAGTTAGTAGTACTATACAGGTATGGTTAGTTAGTTAGTAGTACTATAAAGGTATGGTTAGTTAGTCAGTAGTACTATAAAGGTATGGTTAGTTAGTCAGTAGTACTATAAAGGTATGGTTAGTTAGTCAGTAGTACTATAAAGGTATGGTTAGTTAGTCAGTAGTACTATAAAGGTATGGTTAGTTAGTCAGTAGTACTATAAAGGTATGGTTAGTTAGTTAGTAGTACTATAACGGTATGGTTAGTTAGTCAGTAGCATTGAGTAATACAGGTATGGTTAGTTAGTTAGTAGTACTATAAAGGTATGGTTAGTTAGTCAAATCAAATCAAATTTTATTAGTCACATACACATGGTTAGCAGATGTTAATGCGAGTGTAGCGAAATGCTTGTGCTTCTAGTTCCGACAATGCAGTAATAACCAACAGTAATCTAACCTAACAATTCCACACTACTACCTTACACACACACACAAGTGTAAGGGATAAAGAATATGTACATAAAGATATATGGATGAGTGGTGGTACAGAACGGCATGGCAGATGCAGTAGATGGTATAGAGTACGGTATATACATATGAGATGAGTACTGTAGGGTATGTAAACATAAAGTGGCATAGTTTAAAGTGGCTAGTGGTACATGTATTGCATAAAGATGGCAAGATGCAGTAGATGATATAGAGTACAGTATATATACATATGAGATGGGTAATGTAGGGTATGTAAACATTGTATTAAGTGGCATTGCTTAAAGTGGCTAGTGGTACATTTTTACATAATTTCCATCAATTCCCATTTTTAAAGTGGCTGGAGTTGAGTCAGTATGTTGGCAGCGGCCGCTAAATGTTAGTGGTGGCTGTTTAACAGTCTGATGGCCTTGAGATAGAAGCTGTTTTTCAGTCTCTCGGTCCCTGCTTTGATGCACCTGTACTGACCTCGCCTTCTGGATGATAGCGGGGTGAACAGGCAGTGGCTTGGGTGGTTGTTGTCCTTGATGATCTTTATGGCCTTCCTGTGACATCGGGTGGTGTAGGTGTCCTGGAGGGCAGGTAGTTTGCCCCTGGTGATGCGTTCTGCAGACCTCACTACCCTCTGGAGAGCCTTACGGTTGTGGGCGGAGCAGTTGCCGTACCAGGCGGTGATACAGCCCGACAGGATGCTCTCGATTGTGCATCTGTAGAAGTTTGTGAGTGCTTTTGGTGACAAGCCGAATTTCTTCAGCCTCCTGAGGTTGAAGAGGCGCTGCTGCGCCTTCTTCACAACGCTGTCTGTGTGGGTGGACCAGTTCAGTAGTACTATAGAGGTATGGTTAGTTAGTCAGTAGTATTGAGTAATACAGGTATGGTTAGTTAGTTAGTAGTACTATAAAGGTATGGTTAGTTAGTCAGTAGTACTATAAAGGTATGGTTAGTTAGTCAGTAGTACTATAAAGGTATGGTTAGTTAGTCAGTAGTACTATAAAGGTATGGTTAGTTAGTCAGTAGTACTATAAAGGTATGGTTAGTTAGTCAGTAGTACTATAAAGGTATGGTTAGTTAGTTAGTAGTACTATAGAGGTATGGTTAGTTAGTCAGTAGTATTGAGTAATACAGGTATGGTTAGTTAGTTAGTAGTACTATAAAGGTATGGTTTTTTTTTCTTTCTTTTTTTTTTTTTTTTTTTCTGGGGGGTTGGATCAGCTTAATCTTGCGGAAAGAATGTTGCTTCCAATGTAATTGTCTGCATCATTTCCAATCCCCCATATTTTTTGGGGTAAATATATATATCCATACACGCATGCATACATATACACATATATACATACACATACCTATATAGACACACATACTTTTTTTAAAGAATATACCTTTATTATTATTCCCCGCACCCTACCACCGATCCCCCAATTGGAGTAAACTAATAAACACTTCTGCTTTTACCTTCAATTTATACATCTTACAGACACAGTCCACTTTACAATAGTTCTCTCTTATTTGTTCTTAGTCCTTCCTCTATTTCTGTTGTCCATCCAATTTTATTTCCACTTGTAACTGTGCTATTTCACAAAAGCTCCGCACCTATACACATTTCACAGATCCCGTATGCCCTACATTGTTTATCTTGTTATTAGTCCCACCCTTCAGTTCCACTCAACCCCTCCCATCTATCTTCCAACATCATCCATTTCGGATTTTTATTTGCCATATATTTTTCAACTGTGCTGTGATGCTTCACAAAAGACTTGAACCTTCCTATTCTCATAGCTTCTATAGATTGTAAATTAAAAATAAACATTTTTGCTAAAATAATTATTATATTATTGATTGATTGACTATGGCTTTTCAAATCCCCCAGTATTGCTATCTGTAGCGTTAGTTCTACGCAAATGTTGCAATTCTTAAGCCATTCCTGGACCTGTGACCAAAAACAAGCTACATATGGACAATACCAAAATAAATGATCTAAAGACTCTGCCTCCTCACAACAGAATCTGCAGAGCTGGGAAGATTGTATACCCCATATATATAACATTCTATTAGTTGCAAGAATTTTGTACAGTAATTTAAATTGAAAAATTCGAAGTTTTGAATCCGGCGTTGTTTTGCGTATCAATTCATAAACCATGTGCCATGGAATGGGTACATCGAAAATCTCTTCCCAACTATTTTGCAATTTATATGGCACAGCTGTCAGTTTTTTGGTCCTTAAATGAAATTGGTATATGTTTTTATTTATCACACTTTTCTTTAACCATTTATGTTCTTTAATACAGGGCCGACATACAAGTTCCTTACTTTTTTCCCCTTCTACTTGCCTCTTCCATTTTTGTGGTAATGCTGCAATTAATTGGTTGTAATTTTGGGTAGAGCAGACATTTCCATATGTCTGTGTTAGCTGCATGTGTGACATAACTCCACCAGTCCTATTTATGACATCATTCACAAAAATTATACCTTTTTTAAACATTTCTTCAATAAATACAGTTTTTTTATCAATTACTATATTTGAATTTAACCACAATATTTGTTGTACTATTTGTTCCGTCCTTTCAGGTGGATTAAACTGAAATTGCAACCAACTTTCTAAGGCTTGTTTAAAAAATAAGGATATTTTGGAGATTATTTCCTTTTCAAACAACCGAAAGTGAGCAGGTGTAATCTGAATAAAGGGGAAAAGGCCCTTCTTGAATATAGGATGAGACATTCGTACCAATTTACTAGAGAACCAGTTTGGATTTAAGTATAACTTTTGTATGACTGATGCCTTTAGTGAGAGGTCTAATGCTTTAATATTTAATAATTTCTGCCCTCCGAATTCATATTCGTTATATAAATAGGCCCTTTTAATTTTATCTGGCTTGCCGTTCCAAATAAAATGGAATATCTTTTGTTCATATAATTTAAAAAGCAGGTCACTAGGTGTAGGCAAAACCATAAGCAAATAGGTAAACTGTGATATGACTAAAGAGTTAATCAGGGTGATTTTTCCACAAATAGACAGGTATTTTCCTTTCCATGGTAGCAAGATCTTATCTATTTTTGCTAACTTTCTATAAAAATTTATTGGAGTGAGATCATTTCTTTCTTTTGGGATTTTTATACCGAGTATGTCCACATCTCCGTCAGACCATTTAATTGGTAAACTACATGGCAATATAAAATGTGTATTTTTTAGTGATCCAATACGTAATATGGTACATTTATCATAATTTGGTTTTAATCCAGAGAGGATAGCAAAGGTATCTAGATCCTCTATGAGGCCCTGGAGGGACTCTAGTTGTGGTTTTAAAAGAAAACATGAATCATCAGCGTACAATGACACCTTAGTTTTTAAGCCACGGATTTCTAATCCCTTAATATTAATGTTTGATCTAATTTTAACAGCTAACATTTCGATGGCAATAATAAATAGATATGCCGATAGTGGACAACCTTGTTTTACTCCTCTAGATAGTTTAAAACTTTCTGAGATGTAGTCATTATTTACTATTTTACACCTAGGGTTACTATACATAATTTTAACCCATTTTATAAGAGATTCCCCAAAATTGAAATATTCTAGGCATTTATATATAAACTCCAGTCGTACTTTATCAAAAGCCTTTTCAAAATCAGCTATGAAAACCAGGCCTGGTGTCCCCGATATTTCATAGTGTTCTATTGTTTCCAGTACTTGCCTTATATTATCTCCAATGTATCGTCCATGTAAAAAACCTGTCTGATTAGGATGAATAATATCTGACAAAACTTTTTTTATTCTATGCGCCAAGCATTTTGCTAGGATTTTTGCATCACAACACTGAAGTGTAAGAGGTCTCCAATTTTTTAATTGGACTGGATCTTTATATATACCACTTGGGTCCTGTTTCAGTAATAACGATATCAGACCTTCTTGTTGCGTGTCTGATAATCTACCATTTATATAGGAGTGGTTAAAACAAGCTAATAATGGTCCTTTGAGTATATAAAAAAAAGTTTTGTATACTTCCACTGGTATGCCATCCAGCCCTGGAGTTTTCCCATCTTTAAAGGCCCCAATTGCATCAAGCAGTTCCTCCTCTGTAATTTGGCCTTCACATGAGTCTTTCTGTACAGATGTTAATTTTACATTATTAATAGGAAAAAAATCCATACAATTAGTTTCAGTTAGTGGAGATGGAGGAGCCTGAAACGAAAACATATTCTTAAAGTACTTTACTTCCTCTTTCAAAATATATTTTGGTGAATCATGCGTGACTCCATCATTTGTAACAAGTTTTAATACATTTTTTTGGGTAGCATTTCTATATTGAAGATTGAAAAAGAATTTGGTGCATTTTTCCCCATATTCCATCCAGTTTGCTTTATTTTTATAATATATTACACTGGATCTTTCTTGAATAAGTTCCTCCATTTCTTTTTGTTTTTCCTCTAACTTATTCTGTGCCTCTATGGTACCGTTTTTATTGCTATCTAACTGTACTGTTAGTCCTTCAATTTCCTTTGTTAATATGGACTCTTTTGATCTAAATTGCTTTTGTTTTATAGATGAGTACTGAATTGCATGGCCTCTAAAGGCACACTTAAAAGTGTCCCATACAATAAGGGGATCTGCTGTACCTATGTTATGTCTGAACAAGTCAGTTATAAAGTCTTCTGTCCTAGTTCTAAACAATTTATCATCTAGTAGACTTTGATTAAATTTCCAATATCCTCGCCCACGTGGAAATTCTGTAAGAGAAATATATATGCCAATTATGTGATGATCCGACCGCATTCTATCCCCTATCAACACTTTTTTAACTTTTGGTGCCAGAGAGAATGGTATAAGAAAGTAGTCAAGACGACTAGCTTGATTCAGCCTCCGCCATGTATATCTCACTAAATCAGGGTATTTAAGTCTCCATATATCCACTAATTCCAATATATCCATGACATTCATGATTTCCTTAAGTGCCTGAGGGTGATAGTTTGTAGTGTGATTTCCTTTCCGGTCTATAGAGGTATTTAAGACCGTATTAAAATCTCCCACTATAATAATAGAGTCTAGTGTTGCTTGTAGAGTTGATAAATTCTTATATATATTTTCAAAGAAGCTTGGATCATCATTATTCGGACCGTATAGGTTAACCTCTCTGGGATAGATGGGACGCTTGCGTCCCAACAGCCATGTCAAAATGTAGAGCGCCAAATTCAAAAAAATTATATAAAATTAAACTTGATTAAATCACACATATAAGATATCAAATTAAAGCTACACTCGTTGTGAATCCAGCCAACATGTCAGATTTCAAAAAGGCTTTTCGGCGAAAGCAAACGATGCTATTATCTGAGGATACACCATAGTAAACAAAGAGAGAGAAGCATATTTCAACCATGCCGCCGCTACTCAAAACGCAGAAATAAAATATAAAAAACGCATTACCTTTTATGAGATTCTTTTGTTGGCACTCCAATATGTCCCATAAACATCACAAGTGGTCCTTTAGTTCGATTAATTCCGTCCATATATATCCAAATTGTCCATTTATTTGGCGCCGTTGTACCAGGAAAAACAGCGTTCAATTTGAGCAAAATCATGACACAATATCTAAAAAAAATTACCTCTAAACTTTGCCAAAACATTTCAAAGTACTTTTGTAATACAGCTTAAGGTATTTGTAAACGTTAATAATCGATCAAATTGAAGACAGGTCAATCTGTTTTCAATACAGGATATCAACAAACTCACGGAACATTTCATGTCTTGCCCAAATCTCAAACATAAACAAACGACGTCACTCCACTTCCGGGTTAATATCTTTTTCACCTCACTAAGAAAAAACCTTAACCATTTTCCATACAATGGCGACATCCAGTGGAAGCAGTAGAAACTGCGCATTTACTGATTAGAATTCTGGTTTGCCCAACACAATCCATTGAACTGGAACTGAACAATAAAAAAGTTAGTCCTCAGGGTTTTGACTGCTATATAAGTTCTGTTATACTTACAGATATGATTCAAACTGTTTTAGAAACTTCAGAGTGTTTTCTATCCAAATCTACTAATTATATGCATATCTTATATTCTGGGGATGAGTAGCACGAAGTTGAAATTGCGCACGCTATTTTTCCCTAAGTGAAAACTCTGCACCCTATCCTAGAGAAGTTAACAAGCCATATTTGTTTATTGTCCAATAACATATTTAAAATAATCCATCTACCTTGAGGATCTGTTTGGACAATTTGCACATTTGGATCAAAATTATTGTTAATTAAGACCATCACCCCTTTTGAATTTCTTTGCCCATGGGAGAAATATATTTTGCCCCCCCAGTTCTTTTTCCACAAAACTTCATCTAAAACTGTTGAATGGGTTTCCTGTAAACAATAGATATTATAATCCTTCTCTTTTAGCCAGGTAAATACTGATCGTCTTTTCTTATTATCTGCTAAGCCATTACAATTGTAACTGGCTATACTTATTTCACCACTTACCATAATGAGACACACCTTTCATTCTTTAATCAGAATATATTTTTGTAAACGTACTATTAAAAAGTAACATAATGATTGAGTGTCTATATAGTTGTACCATGATATTTGCATTTCTACTAAGTAAACCTCCAATTGGTCCCTACTATTCCACGCGCTAAAAGCCCTCCTCAACCCGAGTTGGGTTGTCATCCCAATGCCCGGCAGACCACCCTCGACCCCCTGTATCCCATAGCCCTGAACCGACTGGGATCCATCCTTTGAAAAGAGCATACAGTGCCATTTACCGGATTGTAGTAGATCAGTTGCCATATGCATTTCCATCGCCCTCACCTCGATTTGTATTATATATAGCTGTGGATCATCCTCTATTGTCCCTAACATCTTTTACTTCTTCCTTCGCAACAGTTGTGGGATACACACATACACTCACACACACACACTCAGCCCTTACCCCCACACAACCATAAGCTCACTTTCTCAACAATTGCACCATCCCAGAGCCCAACTCAAGATGGGTCATGATTTACAAATGTTACTGCAGTTGCAGCTGCATGAGAAGGCCTGCAAGACCGCGCAAAATAATGAGCAAAAATTGAGAGATTTATTTACCATTGTCACATCCTAGATAATGGTGGTCAAATGTACACCTTATTCCTGAAACACCCACAATACGGCCACCCGTCATGACCATGTCCCCACGCATCTCCATGCAGTCCGACTTTGATTTTGTGCCGCCAGGGCCACAATAATATACCCCCTCTCTGAATGTCCGAGTGTGACCCCCTCCCCATGGGTTACTGCAGCTAGTGTTGCCAGCACTGCCACTGCCTGGGTGGGGGCACCCCACCGGAATCCCCACCGGCTAGGTACAAGGTCGTCAAGGTTCTCATTAGCAGCTTTGAGAATTTCCTTGTATATTATGCTCTCCCTTTAGGGGGCTTTGGCTTTGCAGGACCAACCCTGCCAAGCAGGCTCAGAATCTTGAGGGGGCAGTGCTGCTCTTGGTCTCTGGCCTCATTTTAGCTGCATACAGACCGCTTACAGCGAGCACATAAAACAGTTAGGGACTTCTCCTTAGTATCTGGGTCCTTCAGGTGGGTGTCTAGGGTATAGGGCCATGGACCGTACCATTAAAATAGGATAATAAATAATTAGATATAATTAATTAAAAATAAAAAATAAATGTAGTTCTCCATGATAGGACAATAAATAAATAAGACGTATAATTCATTATAAAAGTATATCCATCATCTGAACAACCTTGAAATCCCTCTCATACCCGGCTCACAGCAATACATTGGCTCTGGGATATGCAACCATTTCATTACTCACTCACTCAACTTTCCAAACATAACAAATAAAAATAAATAATAAACACAAACCTTACCATCCACACATACTGTGCCTTCTGTTTACTTAGTTTTTATCTTCACTATGTAAAAATAGTGCTTGTGTGTTCAATTAGTTATATGTGAAGATTTATAGAAAAGCTATATATTTTTGTTGTATTGTTACAATCAGTAACCGGGCTTGAATTGTGTTTATTTTCCTCGTCTATGAGAACTTTGTACATTTTAAAATAACCATGGAGTAGTCTTTGTGTCTCTGAACAACTGGTTTTCAATATATAGTTTATCAACGACGAGAGCTACTCGTTTCGCTTTTAATCTATTTTCTTTGAAAATTGGATACAGAACTTTGCGCCGTTCTGCAATTTCCTTCGGAAACTGATCATTCATGCCAATTTTGGTCCCAGCAAGTCTTTTACCCAGGCTTTTAACCATTATTTTATCTTTAAATGAAGCAAATTTGGCAACAATTGGGCGTTTGTACCTCTGCCCTCTCTGTCCGAAGCGGTGAACACGTTCAAGTTGGATTTTGTCGACAACCTCGCGCGGAATCTGAAGCGCTGTAAGGAGGAACTCTCTAACTACAGATTCAGGAACTTCTCCTTCTTTTTCTTGGATACCTGTAAGTACCAAATTCTCTCTCATGGATCTAGTTTGTATGTCCAGTAAGGCTTCTTTCAGAACGGTGTTCTCCTTTTTAATTCCATTCATTTCGGTTTCAATCTTATTGACTATCCCTTTTAGCTTGTGCGTTTCCTTCTCCAATGTCGCAGCTTTTTCATCACTCATCTCTAGGCTTGCCTTCAACTCTTTTATATCCTTACTAACTAATTCAAGAATACCCAGTTTGTCATTTATTGATTTTAACAGATCGGTTTCGACCTTTACCATTCCCGGTGGTGAGAATATTAAATCATCAGTGTCTGTAGAAGAGTCACGTTTACGTTTTGTAATCGGTTCCCCTGTCTTACTCTCCGTCATGTTTGTTTGTTGCCTGTTTTCGTAATATTTGTCGATAAATGTCTCTAGTTTTAGAATTTGTTTTGTGTTATTGTCCAGATTGAAGGTTATCACTCACCAGATTATGTAGTGCTAATATTTTAGTCTAATTTAGCAGATAATTCGAATATTATGTTTTATCTTGAGGTGCTCTACATAAATCCCTTCAGCCCGCCATTACCCTTTAGTTAGTTAGTCAGTAGCATTGAGTAATACAGGTATGGTTAGTTAGTTAGTAGTACTATAAAGGTATGGTTAGTTAGTCAGTAGTACTATAAAGGTATGGTTAGTTAGTTAGTAGTACTATAAAGGTATGGTTAGTTAGTCAGTAGTACTATAAAGGTATGGTTAGTTAGTCAGTAGTACTATAGAGGTATGGTTAGTTAGTCAGTAGTATTGAGTAATACAGGTATGGTTAGTTAGTTAGTAGTACTATAAAGGTATGGTTAGTTAGTCAGTAGTACTGTACAGGTAAGGTTAGTTAGTTAGTAGTACTATAAAGGTATGGTTAGTTAGTCAGTAGTACTATAAAGGTATGGTTAGTTAGTCAGTAGTACTATAAAGGTATGGTTAGTTAGTTAGTAGTCCTATAAAGGTATGGTTAGTTAGTCAGTAGTACTATAGAGGTATGGTTAGTTAGTCAGTAGCATTGAGTAATAAAGGTATGGTTAGTTAGTTAGTAGTACTATAAAGGTATGGTTAGTTAGTCAGTAGTACTATAAAGGTATGGTTAGTTAGTCAGTAGTACTATACAGGTAAGGTTAGTTAGTTAGTAGTACTATAAAGGTATGGTTAGTTAGTCAGTAGTACTATAAAGGTATGGTTAGTTAGTCAGTAGTACTATAAAGGTATGGTTAGTTAGTTAGTAGTACTATAAAGGTATGGTTAGTTAGTCAGTAGTACTATAGAGTTATGGTTAGTTAGTCAGTAGCATTGAGTAATACAGGTATGGTTAGTTAGTTAGTAGTACTATAAAGGTATGGTTAGTTAGTCAGTAGTACTATAGAGGTATGGTTAGTTAGTCAGTAGTATTGAGTAATACAGGTATGGTTAGTTAGTTAGTAGTACTATAAAGGTATGGTTAGTTAGTCAGTAGTACTATAAAGGTATGGTTGGTTAGTTAGTAGTACTATAAAGGTATGGTTAGTTAGTCAGTAGTACTATAAAGGTATGGTTAGTTAGTCAGTAGTACTATAAAGGTATGGTTAGTTAGTCAGTAGTACTATAGAGGTATGGTTAGTTAGTCAGTAGTATTGAGTAATACAGGTATGGTTAGTTAGTTAGTAGTACTATAAAGGTATGGTTAGTTAGTCAGTAGTACTGTACAGGTAAGGTTAGTTAGTTAGTAGTACTATAAAGGTATGGTTAGTTAGTCAGTAGTACTATAAAGGTATGGTTAGTTAGTCAGTAGTACTATAAAGGTATGGTTAGTTAGTTAGTAGTCCTATAAAGGTATGGTTAGTTAGTCAGTAGTACTATAGAGGTATGGTTAGTTAGTCAGTAGCATTGAGTAATAAAGGTATGGTTAGTTAGTTAGTAGTACTATAAAGGTATGGTTAGTTAGTCAGTAGTACTATAGAGGTATGGTTAGTTAGTTAGTAGTACTATAAAGGTATGGTTAGTTAGTTAGTAGTCCTATAAAGGTATGGTTAGTTAGTCAGTAGTACTATAGAGGTATGGTTAGTTAGTCAGTAGTACTATAAAGGTATGGTTAGTTAGTAGTCCTATAAAGGTATGGTTAGTTAGTCAGTAGTACTATAGAGGTATGGTTAGTTAGTCAGTAGTACTATAAAGGTATGGTTAGTTAGTCAGTAGTACTATAAAGGTATGGTTAGTTAGTCAGTAGTATTGAGTAATACAGGTATGGTTAGTTAGTTAGTAGTACTATAAAGGTATGGTTAGTTAGTCAGTAGTATTGAGTAATACAGGTATGGTTAGTTAGTTAGTAGTACTATAAAGGTATGGTTAGTTAGTCAGTAGTACTATACAGGTATGGTTAGTTAGTCAGTAGTATTGAGTAATACAGGTATGGTTAGTTAGTCAGTAGTACTATACAGGTATGGTTAGTTAGTCAGTAGTATTGAGTAATACAGGTATGGTTAGTTAGTCAGTAGTACTATAAAGGTATGGTTAATTAGTTAGTAGTACTATAAAGGTATGGTTAGTTAGTCAGTAGTACTATAAAGGTATGGTTAGTTAGTCAGTAGTACTATAAAGGTATGGTTAGTTAGTCAGTAGTACTATAGAGGTATTGTTAGTTACACAAACACAAACAGCACGCTATTCCCTATATAGTGCACTACTTTTGACCAGAGCTCTTATGGGTAGTAGTGCACAACTTTTGACCAATAGTGCCATTTGGTGCGCAGCCTCAGTTTTAGGAGAGTCTGTGGAGTGTCTCAGTTGTAAAGCCCTGCTCATTGGCTATCTAGCTAGCTTTGTTTGACCCCGATTGGTGCTTATTTGACAAAGATGCAGTCGATCAAATAAAGACAGGCCGCGTCATCGGCGTGCCATGAAGGGGTCGCTCTCTGACCAAATTTGGTGTCCTATAGGATATACTACACCCCTAATGATATAGTGAAGTCTGGTTACGTTCTAGGATCTCTGAGGAATACATACGAATGTAACGGCTGTCTAATTCCTCCTCCTCGGATGAAGAGGAGGAGTAGGGATTGGACCAAAGCGCAGCGTGAAATGTAGACATAATGAATTTATTAAAGTAAAGACGAAAGAACACGACAACACTTTAACAAACTACAAAACAACAAACGACGTAGACTGACCTGAACATAAGAACTTACATATACACGAAGAACGCACGAACAGGTACAGACTACAAAACAAACCGAAACAGTCCCGTGTGGCGCGACAAACACAGACACAGGAGACAACCACCCACCACAAACAATGTGAAACAACCTACCTTAATATGGTTCTCAATCAGAGGAAACGTAAAACACCTGCCTCTAATTGAGAACCATATCAGGCAACCCATTAACCAACATAGAAACACATAACATAGAATGCCCACCCCAACTCACGCCCTGACCAACTAAACACATACAAAAACAACAGAAAACAGGTCAGGAACGTGACAACGAACGTGATTTGACTGGTTGAAACAACGTTTAGGGTTAGATTTTCACAGATTCCTTTCTTTGCAAATTGAACGAGTGGAAATACAAAATCGATCATGCTATATGGACCTTTTTAGGATATGAAAAATTATTTTATCTAACAAAACGACACTTCATGTTATCTCTGGGACCCTTTGGATGATAAATCAGAGCAAGATTTCAGAATGTAAGTACACATTTCACCTTATTTATCAAACCTATCGCGGTGAAAAAAGTGTTTAGTTGTTATGAGCTCTCCTCAAACAATAGCATGGCATTTTTTCGCAGTAATAGCTACTGTAAATTAGACAGTGCAGTTATATTAACAAGAATTTAAGCTTTCAGCCGATATAAGACACTTCTATGTACCGACATTTGTTGTTTCTCTAAAATCTGCGATGGTGACATAAGGCGCTGCATGATTTACAACTGTCCCATTAACGGGACGCCGATCCCTAAGAAGTTTTAACTGACTCGCCTAGTTAAATAAAAAAAAAAAATCTACTGGATGAAATAACACAGTGTGTCATCACAGCAGCAAGTTTTGTGATCTGTTGCCTCAAGAAAAGGGCAACCAGTGAAGAACAAATACCATTGTAAATACAACCCATATTTATGCTTATTTATTTTAACTTGTGTGCTTTAAACATTTGTACATTGTTACAACACTGTATATATATAATATAACATTTCTAATGTCTTTATCGTTTTGAAACTTCTGTATGTGTAATGTTTACTGTTAATTTGTATTGTTTATTTCACTTTTGTATAATATCTACCTCACTTGCTTTGGCAATGTTAACACATGTTTCCCATGCCAATAAAGCCCCTTGAATTGAATTGAATTGAATTGAATTGAGAGGGAGAGATACGTAGAGATAGAGAGGGAGAGATACGTAGAGAGAGAGAGGGAGAGATACGTAGAGAGAGAGAGGGAGAGAGATAAGTAGAGAGAGAGATATAAAGCTAGAGAGAGGGAGAGAGAGAGAGGGAGAGAGAGAGGGAGAGAGATAAGTAGAGAGAGAGATAGAAAGCTAGAGAGAGGTAGAGAGTAGGAGAGAGAGAGAGACTTAGGAGGACTTAAAGCATGCCGAGCAGTGTCTTGATCTGTTGTTTTGGCGTGTCTTATAGCCCTGTCATCACTGTGAGGGCTTAGCGTTTATACACTTTGTTTCTAGTGCGTGTCTGTGAGTATGTATTTATGTGTGTGTGTGTCGGTCATCACTGCAAGTCTTAGCGTGTCTACGTCCTGATGGTGTGTCGTGTGTATTTCTCATTGAGTTGTTTTGGTTTGTAGGAAGTGTTTTGGATGTGAAAGATGAGGTCATTAACCAGTCCTCTTGAACTGTCTCATCGTCTGAGATCTCCTATGTCCTCAGTGTGTGTGTGTCTGTGTGTGTGTTTTTGTGTGTGTTTGTGTATGTGTGTGCGTGTGTGTGTCTTCTTGTGTGTGTGCGTGTGTGTTTTGTGTGTGTGTGTCTGTCTTCTTGTCTGTGTGTGTGTGTGTGTGTGTGTGTGTGTGTGTGTGTGTGTGTGTGTGTGTGTGTGTGTGTGTGTGTGTGTGTGTGTGTGTGTGTGTGTGTGTGTGTGCGTGCGTGCGTGCGTGCGTGCGTGCGTGCGTGCGTGCGTGCGTGCGTGCGTGCGTGCGTGCGTGCGTGCGTGCGTGCGTGCGTGCGTGCGCGCTTGCGTGTGTGTGTGTCTGTGTATTTTTAATGAGAAAAGGTATGATGTTAATAGAGAATGCCTGAATGAAGCACCTCAATAGGAATTACCTTGTTTACCCTGTCATTAATACATCTGTAACCCTGTGGTAACCCTCTGTCATTAATACATCTGTAACCCTGTGGTAAACCTCTGTCATTAACACATCTGTAACCCTGTGGTAACCGTCTGTCATTAATACATCTGTAACCCTGTGGTAAACCTCTGTCATTAACACATCTGTAACCCTGTGGTAAACCTCTGTCATTAATACATCTGTAACCCTGTGGTAACCCTCTGTCATTAATACATCTGTAACCCTGTGGTAAACCTCTGTCATTAATACATCTGTAACCCTGTGGTAACCCTCTGTCATTAATACATCTGTAACCCTGTGGTAACCCTCTGTCATTAATACAGCTGTAACCCTGTGGTAAACCTCTGTCATTAATACATCTGTAACCCTGTGGTAACCCTCTGTCATTAATACATCTGTAACCCTGTGGTAAAACTCTGTCATTAATACATCTGTAACCCTGTGGTAAACATCTGTCATTAATACATCTGTAACCCTGTGGTAACCCTCTGTCATTAATACATCTGTAACCCTGTGGTAACCCTCTGTCATTAATACATCTGTAACCCTGTGGTAACCCTCTGTCATTAATACAGCTGTAACCCTGTGGTAAACCTCTGTCATTAATACATCTGTAACCCTGTGGTAACCCTCTGTCATTAATACATCTGTAACCCTGTGGTAACCCTCTGTCATTAATACATCTGTAACCCTGTGGTAACCCTCTGTCATTAATACATCTGTAACCCCGTGGTAACCCTCTGTCATTAATACATCTGTAACCATGTGGTAACCCCCTGTCATTAATACATCTGTAACCCTGTGGTAAACCTCTGTCATTAATACATCTATAACCCTGTGGTAACCCTCTGCCATTAATACATCTGTAACCCTGTGGTAAACCTCTGTCATTAATACATCTGTAACCCTGTGGTAACCCTCTGTCATTAATACATCTGTAACCCTGTGGTAAACCTCTGTCATTAATACATCTGTAACCCTGTGGTAAACCTCTGTCATTAATACATCTGTAACCCTGTGGTAACCCTCTGTCATTAATACATCTGTAACCCTGTGGTTAACCTCTGTCATTAATACATCTGTAACCCTGTGGGAAACCTCTGTCATTAATACATCTGTAACCCTGTGGTTAACCTCTGTCATTAATACATCTGTAACCCTGTGGTAACCCTCTGTCATTAATACATCTGTAACCCTGTGGTAAACCCATGTCATTAATACATCTGTAACCCTGTGGTAAACCTTTGTCATTAATACATCTGTAACCCTCTGCCATTAATACATCTGTAACCCTGTGGTAAACCTTTGTCATTAATACATCTGTAACCCTGTGGTAAACCTTTGTCATTAATACATCTGTAAACCTCTGTCATTAATACATCTGTAACCCTGTGGTAAACCTTTGTCATTAATACATCTGTAACCCTGTGGTAAACCCATGTCATTAATACATCTGTAACCCTGTGGTAAACCTCTGTCATTAATACATCTTTAACCACGTGGTAACCCTCTGTCATTAATACATCTGTAACCCTGTGGTAAACATCTGTCATTAATACATCTGTAACCCTGTGGTAACCCTCTGTCATTAATACATCTGTAACCCTGTGGTAACCCTCTGTCATTAATACATCTGTAACCCTGTGGTAACCCTCTGTCATTAATACATCTGTAACCCTGTGGTAACCCTCTGTCATTAATACAGCTGTAACCCTGTGGTAAACCTCTGTCATTAATACATCTGTAACCCTGTGGTAACCCTCTGTCATTAATACATCTGTAACCCTGTGGTAACCCTCTGTCATTAATACATCTGTAACCCTGTGGTAACCCTCTGTCATTAATACATCTGTAACCCCGTGGTAACCCTCTGTCATTAATACATCTGTAACCATGTGGTAACCCTCTGTCATTAATACATCTGTAACCCTGTGGTAAACCTCTGTCATTAATACATCTATAACCCTGTGGTAACCCTCTGCCATTAATACATCTGTAACCCTGTGGTAAACCTCTGTCATTAATACATCTGTAACCCTGTGGTAACCCTCTGTCATTAATACATCTGTAACCCTGTGGTAAACCTCTGTCATTAATACATCTGTAACCCTGTGGTAACCCTCTGTCATTAATACATCTGTAACCCTGTGGTAAACCTCTGTCATTAATACATCTGTAACCCTGTGGTAACCCTCTGTCATTAATACATCTGTAACCCTGTGGTTAACCTCTGTCATTAATACATCTGTAACCCTGTGGGAAACCTCTGTCATTAATACATCTGTAACCCTGTGGTTAACCTCTGTCATTAATACATCTGTAACCCTGTGGTAACCCTCTGTCATTAATACATCTGTAACCCTGTGGTAAACCCATGTCATTAATACATCTGTAACCCTGTGGTAAACCTTTGTCATTAATACATCTGTAACCCTCTGCCATTAATACATCTGTAACCCTGTGGTAAACCTTTGTCATTAATACATCTGTAACCCTGTGGTAAACCTTTGTCATTAATACATCTGTAAACCTCTGTCATTAATACATCTGTAACCCTGTGGTAAACCTTTGTCATTAATACATCTGTAACCCTGTGGTAAACCCATGTCATTAATACATCTGTAACCCTGTGGTAACCCTCTGTCATTAATACATCTGTAACCCTGTGGTAAACCTTTGTCATTAATACATCTGTAACCCTGTGGTAAACCCATGTCATTAATACATCTGTAACCCTGTGGTAAACCTCTGTCATTAATACATCTGTAACCACGTGGTAACCCTCTGTCATTAATACATCTGTAACCCTGTGGTAAAGCTCTGTTATTAATACATCTGTAACCCTGTGGTAAACCTCTGTCATTTGAACACTGTGGGAAAGCCTGTCAGAATCCTGTGAGGTGCTGAAATCTGCACTCTGCCACAGTAATGTGTTTCCAGGATGAGGTGATAAGCCCAGATGGTTAGTCAGTCGCAGCATCGCTATATTTAGAGGAAGACCAACAACACTTTGTGGTTGTATGCTTTCCCCCTTAACAGTTTTTACCAACTTTTAACACACATTTTCTGAAACTACATCTCAGGTACTCAAAACTCCAAACACAAAACACCAAACTGTTAGCCAATTTCTCCAAACACCACAGACATCTTGCAAAATGAAACACAGTAATCAAAATCATGTACAGTACTCACTGCTTACTAATGAGACGCACACATAAAATGGTTCTAACTTAGTGACAACCCAGATCCCACTGATGTGACGTATTCAAAACACTACTATTAGAACCTATTTCAGTGTGAAGACTTTTGTTGTTATACTGGATATTGTTTGTGTACTCAAACAAGAAAGGAACACAAATGTAAAAATTTCTGTTTTGTATTTCAACATGACTCAGTACATGTCAAGCAGCATACTGTAAGCACACATACAGTAAAAATGAAAACATACAGTAAATATATTTTGCATATGCAAAGGAAGAAAAATAGTCCTATGAAGAAACTGTCAAATATAAATCATAAGTCAAGAAATAAATCCTCCATTGAGAAAACAAAATCAGTCATGTCTGTCGTTTTGGTCCGGGCCACAGATTTTCATCAACATCACAGTATTTTCCTTGGCCAGACAGCAGGGGAATGTCTTCTGGCATGACACATTCACCCCTGACAGGACTCTGCTGGAATGTCAACACAGGCCTCCTCCATTGTCTGGAGAAGGACCATACGTTCATGGGGTTTGTGATCATACACCTTCCACCGCCATGCTGAAAACAAATCCTCAATAGGTTGAGAAATGGGGAATATGGTGGGAGATAGAGAATTGTAAACCTGGGATGGTCATGGAACCAGTTGTGGACCTGAGCAGCGCGATGGAAACTCCCGTTGTCCCAAATTAGAACCTACATTTCCTGCTCAGGATCACCTGGCCCTCTCTGTTCTGGCTGAAAAAGATTGTCTTGTAAGGTTGTCTTGTAAGGAAATTAAGGAGATGGGCAGTGTTGAACGGTCCAAGGGTGGCATGGCGGTGGAGGACTCCATTGTGGCTCACAGCTGCACATATGGTGACATTTCCCCCGCGCTGGCCGGGTACCTCAATGATGGCGCATTGACCAATGATGTTCCTTCCCCTCCTCCTCGTCTTCGCTAAATTGATTTCCCACAGTCTTATGGTATTATTTGAATCTACCATTTGCACAATGGCAGCCTCCTGTTGACGTGTTCTACCACCACGTTGTCACGCCCTGGCCACAGAGAGCTGTTTATTCTCTATGTGGGTTGGGGCGTGATAGTGACTAGGGTGGGTCATCTAGGTGATTAGTGATTTATGTTGGCCTGGTATGGTTCCCAATCAGAGACAGCTGTTTATCGTTGTCTCTGATTGGGGATCATATTTAGGCAGTCATTTCCCCTTTGTGCTTTGTGGGATCTTGTCTATGTCGAGGTGCCTGCGAGCACTACATAGCTTCACGTTTCGTTGCTCTTTGTTATCTCTGTTTGAGTTTCATCAGAATAAAACACGTGGAACTCTATGCTGCGCCTCGGTCTACTTCCATCAACGAGCGTGACACACGTGGTTGTCGTCGTTCAGTTCTACAAACACAAAATAGCATCCAGTACAGTAAACACCACAGTAATACAGTATACAAGATAAACATGTTACGAAGTAGTATAGCTCCCAATTTCATACATACAGTAATAGATGAAACATGTACTTTGTTTCCCCTTCCAGTATGTATTGGAATCTACCGTCTTTACTGTGCTTTATGTTGTTCTACTGTCAAGTAGTAAAAGTAGTAGAGGTCCAATGTCTGCAGTACAAACCTCTTCTCATTGTGGAACGTCTGGATGATGGATGCTACGGTGAAGCGGCTCAGATTGGGCTGCACTCTCTGCCCAGACTCTCTCAAAGTCAAACCACGGTTCACCACATGGTCCACCACAGTCGCCCGAATTTCATCAGAGATTTCTCTCCTTGTTCTTGGTCTTCCTCCACCTCTACCAGTACCCCCACCTCCACCTCTACCTCCACCAGTACCCCACCCCCACCTCTACCTCCACCTCCACCTCTACCAGTACCCCCACCTCCACCTGTACCCCACCCCCACCTCTACCTCCACCTCCACCTCCACCTCTACCAGTACCCGCACCTCCACCTCTACCTCCACCGGTACCCCACCCCCACCTCCACCTCTCCTTCTACCTCTACCTCTCTCTGACAAGTTCGCTTCCATTGTTGTCAAAACACAGGAGCGCTCACCTTTATCCATTCCAAAGGTCTGACTGTAAAGTGAACATTTACGTAATGTTGAACAGTGTTGCTTTTCATTTACACACAATGTTTTAGTTGTGAAGGTTTTGCCAAATGTTTGTTATAGAATTGCAATCTGAGTGTAAAGCACAACATGCCAGTAGTATTGCAGATTGGCTGTATAGTTCTGCTAAAGAAGTTACAGGTTTGTGTCATTGTGCCTCATGGGCCAGATTTAGTGTGTAAACAATTGGGAAAAACTGTAACAATGCAATAATGTAACCTCATACAATTCCCTCAAAAACAAATGTTCCACTTCTCTGTTCATACTGATGAGGTCTTGAGATGATCATTCATGCACTTATAGTTTATCAGTTGATGAGTTGTTCTTGTGTGTGTGATGGTGACTGATATGACCACGTGAGAGAAGAGAGGAAGTAGGACTCCAGGACTCCTTTAATGTGTCCAGTTACTGTAATCTGATGGAAGATGTGAAGGACCAGGACTCCTTTAATGTGTCCACTTACTGTAATCTGATGGAAGATGTAAAGGACCAGGACTCCTTTTATGTGTCCACTTACTGTAATCTGATGGAAGATGTAAAGGACCGGGACTCCTTTAATCTGTCCACTTACTGTAATCTGATGGAATATGTAAAGGACCGGGACTCCTTTAATGTGTCCACTTACTGTAATCTGATGGAAGATGTGAAGGACCAGGACTCCTTTAATGTGTCCCCTTACTGTAATCTGATGGAAGATGTGAAGAACCAGGACTCTTTTAATGTGTTCCCTTACTGTAATCTGATGGAAGATGTGAAGGACCAGGACTCCTTTAATGTGTTCCCTTACTGTAATCTGATGGAAGATGTGAAGGACCAGGACTCCTTTAATGTGTTCCCTTACTGTAATCTGATGGAAGATGTGAAGGACCAGGACGCCTTTAATGTGTCCACTTACTGTAATCTGAAGATGTGAAGGACCAGGACTCCTTTAATGTGTCCACTTACTGTAATCTGATTGAAGATGTGAAGGACCAGGACTCCTTTAACGTGTCCACTTACTGTAATCTGAAAATGTAAAGGACCAGGACTCCTTTAATGTGTCCATTTACTGTAATCTGATGGAAGATGTGAAGGACCAGGACTCCTTTAATGTGTCCACTTACTGTAATCTGATTGAAGATGTGAAGGACCAGGACTCCTTTAATGTGTCCATTTACTGTAATCTGATTGAAGATGTAAAGGACTACAACTCCTTAACCCAGTAATTGTGGGCCATTATCAAACGTACACCATTTAACTGTCTGACTCCTGCTTTATAACAGTCAAAGTCATCTCCAGTAGGCCTGCTGAGAAAACTGTTTCCGACTTTCTGAAGAAAATGGTTTTCCTGTTGGAACATGCCTGGGTGTATGGATTCAGATAAACACAGAGCGCACACACACACACACACACACACACACACACACACACACACACACACACACACACACACACACACACACACACACACACACACACACACACACACACACACAAAAACACACACACAAGAACACACACACACACGCACACGCACATACACACACACACACACATGCACACGCACACGCACACACAAGCCCTCCCCATATCTAGCCTTGTGTGTGAGTGTGTGTGATGAGATAAGGGGATTACAGTGTCAGTGTGGTGGTTCTGGTGAGACTGACTGGCATGGCACAAGCTCTTCAGTAATCCTCATAATCCATCTGAACACAATTGCTGCCCCCTGACCTTCCCTGGCCCACACAGACACACACACATACACACACACACATACACACACACACACACACACATACACACACACACAAGAAGGGGTACACACACACACAAGAAGAGGTACACACACACACACACGCGCGCACACACACGCAAGCACACACACACACACACACACACACACACACATGGATGCAAGCACACACACAAGAAGAGGTACACACACACACACCACACACACACAGACACACGCATGGACGCAAGCACACACACACACACACACACTACACACACACACACACACACACACACACACACACACACACACACACACACACACACACACACACACACACACACACACACACACACACAAACAGACAGACTCACTTGCACACACACCACTTGTAGCCTATACTTGTTAAACTGTACATTACACGCGCATCTTGACTACCGGCTGGCAGGAGGGTACAGAAACCGCCTTAAGTCGAGTAGCTACAACCCGTGACACCCTGCCGCTGTTACGCAGTGAAAGAATGCAACTTTACAAACTAGCCATTCACCCTGGAACCGCAGGAGATTCAGGACATCTGCCCGCGTCGTGCTGATCTCTCCGCATAAGACTATTGTCTTGTCTGGTCAGGCAGAAAAGCACTTGTTCTAGCGGTAGATATTCTGATGCTAATTCCAATGGCAGTAAACAGATGTTGTGTTGACGCTGCCATGTTATCCATATGTTTGGGGTGTATAAAAGGATGTTTAAAACTTTATCATAATATTTGCTTTTGCATTTCAGCGTGTTGGATAGAGGATTCGGCTACTTCGTCAATAGGCATACTTCAGTGACATAAGTTAATTTCCTTCAACAATTCCTGTCTGTTAAAGTAAAGTAAAGAAATAACAATTGAAATGTAGATTTTTAAATGATTTTATGTTAAAAAAAGTCTATCATATTTTTAAGTTTTTAACATTAAACACTTATAACACAGTTATAATCAGCCTACATTATAAGGTGACTATGATGCACGTAGCCATGATGTGTGAAGGGTTTATTGGCCTATAACTCCTCATTGGAAATAAAGCAACAGATAATTATCTCTCACTATAGTCTTCTAGGATTGGTCGGCTCTACTGTCAATCATACGCCCCAAGCCTAAACGGGATGAATGGGATGTAGCCTACTCATCTATTCGCCGTAGTGCGCTCCCTCTCGCTCACACGCCTGTTGGCCAAGTGATGGGAAACAACCGAATTTCTTTTTACGCACAGGGCGCGGACACACCTGACCCGAGTATCTTTTCGTTTCGTTTGTAATTCCGCATGAATGGAGCTGGAAAAGAGATGCATTCATCACTAAATAATAAGAAGTCCGTTATAAACAACGTCTAGGCAAGTTGTGGAATTATGTCCATTTCAGCAGGATTTTTGCAGTGGAAGAGGAGCGAATAACTTTAGCCAATATGCGTTTTTGGATTATGACTCGTCTCGCCCGACTGTCCTATGGAATATAGCCCAATATATCAGAACCTGCATGTTGTCTCGTCATCCCCCGTGAAGAATAAACTATTTGTTTTCTGCATCATGTTGTCCCTGTGGGTGTATATGCTATATTGCTGCGTCGGATACTGTTCAACCATGCCAAGTCTGATGGTCAGTACAGCCAGCAGTAAACATTCACAACATCTCGAAAAAGTTGACCCTAACAGAACTCAAACCCGACTCCAAAACGAAGGGGACTTGGAATCCGAACACCAAGAAGATCCGCTAGATTCTTTAGATCCGTTATTCGGCGCATCATCCAGGGACTTGTTAAATAATGAGAATGATTTGGACAGCAGGGGAGGGGAGGACTGGGATGAGATTCGAAGCGAGCAGAGGACGTTGGATAATAATGTCGTGTCAAGTCTCTTCAACGACTCAGGGCCGGTGGAGAGTAAGAAGTTGCCCCAGGCGATTATCATCGGGGTGAAGAAGGGAGGCACACGGGCGCTGCTGGAGTTCCTCCGGGCGCATCCCGACATCAGAGCTGTTGGGGCCGAGCCGCACTTCTTTGATCGGAACTATGACAAGGGACTGGAGTGGTACAGGTACATTTCATACACTTAATAACGTTAACTGATTAGAATAGAAACGAATTATGCATATACTACTAAAATAATTCATAATTTGCCATTTAATTGAGCCCATCTATTTAATTTAATTTATTTTGCATCCATCTCCATGTGTAGGCTACTATTCCGTCTATAACACATAAATATGTCACAGGCTTGTCGATGAATGGGTTTCTGACAAACACCGTTATTTTGAGAGACTCACAAAGAACATCAAACAAAACCTGCAGGCTGCCGGGGAAGAATATCTCCCTTTAGAATAGTATGTTCTCTGGCCTCTACATCTCTTCACATACCTATTGGAGGACTAATCCACACAGTGTCTTTAAACACGCCTCTAAGATAACATGCAACACTAAGATTAGATGGACATATGGCCATTGTGCTGAGTGGAAAAAATAACCAGATTGATTAGCATGGATTTAAACACACACACACACACACACACACACACACACACACACACACACACACACACACACACACACACACACACACACACACACACACACACACACACACACACACACACACACACACATATAGAATAGAAATAGGCCTACTCCACACAATGGTAACAATTAGTTAAAGTAATCAGTGCCTGTAGCCAAGTTAAGTTAATTAAAGTAGTGACCATTCATTGTGGCTCGTGTGGTTGGTGAATATAGGCCCACAGTAGTTCTGAAAAACTGTACATGAATGTGCAGACACTATGGGTATCCAATGGAATGTGTTTATGAATGTATATGCTGTTCAGGTGAAAATAAAACACATTTTCATTGGGCCAATAAAGCTGTAATAAAGTTATAATGAAGCTAGAAGCCTCTCCTCACAGTGGGATAAGTGTGAACTGAGGAATGTATCACTCTAACAGCTGACTCCCAACTCAATAAAATCTAAATACCACCTTGGTGTAATAAAAGAGTCCATATAAAGTATAGTCCTGAGTCATAGGCAGAGTCCCAAATGGCACCCGTAGGCTCTGGTCAAAAGAGGTGTGAATAGGCTGCCATCTGGGCCTATATTGGCCTAATAAAAGGGCCCATATTCAATTACGCACCTTAAATGACACATAGAAACCGACTTGTTTGACAGTTCCTTCTAGAGGTCAGACAACATTCTACAGCTTCCATTCAGTTTGACAGTTCATTCTAGAGGTCAGACAAACATTATAGAGCTTCCATTCAGTTTGACAGTTCCTTCTAGAGGTCAGACAAACATTCTACAGCTTCCATTCAGTTTGACAGTTCCTTCTAGAGGTCAGACAAACATTATAGAGCTTCCATTCAGTTTGACAGTTCCTTCTAGAGGTCAGACAAACATTCTACAGCTTCCATTCAGTTTGACAGTTCCTTCTAGAGGTCAGACAAACATTATAGAGCTTCCATTCAGTTTGACAGTTCCTTCTAGAGGTCAGACAAACATTATAGAGCTTCCATTCAGTTTGACAGTTCATTCTAGAGATCAGATAAACATTCTACAGCTTCCATTCAGTTTGACAGTTCCTTCTGGAGATCAGACAAACATTCTACAGCTTCCATTCAGTTTGACAGTTCCTTCTAGAGGTCAGACAAACATTCTACAGCTTCCATTCAGTTTGACAGTTCCTTCTAGAGGTCAGACAAACATTATAGAGCTTCCATTCAGTTTGACAGTTCCTTCTGGAGATCAGACAAACATTCTACAGCTTCCATTCAGTTTGACAGTTCCTTCTAGAGGTCAGACAAACATTCTACAGCTTCCATTCAGTTTGACAGTTCCTTCTAGAGGTCAGACAAACATTCTACAGCTTCCATTCAGTTTGACAGTTCCTTCTGGAGATCAGACAAACATTCTACAGCTTCCATTCAGTTTGACAGTTCCTTCTAGAGATCAGACAAACATTCTACAGCTTCCATTCAGTGTGACAGTTCCTTCTAGAGGTCAGACAAACATTCTACAGCTTCCATTCAGTTTGACAGTTCCTTCTAGAGATCAGACAAACATTCTACAGCTTCCATTCAGTTTGACAGTTCCTTCTAGAGCTTCTATTCAGTTTTTCTTCTGGAGTTTAGACCCAAACAGCACATGGTTTACTGCCAGGAGTCAACAGACTAAATCATGACATCATCCCCTAGCAGCCAGAAGCATCGTAATTCAATTGAGTCCTCCCAGTTCCAGGTATTGATTCTTAGTCTGTAATTCCCTTTACGACAACACAGCTTTAACCGTGCTTGGTTCCCAATTGACACCCTATTTCCTATTTAGCGCACTACTTCTGACCGGAGCTCATAGAGCTCATATCACACTATGTAGGGTATAGGGTGCCACTTGGGACACAGACAATGAGTTAATTTCAAATTTCAAAACTATAGGAACAGTGAACAGTTAGCCCAGTGTTCAACAATGTGTGGTTGTAATGATCAGTATGTCAGTGCATCTCAGTGAGTTCCCAGTGTTAGCTAGACCTGTTGTAACCCACAGCATCACAACAGGCCTCTCTCTGTTCTAAACAACTACAACCTGTTCCTGATTCAACCCTTGACCTCTGTCAAGTATCAGAGTGATATGTAGAGTTAAATCATTTCAGGAATTCTGCGGTTTTGATTGAAGCCTGAAAAACAGCAGATGAGACACTTTATCAACATTGAAACGTGTACCTTTGTGGGTTTCTTTGAGGAGCCATCTAAATGGACTTGAGCCATGGAGATTAGCAGTCAATGTCAACGGCTCCTTAATGCTACTAGTTCAACGCTGTCTTCATCAAGCTCTCTTCGTAACCCTACAATGGAGGAAGTCAGGGGAGCAACGTTCAAAGGACTTCTGGGTTAAGCTGCTCCAAGAATTTCCGGACAGTTTTAGGACATTTGTGTTGAGGTTGACTAAGGCACTGTGACGGGGCGGGTGGGGAGGGGGGGGGGGGGTCTTTAGAAAAAAAGAGATCACATTCAGCAAGGAGCGGACAGTTACTTCCTCTGGTGGTTTATGGAGTCTATTAGCATCGTATTTCATTACTCGATCAGTCAGCGCTCAATCAGAACGGCAAACCGATGTAACATGATCTGTGTTGACCATAGAAGCTGGAGGCTGTTGGCAGAGACAATGAGATGGAAGACAATAACGTCTGAATGACAACTGACAACTTATGTTAGTTGAAGGTGAACATGTAACAGCTCATCCTCTGGCTCAGAACTGGTATTTCTAAACACATTAGAGCTGCAGGTTGATGACTGTGTAGGCCTACAGTAAGTATCCACAGTGGGGAAACACAGTGCAGTTGTATCTGTGGGATGTAATGAAAGAACCCTGTAGCTGATTGCCTGGAGTGGTTGTTAGGTTCATTAAAACTCCTCAGCTTGAGTAAAGCCCAGCCAGACCATTCAGACCCCTGTCAGACCAGAGCACCGTGACCTCAGACAGCCAAGGAACACTACAGACACCCCTTAATGATGCTTCTGTTCAGGGACTGGGGAGGGAGGGGAGGGAGGGAAGGGGGGAAACCCCACACTAAACCCCACACTTCTGTACTAATGACCATCACTAGTGACCGTCACCACCCTGGATCAACAGAGTCATCTCCCTCTACTCTGTCTTTTAGTGAAGTCACAGTGGAGGGAGGGAGGGCTGAGGTCACATGGTCATCCACATACCAACCAGTAAACTTACTGTTAAAACATTCTAGATGATCAGAAAGGGTGCCAGTTATTCAGGTTACTTGAGCTGGTCCAACTCTTTCACCATGGAGGATAGTCCTCTTACCATGAGGTTAGTTATTTCAGTGTTGGTCCTAACTGTATCCTTAGGAGGGGATGGACAGGGAGAGGGTATGGTGAGGCTTGACTAGCTCTCGTAAAGCCTCCACCACTGTCTAATTATCAGTCAGTTGCCTGGGGAGAGGAGGTGCAGGGGAGAGGCTGGGTGGCCTGGTCCAGGCCCGTCCCCCGTGGAGAGGGGGCTGAGGAGCAGCTCTGCTGGGTGGCCTGGTCCAGGCCCGTCCCCCGTGGAGGCATTGATCTCTGCTGCCCACATCTCCACACTGTTGGTCCAGCGGTGGTGTAGAAGCCCCCCACCCTGCAGTCTAGAGCCACACAGAGAGGAGAGGCCATACACATAGAATAACTACAACACACAATATGGTCGCCTTGAAAGGGGATTCTCATCTAGTCCTTCTATTTCTATGGCCAAGGCCTGGCGCAGCGGGGACTCCGGCCACAGATATAGCCAGTTGGCCACGCTTTCACAGAATATAGACATGCTTACAGCAAGAGGCAGAAAGACAGGAGCTGCCAGACAAATTGTAGGCTGCACGCTCACTCATACAGGAGGGAGGGAGCACGGGAGGAGGGAGGAGGGAGCGCGGGAGGAGGGAGGGCGGGAGGAGGGAACTCCCAAAGGCCGTGGGAATGTTTTTTCCATTCCTCCTCCTTTCTCTGTAAGTCACTGTTTTATTTCCCAGTTAGACTTCTTGACTTATTCTCTTCTTGATACTATGAATTTAGAGAGGAAGACATCTGGGCACCACATGCTGCTGGAATCAAAAGGCGTGAAGTGTTCCTGGAAACAACCCATTCTGTTGAAATGTGACATGAAGAATTCCTGGGAAATGAACCCATTCTGTTGAAATATGACATGAAGAATTCCTAGAAAACAACCCATTCTGTTGAAATGTGACATGAAGAATTCCTGGAAAATGAACCCATTCTGTTGAAATGTGACATGAAGAATTCCTGGAAAATGAACCCATTCTGTTGAAATGTGACATGAAGAATTCCTGGAAAATGAACCCATTCTGTTGAAATGTGACATGAAGAAGCTGGGTGGGAACTGGGTGGGAACTGGGTGGGAGCTGGGTGGGAGCTGGGTGGGAGCTTGGTGGGAGCTGGGTAGGAGCTGGGTCGGAGCTGGGTTTGGGAAAGGTATATATAGAGAAAGATGGGGTTGAGTCCCAAATATCACCCTATCCCCTATAAATTGCACTACGTTTGACCAGAGCTTTGTAGGCCCTGGTCAAAAGTAGTGCCTTTTCTAGGAAATAGAGTGCCGTTGGAGACGCAGCCAGAGAGAGGGCAGTAACTTGAAAGTGAGTCTTTAGAATCTGCAGCGGCGGTGGGGGTGTACAGCTGTCTGAAAGAGCAGCAGAGGAACCCCTGGGGTTTATATTAACTCTGGTGATAATAGAACAGGGCCATTAGAGTGAAACAGGGTTTCTCTTCACTTTACCTTGTATGCAAATGTCCCTCAGGAGCGGGAAAGTGCTTTTTCAACGAACACAGCTTGAATCCTTCGGAACGTTGCCTGCAAATGGAACTCTGGGTTCTGGAACTCTGAGGCCAGCAGGATGGACAGATTGTTAACACTCAGCCTCAGTGTTCTCTATTCTGTTCTGAAAGTTGACTCTCCTCCTGAGGTCTTTCAGAGGGAGAAGTTGCATTTCCCTTCAGGTAGTTCATACAAGTCCACTTGGTTTTCTTTTTGCTGACTACAAACCCTTAGTAGTTTTTATGGACACAGGGGAATAAAATGGTTTAAGAAGTAGAAAAGCCATCCGTGTAGATTCTTCCCAGCTCAATTCAATGCATCAGCATATTGATATGCAGGAAAAGAACAGAACATCTGTTGAGAAGGAGGAAAGGGCCCAACGGGGGGTGTATAGGGCTACAGTAGGTATTGAAATATGCTGACATTTGTTTCTGAACATTCCCAAAATAGTTGACTTTCAGCTGACTCAGCTGTGTGAACGGTTTTGGTTAAGACCTACTTTTACTTCTCGGAGTTCAATAGCTGGAAAACTAAAGTTAATCTCTCATCAAACTATTATCAACCAGGGATGGAAACTGTCGTTTCAGGTGGTAAAACCCGGGTTTTTATTGGAGGTCATCAGACTACAGCACTTTGTCAGACACTTAGAAGAACATGGACACATTGTGGTTCAGTTCAGTTGTTTAGGTCTCTCCTTCTCTGTTCTCCTGGAGCTGTTGTTTAAGTCTCTCCTTCTCTGTCCTCCTGGAGTTGTTGTTTAGGTCTCTCCTTATCTGTCCTCCTGGAGTTGTTGTTTAGGTCTCTCCTTATCTGTCCTCCTGGAGGTGTTGTTTAGGTCTCTCCTTCTCTGTCCTCCTGGAGTTGTTGTTTAGGTCTCTCCTTCTCTGTCCTCCTGGAGTTGTTGTTTAGGTCTCCCCTTCTCTGTCCTCCTGGAGTTGTTGTTTAGGTCTCCCCTTCTCTGTCCTCCTGGAGTTTTTGTTTAGGTCTCTCCTTCTCTGTCCTCCTGGAGTTGTTGTTTAGGTCTCTCCTTCTCTGTCCTCCTGGAGTTGTTGTTTAGGTCTCTCCTTCTCTGTCCTCCTGGAGTTGTTGCTTAGTTCTCTCCTTCTCTAACCTCCTGGAGTTGTTGTTTAGTTCTCTCCTTCTCTGTCCTCCTGGAGTTGTTGCTTAGTTCTCTCCTTCTCTGTCCTCCTGGAGTTGTTGCTTAGTTCTCTCCTTCTCTAACCTCCTGGAGTTGTTGTTTAGTTCTCTCCTTCTCTGTCCTCCTGGAGTTGTTGCTTAGTTCTCTCCTTCTCTGTCCTCCTGGAGTTGTTGTTTAGTTCTCTCCTTCTCTGTCCTCCTGGAGTTGTTGTTTAGTTCTCTCCTTCTCTGTCCTCCTGGAGTTGTTGTTTAGTTCTCTCCTTCTCTGTTCTCCTGGAGCTGTTGTTTAGTTCTCTCCTTCTCTGTCCTCCTGGAGTTGTTGTTTAGTTCTCTCCTTCTCTGTCCTCCTGGAGTTGTTGTTTAGGTCTCTCCTTCTCTGTCCTCCTGGAGTTGTTGTTTAGGTCTCTCCTTCTCTGTCCTCCTGGAGTTGTTGTTTAGGTCTCTCCTTCTCTGTCCTCCTGGAGTTGTTGTTTAGGTCTCTCCTTCTCTGTCCTCCTGGAGTTGTTGTTTAGTTCTCTCCTTCTCTGTCCTCCTGGAGTTGTTGTTTAGGTCTCTCCTTCTCTGTCCTCCTGGAGTTGTTGTTTAGTTCTCTCCTTCTCTGTCCTCCTGGAGTTGTTGTTTAGGTCTCTCCTTCTCTGTCCTCCTGGAGTTGTTGTTTAGGTCTCTCCTTCTCTGTCCTCCTGGAGTTGTTGTTTAGTTCTCTCCTTCTCTGTCCTCCTGGAGTTGTTTAGTTCTCTCCTTATCTGTCCTCCTGGAGTTGTTGCTTAGTTATCTCCTTCTCTAACCTCCTGGAGTTGTTGCTTAGTTATCTCCTTCTCTAACCTCCTGGAGTTGTTGTTTAGGTCTCTCCTTCTCTGTCCTCCTGGAGTTGTTGCTTAGTTATCTCCTTCTCTAACCTCCTGGAGTTGTTGTTTAGGTCTCTCCTTCTCTGTCCTCCTGGAGTTGTTGCTTAGTTCTCTCCTTCTCTGTCCTCCTGGAGTTGTTGTTTAGGTCTCTCCTTCTCTGTCCTCCTGGAGTTGTTGCTTAGTTCTCTCCTTCTCTGTCCTCCTGGGGTTGTTGTTTAGGTCTCTCCTTCTCTGTCCTCCTGGAGTTGTTGTTTAGGTCTCTCCTTCTCTGTCCTTCTGGAGTTGTTGTTTAGGTCTCTCCTTCTCTGTCCTCCTGGAGTTGTTGTTTAGGTCTCTCCTTCTCTGTCCTCCTGGAGTTGTTGTTTAGGTCTCTCCTTCTCTGTCCTCCTGGAGTTGTTGTTTAGGTCTCTCCTTCTCTGTCCTCCTGGAGTTGTTGTTTAGGTCTCTCCTTCTCTGTCCTCCTGGAGTTGTTGTTTAGGTCTCTCCTTCTCTGTCCTCCTGGAGTTGTTGTTTAGTTCTCTATCCTCCTGGAGTTGTTGTTTAGTACTCTCCTTCTCTATCCTCTTATTACTGATCAGATCCTGTCAGACTGTAGACCTGTACATCTCTGATGTGATCACTGATCAGATCCTCTCAGACTGTAGACCTGTACATCCCTGCAGCAGCTAGGATAGAGCCATGAGTTGGATTACCAAAGTAATTGATCAAACACATCACCTAGCAGGAAACAAATCGTTTGGGGCAGGAAGAAGTTTTTTTTCCCAGAATATTTTGTCACATTTTGCTGAACATTTATTCTGCTGACTGTAAGTCGCTCTGGATAAGACAGTCTGCTAAAGGATCAAAATGTATAACTGTCATTTATCCATCCTTGCCACCCTAACAGAGGTGTTGGTTCTGTTGTGCTGTTAACAGCAGGAAGGCAGAGAGTGATAAAACTGCTAAGTGGAAGCGCAAGGCTGAAAGTGACAGATCTATGGGTGGCAAGTAGCTAACCGAAAGGTTGCTGGTTCGAATCCCCAGCCAACTAGGTAAAACATCTGTTGATGTGCCCATGAGCAACTTAACCCTAATTGCTCCTGTAAGTCGCTCTGGATGAGAGCGTCTGTTAAATGACTAAAATGTAAAACCAGAGGAGTGCACACACATTACGCCTCCTCTCCGCCCTTCTCCTCTCATCTTCTCTCTAGACCTGGGCCTTCTTCCAACCGTTAATCAGGTGGCCTTGATTCCTGCTGCTGCATATTGCTGGTATGAGAAGAGTCGAGGAGTGGATAGAAAAGGAGGGGAGGAGAGCATGGGAAAACCTTCCTTTGCATTATCTGTGTTGACAGGAATGCTGTAGAGATATTGGACATAAGAGCACAGTGAAGAAGGCACTGAGTGCACACAGAGAGAGAGAGAGAGAGTGATGAGGACGTCTTTTACACGGTTGATAAGAGAAAGTTCCACCGGTATCTACGGCCAAAGAACGGCCTCATCGTTCCTTCTAAGAAGCTGTTCTCTTTGATTCATGTCTGGAACTTGTCTAACAGAAATGTTGCCAGATTATTCTGAGTGTCTGCATACCATCACCTCTTATCCTGTGTTTGGTGGTCTGAGGAGAGGAGTGGTTCCCACAGTAGTAGAACCTATACTACCTCAGAGGTGATAGATAGTAGTAGACCCTATAGTCCTGGTGAATCCTCCCGTCTGAGCCGTTAGATAGTAGTAGACCCTATAGTCCTGGTGAATCCTCCCCTCTGAGGTGGTAGATAGTAGTAGACCCTATAGTCCTGGTGAATCCTCCCCTCTGAGGTGGTAGATAGTAGTAGACTCTATTGTCCTGGTGAATCCTCCCTCTGAGCCGTTAGATAGTAGTAGACCCTATAGTCCTGGTGAATCCCCCTCTCTGAGCCATTAGATAGTAGTAGACCCTATAGTCCTGGTGAATCCTCCCCTCTGAGGTGCTAGATACTAGTAGACCCTATAGTCCTGGTGAATCCTCCCCTCTGAGCTGGTAGATAGTAGTAGACCCTGTAGTCCTGGTGAATCCTCCCGTCTGAGCCGTTAGATAGTAGTAGACCCTATAGTCCTGGTGAATCCTCTCCTCTGAGGTGGTAGATAGTAGTAGACCCTGTAGTCCTGGTGAATCCTCCCCTCTGAGCCGTTAGATAGTAGTAGACCCTATAGTCCTGGTGCATCCTCCCCTCTGAGGTGGTAGATAGTAGTAGACCCTGTAGTCCTGGTGAATCCTCCCCTCTGAGCTGGTAGATAGTAGTAGACCCTGTAGTCCTGGTGAATCCTCCCGTCTGAGCCGTTAGATAGTAGTAGACCCTATAGTCCTGGTGAATCCTCCCCTCTGAGCCGTTAGATAGTAGTAGACCCTATAGTCCTGGTGAATCCTCTCCTCTGAGGTGGTAGATAGTAGTAGACCCTATAGTCCTGGTGAATCCTCCCCTCTGAGGTGGTAGATACTAGTAGACCCTATAGTCCTGGTGAATCCTCCCTCTGAGGTGGTAGATAGTAGTAGACCCTGTAGTCCTGGTGAATCCTCCCCTCTGAGCCGTTAGATAGTAGTAGACCCTATAGTCCTGGTGAATCCTCCCCTCTGAGTTGGTAGATAGTAGTAGACCCTATAGTCTTGGTGAATCCTCCCCTCTGAGGTGGTAGATAGTAGTAGACTCTATAGTCCTGGTGAATCCTCCCCTCTGAGCTGGTAGACAGTAGTAGACCCTATAGTCCTGGTGAATCTCCCCCTCTGAGCTGGTAGATAGTAGTAGACCAGACACTAGACATCACCGTGGTGATCATTAGACTTCCAAGTTCGCATGAGACTTCCAAGTTCGCATGAAAGGGCATTCTGTCTGTTCAAATTCTAATCACGATGGTTGTTATTAAGTTATTGAAAGCCTGTGCTCACCTCATTCAGATTAAAATGGACCAGGTATGTAAGTTACGTTTTATTTGGATATAAATGTAGAGATAAAAGTACATGACCATACACCACACTCCTCCCCCAAGTCATCCGACAGCAACAGCCAAGCACAACAAGCTCCATACAGCCAGTCAGTCAGGGATGTAAATTCCTACCTTTGAACTTGTTCCCTGATAGCAACAGATATCAACACTGACCAGCAGCTTCAAACAGCCTCTGTCTAGAAGGAGATTGGTTAATGAAGTCACCTGACAGACCAGGAGCTTCAAACAGCCTCTGTCTAGAAGGAGATTGGTTAATGAAGTCACCTGACAGACCAGCAGCTTCAAACAGCCTCTGTCTAGAAGGAGATTGGTTAATGAAGTCACCTGACAGACCAGCAGCTTCAAACAGCCTCTGTCTAGAAGGAGATTGGTTAATGAAGTCACCTGACAGACCAGCAGCTTCAAACAGCCCCTGTCTAGGAGGAGATTGGTTAATGAAGTCACCTGACAGACCAGCAGCTTCAAACAGCCTCTGTCTAGAAGGAGATTGGTTAATGAAGTCACCTGACAGACCAGCAGCTTCAAACAGCCTCTGTCTAGAAGGAGATTGGTTAATGAAGTCACCTGACAGACCAGCAGCTTCAAACAGCCTCTGTCTAGAAGGAGATTGGTTAATGAAGTCACCTGACAGACCAGGAGCTTCAAACAGCCTCTGTCTAGAAGGAGATTGGTTAATGAAGTCACCTGACAGACCAGCAGCTTCAAACAGCCTCTGTCTAGAAGGAGATTGGTTAATGAAGTCACCTGACAGACCAGCAGCTTCAAACAGCCTCTGTCTAGAAGGAGATTGGTTAATGAAGTCACCTGACAGACCAGCAGCTTCAAACAGCCCCTGTCTAGGAGGAGATTGGTTAATGAAGTCACCTGACAGACCAGCAGCTTCAAACAGCCTCTGTCTAGAAGGAGATTGGTTAATGAAGTCACCTGACAGACCAGCAGCTTCAAACAGCCTCTGTCTAGAAGGAGATTGGTTAATGAAGTCACCTGACAGACCAGGAGCTTCAAACAGCCTCTGTCTAGAAGGAGATTGGTTAATGAAGTCACCTGACAGACCAGCAGCTTCAAACAGCCTCTGTCTAGAAGGAGATTGGTTAATGAAGTCACCTGACAGACCAGCAGCTTCAAACAGCCTCTGTCTAGAAGGAGATTGGTTAATGAAGTCACCTGACAGACCAGCAGCTTCAAACAGCCCCTGTCTAGGAGGAGATTGGTTAATGAAGTCACCTGACAGACCAGCAGCTTCAAACAGCCTCTGTCTAGAAGGAGATTGGTTAATGAAGTCACCTGACAGACCAGCAGCTTCAAACAGCCTCTGTCTAGAAGGAGGTTGGTTAATGAAGTCACCTGACAGACCAGCAGCTTCAAACAGCCTCTGTCTAGAAGGAGATTGGTTAATGAAGTCACCTGACAGACCAGCAGCTTCAAACAGCCCCTGTCTAGAAGGAGATTGGTTAATGAAGTCACCTGACAGACCAGCAGCTTCAAACAGCCTCTGTCTAGAAGGAGATTGGTTAATGAAGTCACCTGACAGACCAGCAGCTTCAAACAGCCTCTGTCTAGAAGGAGATTGGTTAATGAAGTCACCTGACAGACCAGGAGCTTCAAACAGCCTCTGTCTAGAAGGAGATTGGTTAATGAAGTCACCTGACAGACCAGCAGCTTCAAACAGCCTCTGTCTAGAAGGAGATTGGTTAATGAAGTCACCTGACAGACCAGCAGCTTCAAACAGCCTCTGTCTAGAAGGAGATTGGTTAATGAAGTCACCTGACAGACCAGCAGCTTCAAACAGCCCCTGTCTAGGAGGAGATTGGTCAATGAAGTCACCTGACAGACCAGCAGCTTCAAACAGCCTCTGTCTAGAAGGAGATTGGTTAATGAAGTCACCTGACAGACCAGCAGCTTCAAACAGCCTCTGTCTAGAAGGAGATTGGTTAATGAAGTCACCTGACAGACCAGCAGCTTCAAACAGCCTCTGTCTAGAAGGAGATTGGTTAATGAAGTCACCTGACAGACCAGCAGCTTCAAACAGCCCCTGTCTAGAAGGAGATTGGTTAATGAAGTCACCTGACAGACCAGCAGCTTCAAACAGCCTCTGTCTAGAAGGAGATTGGTTAATGAAGTCACCTGACAGACCAGCAGCTTCAAACAGCCTCTGTCTAGGAGGAGATTGGTTAATGAAGTCACCTGACAGACCAGCAGCTTCAAACAGCCTCTGTCTAGGAGGAGATTGGTTAATGAAGTCACCTGACAGACCAGCAGCTTCAAACAGCCTCTGTCTAGAAGGAGATTGGTTAATGAAGTCACCTGACAGACCAGCAGCTTCAAACAGCCTCTGTCTAAGAGGAGATTGGTTAATGAAGTCACCTGACAGACCAGCAGACACAACACAGCTGTTTCACAGCTCACACAGACACACAGTGATTAGGGGCTGGAGCTAAGAGATATCTAGTGGTTCAGGAGGAGGAAGAGGAGGAGGAGGAAGAGCAGGAGGAGGAGGAGGACAGGAAGGGTATGTTAAATCTCTATTGGCTGATAGAGGAAGATGCTTTGCAACCTATTGGTTCCTCCAGGCAATCTAGTTTATTACCACAGAAACAATTGTGAAAGCTTGTTACACCCCAAGGGCACTCTTCTTCACTCATCTAGCTTGTGACGCTGTTCCCTCTCTGTCTCTCTGTTCTTCTCTCTCGCTTTCTCTTTGTCTCTCTTTCTCTCTCTCTCTCTTTCTTTCTCTCTCCTCTCTCATCTCTATTGTTTCTCTCTCTCGTTCTCATTATCTCTCTTTCTCTCCTCTCTCTCTTACTCTCTCTTCTCTCCCTCTCAATTAAATTAAATTCAAAGGGCTTTTTTGATTTATTTGGGTGTCTGTGTAATCTGAGGGAAATATGTGTCTCTAATATGGTCATACATTTGTCAGGAGGTTAGGAAGTGCAGCTCAGTTTCCACCTTGTGGGCAGTGTGCACATAGCCTGCCTTCTCTTGAGAGCCAGGTCTGCCTACGGGAGCCTCTCTCAATAGCAAGTCTATGCTCACTGGGTCTAATTGTGC
This sequence comes from Salvelinus alpinus, assembly GCF_045679555.1. Classification (NCBI taxonomy): domain Eukaryota; kingdom Metazoa; phylum Chordata; class Actinopteri; order Salmoniformes; family Salmonidae; genus Salvelinus; species Salvelinus alpinus. Next base: position 17,870,404 of record NC_092086.1, read on the forward strand.
TGTTGTCCTGGGGCTCTGTGGGGTGTGTTTGTGAACAGAGCCCCAGGAACAGCTTGCTTAGGGGACTCTTCTCCAGGTTCATCTCTCTATAGGTGATGGCTTTGTTATGGAAGTTTTGGGAATGACTTCCTTTTAGGTGGTTGTAGAATTTAATTGCTCTTTTTTGAATGTTGATAATTAGCAGATATTGGTCTAATTCTGCTCTGCATGCATTATTTGGTGTTTTACATTCTACATTGCAGACATTTTTTTGCAGAATTCTACATGCAGAGTCTCAATTTGGTGTTTGTCACATTTTGTGAATTCTTGGTTGGTGAGCGGACCCCAGACCTCACAACCATAAAGGGCAATGGGTTCTATAACTGATTCAAGTGTTTTTAACCAGATCCTAATTGGTATGTCTAATTTTATGTTATTTTTGATGGCATAGAAGGTCCTTCTTGCCTTGTCTCTCAGATCGTTCACAGCTTTGTGGAAGTTACCTGTGGCGCTGATATTTAGGCCGAGGTATGTATAGTTTTTTGTGTGCTCTAGGGCAACGGTGTCTAGATGGAATTTGTATTTGTGGTCCTGGCGACTGGACCTTTTTTGGAACACCATTAGTTTTGACTTACTGAGATTTACTGTCAGGGCCCAGGTCTGGCAGAATCTGTGCAGAAGATCTAGGTGCTGCTGTAGGCTCTCCTTGGTTGGGGACAGAAGCACCGGATCATCAGCAAACAGTAGACATTTGATTTCAGATTAGTAGGTTGAGCTGCATACCTGTCTCACCCCACAGCCATGTGCAAAGAAATGTGTGTGTTTTTTTGCCAGTTTTAACAACACTTGTTGTGTGTACATGGATTTGATAATGTCTTCCCCCAACACCGCTTCAATCAATTTGTATAGAAAACCCTCATATCTCTCAGTCTCAGTCTCAGTCTCAGTCTCAGTCTCAGTCTCTCTCTCTCTCTCTCTCTCTCTCTCTCTCTCTCTCTCTCTCTCTCTCTCTCTCTCTCTCTCTCTCTCTCTCATATATATCTAATGCATTATTAATTCATCTTCCATCCAGGTTTGTTTTGCTCTGGGAGTAAGTGTGCATTTTGATTGGTAGTAAGTTTCTCTGTGACTCCCTCAGGGCCTTGACAAAATGCACTCCGCTTGTGTATCCAAGAGATACGACAGATAATTGCAGAAGTGTTGCAGTGATGCTGATAGCTAGCTGTAGTGGTTGGTGTTTTGTTCACACCTCACACAGTAATAGGGAGAGAGGGAGATGGAACGTATGAGTGTAGTGGAGAGAGATGTATCGAGAGACTAATGGGGAAGAGGTTTTGTTGGTTTATGTGATTGCGACAGAAGGAAAGAGCAACCCCCTGTGTGTTTGTATTGGAGTAATGAGGTCTTTCCAAATGGAGCGTTCCCCATAGGTCACGGACACACCCCAAGGCTCCAGTCCGCAGTGCTCAGCTAAGGCTTTACCATGCCTGTTTCTGCAGTAGCTGGTTACACATATTCAGAAGGAGATCAGCAAATACCTTTTTTTGTTACAAAGTAGTAGATTAGTAGTATTTATAACTGTGTTATTCATTGTTTAAAAAAATAGTAATAATCTACTTACGAGACATATACTATCAACCAACCATCTCCTAATGTTAGTGGCTGTACTAAAGTAGTGTTAGATATGTACTACCAACCATCTCCTAATGTTAGTGACTGTACTAAAGTAGTGTTAGATATGTACTACCAACCATCTCCTAATGTTAGTGACTCTACTAATGTAGTGTTATCTAACTGTCTTCCTCTTTTCGCCACTACCCTCCCTCCTCCCCTCCCTCCTACCCTCCCTCCAACCCTCCCTCCTCCCTTACCCTTCTAAGTCACTAAGCACTAGTCTACTACCTCTCTCTCACTAAGCACTAGTCTACTACCCCTATCTCCCTCCCTCCTTTCCTATCCTTCTAATGCACTACAAGGACTACTACCCCTAATGCCTATGTGTTTAGGCTTAGTCGAAATCTCTGGTGGCCCACTTTAGCCATTACCCAGAGCCCTGGTCATTACCCTGGTCTGGGACTGCAGTTAACTGGCTAATGTATTATCTTAAAGAGTCAGGTCAGCTCAGTAAGAGGGGGCATCATGGGACTGGACAGACAGACAGACAGACAGACAGACAGACAGACAGACAGACAGACAGACAGACAGACAGACAGACAGACAGACAGACAGACAGACAGACAGACAGACAGACAGACAGACAGACAGACAGACAGACAGACAGACAGACAGACAGACAGACAGACAGACAGACAGACAGACAGACAGACAGACAGACAGACAGACAGACAGACAGACAGACAGACAGACAGACAGACAGACAGACAGACAGACAGACAGACAGACAGACAGACAGACAGACAGACAGACAGACCGACCGACCGACCGACCGACCGACCGACCTCTAACAGTTTTGACCTTTATCTTTGACCTTTATATCATAATGAATAAGATTACATGGACAGGGGGGATCTGATCCTAGACCAGCTCTATGACTGAATACTGGTCCTTTTAGATTACATGGACAGGGGGGATCTGATCCTAGACCAGCTCTATGACTGAATAGTGTCCCTTTTAGATTACATGGACAGGGGGACCTGATCCTAGACCAGCTCTATGACTGAATACTGGTCCTTTTAGATTACATGGACAGGGGGACCTGATCCTAGACCAGCTCTATGATTCTGAATACTGGTCCTTTTAGATTACATGGACAGGGGGGACCTGATCCTAGACCAGCTCTATGACTGAATACTGGTCCTTTTAGATTACATGGACAGGGGGGACCTGATCCTAGATCATCATTCCTATTCCACAACCCATGATCCTTTATGTTTCCATGAGTAATCTGACCTGAATGCACAGTCTGAATACTCCTGAAATAATAGCCTGGCTGTTGCATGGTCCCAGGCTGTAACTCCTGAAATAATAGCCTGGCTGCTGCATGGTCCCAGGCTGTAACTCCTGAAATAATAGCCTGGCTGCTGCATGGTCCCAGGCTGTAACTCCTGAACTATAGCCTGGCTGCTGCATGGTCCCAGGCTGTAACTCCTGAACTATAGCCTGGCTGCTGCATGGTCCCAGGCTGTAACTCCTAAACTATAGCCTGGCTGCTGCATGGTCCCAGAATGTAACTCCTGAACTATAGCCTGGCTGCTGCATGGTCCCAGAATGTAATTCCTGAACTATAGCCTGGCTGCTGCATGGTCCCAGAATGTAACTCCTGAACTATAGCCTGGCTGCTGCATGGTCCCAGAATGTAACTCCTGAACTATAGCCTGGCTGCTGCATGGTCCCAGAATGTAACTCCTGAACTATAGCCTGGCTGCTGCATGGTCCCAGAATGTAACTCCTGAACTATAGCCTGGCTGCTGCATGGTCCCAGAATGTAACTCCTGAACTATAGCCTGGCTGCTGCATGGTCCCAGAATGTAACTCCTGAACTATAGCCTGGCTGCTGCATGGTCCCAGAATGTAACTCCTGAACTATAGCCTGGCTGCTGCATGGTCCCAGAATGTAACTCCTGAACTATAGCCTGGCTGCTGCATGGTCCCAGAATGTAACTCCTGAACTATAGCCTGGCTGCTGCATGGTCCCAGAATGTAACTCCTGAACTATAGCCTGGCTGCTGCATGGTCCCAGAATGTAACTCCTGAACTATAGCCTGGCTGCTGCATGGTCCCAGAATGTAACTCCTGAACTATAGCCTGGCTGCTGCATGGTCCCAGAATGTAACTCCTGAACTATAGCCTGGCTGCTGCATGATCCCAGAATGTAACTCCTGAACTATAGCCTGGCTGCTGCATGGTCCCAGAATGTAACTCCTGAACTATAGCCTGGCTGCTGCATGGTCCCAGAATGTAACTCCTGAACTATAGCCTGGCTGCTGCATGATCCCAGAATGTAACTCCTGAACTATAGCCTGGCTGCTGCATGGTCCCAGAATGTAACTCCTGAACTATAGCCTGGCTGCTGCATGATCCCAGAATGTAACTCCTGAACTATAGCCTGGCTGCTGCATGATCCCAGAATGTAACTCCTAAACTATAGCCTGGCTGCTGCATGGTCCCAGAATGTAACTCCTGAACTATAGCCTGGCTGCTGCATGATCCCAGAATGTAACTCCTGAACTATAGCCTGGCTGCTGCATGGTCCCAGAATGTAACTCCTGAACTATAGCCTGGCTGCTGCATGATCCCAGAATGTAACTCCTGAACTATAGCCTGGCTGCTGCATGGTCCCAGAATGTAACTCCTGAACCACACAGTTCTATATATGCCTTAGCCCAATACTAACCTCTCCACGTCTCCACTCCATCTCTCCACCTCTCCACCTCTCTTCTCTCCACCTCTCCATCTCTCCACATCTCCATCTCTCCATCTCTCCATCTCTCCTCTCCATCTCTCCATCTCTCCATTTCATGGAGTGCTTCACAGTCCTGTCTTTATCCTGTGTGTATAATAACAAACCTCTCCATCTCTCCTCTCCTTAGAGACCGTATGCCTGAGACCCAGGAGGGTCAGATCACCATGGAGAAGACCCCCAGCTACTACGTCACTAAAGACGTCCCCGCCCGTATCCACACCATGTCCCCAGACACCAGGCTGATTGTGGTGGTCCGAGATCCCGTCACCAGGGCCATCTCAGACTACACTCAGACCCGCTCCAAGAAGCCTGACATCCCCTCCTTCGAGAGCCTCGCCTTCAAGAACAGGACTACGGGTCTCATCGATACGTCCTGGAGTGCCGTCCAGATCGGGATGTATGCCAAGCACCTAGAACGCTGGCTGCAGTACTTCCCCAAGGACCAGCTCCTCTTCATCAGCGGGGAGAGGTTGATCTCCGACCCGGCCGGGGAGATGACACGCGTACAGGACTTCCTGGGCCTCCGGAGGGTGGTCGGTCACAAACACTTTCACTTCAACCCAGCCAAGGGCTTCCCCTGTCTGAAGAGGCCGGAGGGGAATAGTAAGCCTCACTGTCTGGGGAAGACCAAAGGAAGGACTCATCCTAATATTGACTCTGAGGTGGTACAGAGGCTGAGGGAGTTTTATCAACCTTTCAACAGGAGGTTTTATCAGATGACGGGACATGACTTTGGATGGGGTTCATGGAGCTGAGCGACAGAGACATTAAATTAATCCGAAATGGCACCCTATTCCCTATGTAGCGCACTACCCTGGTCAATAGTAGTACACTATAATATAGGACAAAATGGCACCCTATTCCCTATGTAGGGCACTACCCTGGTCAATAGTAGTACACTATAATATAGGACAAAATGGCACCCTATTCCCTATGTAGTGCACTACCCTGGTCAATAGTAGTACACTATAATATTGGACAAAATGGCACCCTATTCTCTATGTAGTGCACTACCCTGGTCAATAGTAGTATACTATAATATAGTACAAAATGGCACCCTATTCCCTATGTAGTGCACTACCCTGGTCAATAGTAGTGCATTATTGAGGTTGTTGTACACTATTCTGCTCAAATGTAGTGCACTATTGAGGTATTATGGTGCCCTTTCAGACAGAGATGTTGTATTTTTCTTTGAGGGGTTTTAGGTTGTAATTGTAACATTTTGGAGATATTGTTATACTGTGTATATAAGGCAGGCAGCGTGTGTAAAAAGTACAGAAGTCTATTTTATGATAATTTATTTCTAGGATATTATGAACTCACTGAGCTGCCTATCCATGTTTGTTGATGATCATCACGCATCTTTACATTCCTGTTTTTAAAATCTTCATTTGAAGGGCATTTTGTAATCTTGAAATTACCTCAGAAAAATACATGTGCAGGAATTGTGGAAATGAATATATAACAGCACAATTCTGTTTCCGGGTAGCAGCATTCGACCAGCAGGGCTAGAGCTATTGTTTCCCTTCATAAACATGCAATGACTTTATAATGCTGCTTTAGCTCATTCTCCCTACCTTTACCACGTTGGTTTTTAACATGGCTGTACGAATACCACACCATCTCAGCAAACATGGTTCAATCACAAAGGTTGGTAAAATGAGGACATACAAATATTACAACGACCAGAGAATTAGTGTTGGGTCATTGAACACGGAGGCATCTCTGTAGCCTCTTTGTTTTTAAAAGGTGCTAGAAAACCACTCAAGGAGTCCAAATCACCCCATCATTTACCTCCTTAAGATCAGCCTGACCTCCAGAGGCCCGTGGGCCCACTTCATCCACCAGATCAATATATAGAACCCCAGCTGATCCAGTCAGTCTGCGTCCCAAATGGCTCCCTGCTCACTTAATCGTTCACTACTTATGACCAGGACCCATGGGGCATTTAGGGAACAGGGAACCATTTGGGATGCCCTCCCAGTGTCACTATGACAGCTATATCAATACAGTAATAACTCATCATCACATCAATTACACGTGAGTGATGTCACATTACAGCTGAGTGATGTCACATTACAGCTGAGTGATGTCACAGTGCTGTCTCTGGACTCTCCTGCTATAAAACAAGGATCCGTCAAAAGGTTCATTGGAGTCAACGAATGTTGGGATCTTGTGACCGCTACACATTAACGTACTGATCTGGAGTTTATGTTGCAGATTCAAGGCTCTTCTGAAAGGGGCATGTTATTTAGGAAGCTTTACATTACTGTGATAGTCGTTAGCACCCCTCCTAGTTCCTCTGCTTGTTGAAGCCAGTTGACCGAGCTAAACTCCAATCTTTACGTTACTGTGATAGTCATTAGCACCCCTCCTATTTCCTCTGCTTGTTGAAGCCAGTTGACCGACCTAAACTCCAATCTTTACATTACTGTGATGGTCGTTAGCACCCCTCCTAGTTCCTCTGCTTGTTGAAGCCAGTTGACCGAGCTAAACTCCAATCTTTACGTTACTGTCATAGTCGTTAGCACCCCTCCTAGTTCCTCTGCTTGTTGAAGCCAGTTGACCGAGCTAAACTCCAATCTTTACGTTACTGTCATAGTCGTTAGCACCCCTCCTAGTTCCTCTGCTTGTTGAAGCCAGTTGGCCGACCTAAACTCCAATCTTTACGTTACTGTCATAGTCGTTAGCACCCCTCCTAGTTCCTCTGCTTGTTGAAGCCATTTGGCCGACCTAAACTCCAATCTTTACGTTACTGTCATAGTCGTTAGCACCCCTCCTAGTTCCTCTGCTTGTTGAAGCCAGTTGGCCGAGCTAAACTCCAATCTTTACGTTACTGTCATAGTCGTTAGCACCCCTCCTAGTTCCTCTGCTTGTTGAAGCCAGTTGACCGACCTAAACTCCAATCTTTAAATGTGCAGTCTTTTTGATGAGATGCCATCACCTTTTCATGTTTGTAATCCATTATTTGCGAGCAGTGAGGTTTGCTTGTGTAATGATATGATGACTCTATTCAGGGATGATGAGCTGACCATGATACAGTATAATGTAATCATCACAGCCCTCTGTAGTCCTGTTAGGTAAAGTTAACAGGACTGCTGTTGGATCAGATGTTATCATCACAGCCCTCTGTAGTCCTGTTAGGTAAAGTTAACAGGACTGCTGTTGGATCAGACAGCATTCATTGGGAACGGTGCATTGTTGTGTTATTGTTGTTGAAATGGAAATTCAAAAGGCTGCGATTCAATCCGATCGCACGTTGCAGTGCTCTTGACATTTACAAGTCATTTCCAGCTGAGCCGACATGTGCAGTGTTTACCTTGAGTGTCACCTCTGTGAAAGCGGGAACATTACCTCTGTGAAAGCGGGAACATTACCTCTGTGAAAGCGGGAACATTACCTCTGTGAAAGCGGGCACATTACCTCTGTGATAGTGTGCAGCGCTGTAACGAGTCTTGAATTGAATCGTGACCAACGTCTTGCTATTCAGGGCTCACAATTCCTTTCTCCTAAGTCTGTGTATGGGTGACTCTTATTCATCCCTGTACAGAGAGATACGCCAATGACAATGTTTCTACCCAATGACAATGTTTCTACCCAATGACAATGTTTCTACCCAATGACAATGTTTCTACCCAATGACAATGTTTCTACCCAATGACAATGTTTCTACCCAACGACAATGTTTCTACCCAATGACAATGTTTCTACCCAATGACAATGTTTCTACCCAATGACAATGTTTCTACCCAATGACAATGTTTCTACCCAATGACAATGTTTCTACCCATCAAATATGATGATAATGTATTGATTAAACTCTGTGTACATACATGAACAAATCCAACTATTTTTGCTGTATAGTTTCCATGTTACAAAGACGTAAATGAGGCCATTGTGAGTAAAATAGTGTTATTGTTGTTATTTCTTTGAAGTAAGGAATATATCTATTTTACCAAAACCAAATGATCTTCTGATTGTCACATTGTCATAAAACTACACTTCACCTTTGCCATGTGTTATAACTACATTATAAACACACTATGCAGTCTTATAACCAGCTTATGACCAGCTTATAAAGCCCCTGTCATTTCTCCTCATTGTCTTCAGTGACCATGTCATTGGAGGCCTAGCACTGAGCACAGTGGCACCAGAGGTGTTGTCTGACGCTTCCTGAACCTCATTAGCCAGACAGGTTAATGAGCGCAGTTAGCATTAGTGTTAGCGTTAGCGACTCAATGGAACACTACCATGCTTGTCGCCATGGTCACAGCACCATTTGTCAGGTCCCTCTCTAAGCAGGAGAAGAGACAGATGATCAAAACACTGCCATTCCTCCGAGAGCCTGATATTTGATAACACCTGACACTGTAAAGAAGAAGAGCCTGATATTTGATAACACCTGACACTGTAAAGAAGGAGAGTCTGATATTTAATAACACCTGACACTGTAAAGAAGAAGAGCCTGATATCTGATAACACCTGACACTGTAAAGAAGGAGAGCCTGATATTTGATAACACCTGCCACTGTAAAGAAGGAGAGTCTGATATTTAATAACACCTGCTACTGTAAAGAAGGAGAGTCTGATATCTGATAACACCTGACACTGTAAAGAAGGAGAGCCTGATATTTGATAACACCTGACACTGTAAAGAAGGAGAGCCTGATATTTGATAACACCTGCCACTGTAAAGAAGGAGAGTCTGATATCTGATAACACCTGACACTGTAAAGAAGGAGAGCCTGATATTTGATAACACCTGACACTGTAAAGAAGGAGAGTCTGATATCTGATAACACCTGACACTGTAAAGAAGGAGAGCCTGATATTTGATAACACCTGACACTGTAAAGAAGTAACGTCAGGTCAACACGATTGTTCAGTTTTTCGCTCAGTAATTTTTTAGAATTCCCTGTGAATGGGTTTGTGTTGGAAGGAATTGAACATGTACTAGTACCTGTATGGATGAGTACAGTATATATATAATACCTTTATGGATGAGGACAGTATGAGGACAGCTTCGATGCTATTGCAGTTCGCCACAGGATGTTTTTGTGCTGGTCGAGGGCAGTCAGGTCTGGAGTGAACCAAGGGCTATATCTGTTCTTGGTTCTGCATTTTTTGAACGGAGCATGCTTGTCTAATATGGTGAGGAAGTAACTTTTAAAGAATGACCAGGCATCCTCAACTGACGGGATGAGGTCAATATCCTTCCAGGGTACCCGGGCCAGGTCGATTAGAAAGGCCTGCTTGCAGAAGTGTTTTAGGGAGCGTTTGACAGTGATGAGGGGTGGTCGTTTGACTGCGGACCCGTGGCGGATACAGGCAATGAGGCAGTGATCGCTGAGATCTTGATTGAAGACAGCAGAGGTGTATTTGGAGGGCAGGTTGGTCAGGATAATGTCTATTAGGGTGCCCATGTTTACGGATTTAGGGTTGTACCTGGTGGGTTCCTTGATGATTTGTGTGAGATTGAGGGCATCAAGCTTGGATTGTAGGACTGCCGGGGTGTTAAGCATATCCCAGTTTAGGTCACCTAACAGAACAAACTCTGAAGCTAGATGGGGAGCGATCAATTCACAGATGGTGTCCAGGGCACAGCTGGGAGCTGAGGGGGGTCGGTAGCAGGCGGCAACAGTGAGAGACTTATTTCTGGAGAGATTAATTTTTAAAATTAGAAGTTCGAACTGTTTGGGCATAGACCTGGAAAGTATGACAGAACTTTGCAGGCTATCTCTGCAGTAGATTGCAACTCCTCCCCCTTTGGCAGTTCTATCTTGACGGAAAGTGTTATAGTTGGGTACGGAAATCCCAGAATTTTTGGTGGCCTTCCTAAGCCAGGATTCGGACACGGCAAGGACATCAGGGTTGGCAGAGTGTGCTAAAGCGGTGAGTAAGGCAAACTTAGGGAGGAGGCTTCTGATGTTGACATGCATGAGGCCAAGGCTTTTTCGATCACAGAAGTCAACAAATGAGGGTGACTGGGGACATGCAGGGCCTGGGTTTACCTCCACATCACCCGAGGAACAGAGGAGTAGTAGGATGAGGGTGCGGCTAAAGGCTATCAAAACTGGTCGCCTAGAGCGTTGGGGACAAAGAATAAAAGGAGCAGATTTATGGGCGTGGTAGAATAGATTCTGGGCATAATGTGCAGACAGGGGTATGGTGGGGCGCGGGTACAGCGGAGGCAAGCCCAGGCACTGGGTGATGATAAGAGAGATTGTATCTCTGGACATGCTGGTCTCAATGGGTGAGGTCACCGCATGTGTGGGGGGTGGGACAAAGGAGGTGTCAGAGGTACGGAGAGTGGAACTACAGGGTCCATTGCAAACCAAAACAATGATAATGATAACTAGCCTGAACAACAGTATGCAAGGCATATTGATATTTGAGAGAGACATACAATAAGGCATAAAGTGATTGCAGGTCTTGATTGGGAGAGCTAGCTAAAACAACAGGTAAGATAACAGCAGCAATAACAGGGTGCTAGTCTAACACAGCAACAACAGGTAAAAATGGCGACGACTAGGCAGAGAGGGTCGGATTAACTACACACAGATCCTGAGTTAAAGCACAGAGCCGACAGATAAAACACAAATAAACAGAATGGAGTACCGTGAATTAATGGACAGTCAAGCATGCATCAGCTATGTAGCCAAGTGATCATAGTGTCCAGGGGGCAGCCGTAGATGGAGCAGGGAGGCCTCCACTAAGCTAGCACGCGGCGTTTAAAGTTAGTAGCCCGGGGGGTGGTCTGCTCAGACGGAGGGGGTCTGCTCAGACGTGGTCGTGTCGACAGAGAATCCAAGCCGGATGGCGAAAGAGAGGTTGTGAATTGTAGAATTGTGTTTGCTAACTGGTGCTAGCTTCGTGGCAGTGGCGCTAGCTGCGCTAGCTGCGAGCTAGCTGTGAGGATCAGAAGTAGTGGCTCAGGGATTACGGCAGGAATCCGGCGTTGTTGTCGAGAGACAGTCCGATGCTGGTAAATTGGTGAGTAATATCCAGGCTAATAACAGGGCTGGTGTCTGTGCAGAAGGTAAAAGCTACTAGCAGCGGCAAATAAACGGCTAAATTAGCTTGTAGCTGATTTAGACCAGTTGTGATGGATTGGCAGGGCTCTGTGTCGGCAAAAAAGGTCCAGTCCAATTGGCAAAAGAGGTATTGTAGCCCAAGAATTCGCTGGTAGACCTCTTCGGCTAGCCGGCAGATGGGCCTAGCTCGAGGCTAGCTCAAGGCTAACTGGTGCTTGCTTCGGGACAGAGGTGTTAGCCAGTAGTAGCCACTCGGTTGCAGCTAGCTAGCTGTGATGATACGGTGTAATTGTCCAGAGCTTGCGTCAGGAATCCGGTGATGTGGTAGAGAAAAAGCAGTCCTATATGCTCTGGGTTGATATCGCGCTTGCAGACTGGCAGGTATTGGCCCGAGCTGAAGCTGGCTGTGTCCGAGTTAAGGGTGAAGACCGCAGCAGTGGCTAACTGACTACTAGCTAGTAGCTAGTTATCTGGCTAGCTTCTGATTGGGGTTACGGTTCTAAAGTATAAAAAATAGCAGGTCCGTACCACATTGGGTGAGGCGGAATGTAGGAATGTATATTCAGTTCCTAGATGGAAAGTGAAATTAAAATATATACGAAATGTATACGAAAAATACGAGGACTATTTACACGGGACAAGACAAGACAAACACACGTCCGACTGCTACGCCATCTTGGATCTAGTTTCCTGTAGTTCTTGACCAGGTTTGCACACACTGCAGCAGGGATTTTGGCCCACTACTCCATACAGACCTTCTCCAGATCCTTCAGGTTTCGGGGCTGTCGCTGGGCAATACGGACTTTCAGCTCCCTCCAAAGATTTTCTATTGGGTTCAGGTCTGGAGACTGGCTAGGCCACTCCAGGACCTTGAGATGCTTCTTACGAAGCCACTCCTTAGTTGCCCCGGCTGTGTGTTTCGGGTCGTTGTCATGCTGGAAGACCCAGCCACGACCCATCTTCAATGCTCTTACTGAGGGAAGGAGGTTGTTGGCCAAGATCTCGCGATACATGGCCCCATCCATCCTCCCCTCAATACGGTGCAGTCGTCCTGTCCCCTTTGCAGAAAAGCATCCCCAAAGAATGATGTTTCCACCTCCATGCTTCACAGTTGGGATGGTGTTCTTGGGGTTGTACTCATCCTTCTTCTTCCTCCAAACACGGCGAGTGGAGTTTAGACCAAAAAGCTCTATTTTTGTCTCATCAGACCACATGACCTTCTCACATTCCTTCTCTGGGTCATCCAGATGGTCATCAAACTTCAGACGGGCCTGGACATGCGCTGGCTTGAGCAGGGGGACCTTGCATGCGCTGCAGGATTTTAATCCTTGACGGCGTAGTGTGTTACTAATGGTTTTCTTTGAGACTGTGGTCCCAGCTCTCTTCAGGTCATTGACCAGGTTCTGCCATGTAGTTCTGGGCTCACCTTCCTCATGATCATTGATGCCCCACGAGGTGAGCACTTGCATGGAGCCCCAGACCGAGGGTGATTGACAGTCATCTTGAACTTCTTCCATTTTCTAATAATTGCGCCAACAGTTGTTGCCTTCTCACCAAGCTGCTTGCCTATTGTCCTGTAGCCCATCCCAGCCTTGTGCAGGTCTACAATTGTATCCCTGATGTCCTTACACAGCTCTCTGGTCTTGGCCATTGTGGAGAGGTTGGTCTGTTTGATTGAGTGTGTGGACAGGTGTCTTTTATACAGGTAACGAGTTCAAACAGGTGCATTTAATACAGGTAATGAGTGGAGAACAGGAGGGCTTCTTAAAGAAAAACTAACAGGTCTGTGAGAGCCGGAATTCTTACTGGTTGGTAGGTGATCAAATACTTATGTCATGCAATAAAATGCTAATTATTTACTTAAAAATCATACAATGTGATTTTCTGGATTTTTGTTTTAGATTCCGTCTCTCACAGTTGAAGTGTACCTATGATAAAAATTACAGACCTCTACATGCTTTGTAAGTAGGAAAACCTGCAAAATCGGCAGTGTATCAAATACTTGTTCGCCCCACTGTATATAGTGTATGTATGGATGAGTACAGTATATATATAGTACCTGTATGGATGAATATATATTATATATATAGTGTACCTGTATGGATTTGGACAGTATGTATATAGTACCTGTATGTATGAGTACAGTATGTATATAGTACCTGTATGGATTTGGACAGTATGTATATAGTACCTGTATGTATGAGTACAGTATGTATATAGTACCTGTATGGATTTGGACAGTATGTATATAGTACCTGTATGTATGAGTACAGTATGTATATAGTACCTGTATGGATTTGGACAGTATATATATAGTACCTGTATGTATGAGTACAGTATGTATATAGTACCTGTATGTATGAGTACAGTATGTATACTATATCATTGTCTCTGAACCCAGAGGCGGGCTTTGGAGGCCTGTAGGAACTGAATGAGAATGTTAGTTGAGGTAAACGCCAGTTCAGTTCCTCTCACACAACCCTGTGTGTGTGTGTGTGTGTGTGTGTGTGTGTGTGTGTGTGTGTTTGGTGGTGTGCTGCACACACCTGTGCAGCAAGGGAATAACAGCAAGTCTGTCAGGTACCTCAGTTACTAGGCTAGCAGCCAGCTCCTTTATGAGGCTGCCCCCCTCTGCAATTCTGAAAGTGCAGTGTGTGTGTGTGTGTGTGTGTGTGTGTGTGTGTGTGTGTGTGTGTGTGTGTGTGTGTGTGTGTGTGTGTGTGTGTGTGTGTGTGTGTGCGTGTGCGTGTGCGTGTGTGTGTGTGAGAGTGGCTGATTGGAGGGGTTATCTGTGTGTATAATTGCTGTACTCCCAGCTGAGAGACTGTTGTTAACACACATCCCTTCAGGCTGTTGTTTGAAGGGTTGGATCGAAACCACAGAATCTGGCAACACACACACACACACACACACACACACACACACACACACACACACACACACACCACACACACACACACACACACACACACACACACACACACACACACACACACACACACACACACACACACACACACACACACACACACACACACACACACACACACACACACACACACACACACACACACACACATACACACACACAAACACACACACACACACATTGACACACACTCTACAGAACAGACACCTGGCAGATTGGCAGTAGGAAAGACAACCACTTGGCGTGACTTCCTTCCAGGGAGTACTGATGTATCTTCGGAGCAGGAGCAGACAAACAGAACAATCCAGTAGAACAGAACATGCTGTTGACGTTATGGGATACTGTAATACTTTAAAACTTTAAAAAACAACTCTCTGTTGTTAAAATGGAAGGCTGAGATCTGAAGACTGGTGTTAGCTTCCCGAGCTATTGCCTTGGCTTTAGCTCAGAGGACAAACACAGTCCTAAGGCACACAGAAAACCTGTGGTTTAAATCCATGTTAAAGCCTTCAATCCCAGGTTGTATGGCCTGCAGGAGACCAGGGTTTGAATCTTGGTTGATGACACTCCTTGCCTCCAGACAACTTGGGTAGGTTCTCCATCCCTTCTCTGTTGAAGTCACATGGGCTCTGAGCCAAAGGAAGTTGGCCAATCCAGTGGTAGTGTATAATGGAGTTAGTAACTTAACGAATGCTCAAGATCCCTTAATACACTTGGCCTTATTAGAGTTGACTTAGCTAAATTGGCTTAAGATGTAGAGATTACAGGCCTATAGGGCAGAGGCCATCTGGTTAGAGATGAGAGCAGAGCAGGTGTTCTAGCACGGTAAGGACCAGGTAAGGTAGTGTTGGTGTCATGAGGACCAGGTAAGGTAGTGTTGGTGTCATGAGGACCAGGTAAGGTAGTGTTGGTGTCATGACACGGTAAGGACCAGGTAAGGTAGTGTTGGTGTCATGACACGGTAAGGACCAGGTAAGGTAGTGTTGGTGTCATGACACGGTAAGGACCAGGTAAGGTAGTGTTGGTGTCATGAGGACCAGGTAAGGTATTGTTGGTGTCATGAGGACCAGGTAAGGTAGTGTTGGTGTCATGAGGACCAGGTAAGGTAGTGTTGGTGTCATGAGGACCAGGTAAGGTAGTGTTGGTGTCATGAGGAACAGGTACGGTATTGTTGGTGTCATGACACGGTAAGGACCAGGTAAGGTAGTGTTGGTGTCATGACACGGTAAGGAACAGGTAAGGTAGTGTTGGTGTCATGACACGGTAAGGACCAGGTAAGGTAGTGTTGGTGTCATGAGGACCAGGTAAGGTAGTGTTGGTGTCATGACACGGTAAGGTCCAGGTAAGGTAGTGTTGGTGTCATGACACGGTAAGGACCAGGTAAGGTAGTGTTGGTGTCATGACACGGTAAGGACCAGGTAAGGTAGTGTTGGTGTCATGAGGACCAGGTAAGGTAGTGTTGGTGTCATGAGGACCAGGTAAGGTAGTGTTGGTGTCATGAGGACCAGGTAAGGTAGTGTAGATGTCATGACACGGTAAGGACCAGGTAAGGTAGTGTTGGTGTCATGACACGGTAAGGACCAGGTAAGGTAGTGTTGGTGTCATGGCACGGTAAGGACCAGGTAAGGTAGTGTTGGTGTCATGAGGACCAGGTAAGGTAGTGTTGATGTCATGACACGGTAAGGACCAGGTAAGGTAGTGTTGGTGTCATGAGGACCAGGTAAGGTAGTGTTGGTGTCATGACACGGTAAGGACCAGGTAAGGTAGTGTTGGTGTCATGGCACGGTAAGGACCAGGTAAGGTAGTGTTGGTGTCATGACACGGTAAGGACCAGGTAAGGTAGTGTTGGTGTCATGAGGACCAGGTAAGGTAGTGTTGGTGTCATGACATGGTAAGGACCAGGTAAGGTAGTGTTGGTGTCATGACACGGTAAGGACCAGGTAAGAAGCAGGTAAGGTAGTGTTGGTGTCTTGGCACGGTAAGGATCAGGTAAGGACCAGGTAAGGTAGTGTTGGTGTCTTAGCACGGTAAGGACCAGGTACGGTAGTGTTGGTGTCATGACACGGTAAGGACCAGGTAAGGTAGTGTTGGTGTCATGGCACGGTAAGGACCAGGTAAGGTAGTGTTGGTGTCATGAGGACCAGGTAAGGACCAGGTAAGGTAGTGTTGGTGTCTTAGCACGGTAAGGACCAGGTACGGTAGTGTTGGTGTCATGACACGGTAAGGACCAGGTAAGGTAGTGTTGGTGTCTTAGCACGGTAAGGACCAGGTAAGGTAGTGTTGGTGTCATGACACGGTAAGGACCAGGTAAGGTAGTGTTGGGGTCATGGCACGGTAAGGACCAGGTAAGGTAGTGTTGGGGTCATGGCACGGTAAGGACCAGGTAAGAAGCAGATTTAGAGTAAGTAAGTAGTAAAGAAGACAGAGGAAATGAGATGAGAGATCAGTGGTCTTCAGGAGTTTGTCAAGTAGTCTGTCATGTAGTCTGTCATGTAGTCTGTCATGTAGTCTGTCATGTAGTCTGTCATGTAGTCTGTCATGTAGTCTGTCATGTAGTCTGTCAGTGCTTTAGGACTTGACAAGGTTTGTAGTGTGTGGCTGACTAATAACAGGCAGAGACAGACCAATATACTGGGGACCTCTGCTATGGTTCAGAGTTTGTATTTTGAGTGGAACATCCTTGGACATTGTCAACGTGACAAAAAAACAAACATCCTCATACAACCATTATACAACATGACCATGATGTCACCAAATACCTCAGAATAACGTCATCGCAACCTGTTTTTGCTCGCTGGGTCAATGTACAGTATTCTGCAATGGGAACACTTGAGTGCTTTGGTAGAAGCTCATGGACACATTCAAGTACTTGTCATTGTTGACCTTTTGAGGACTGCTCTATTGCGGTTTTCATCCCTTTAATAAGAGTCACTGTGCAGCGTTACACAGATGTAGGATCCTAATTTGATAACTTTTTTGTTTCTGAAAACTTGTAGTGTATTCAAGGTTTAAAGTGGCTTCTAAAGTTTGCAATTTTCACTTTAAAGTGTCAGACTTGATTTAACCTAACGTAAAATGTATCACCCCCTACCAAAATGTCCATTCATTATAATCCATGATTATTTTCATGCTGTAGCAAACTGGCTCAAATTAAGATCCTACATCTGTAGATATTGATTCAATTGATTCAATAGGTTAGGTAAGGTTAAGGGTTGGTGAAGATGTTTGATGTAATCGTTTTCTGCAGAACTTGAACAGAATTAAGTATTGACAACTGTTTAATAAACGCTCGTTGTCCCTTAGAGAACTACTCTATTGCTCTGTAACTATATCAATTCAACAGGTTAGGTAAGGCTTGCTGATGACCTTCAATGTGCACTTCTCCTACACAATCTTAAGCGTGAACATAATAGCTGAGAGCAGGATTACATGGTTCAGTCTGGAGGTTTTGAGTCCTTGGCCCAGGGAACACTGGTTTTCTTCTGACATGAACGTGTAGAAAACCCTCTCAAACTATCACATTCAGAATGTACTATAAAGGACTGTTCTCTTTCCAGACCTCCTCATCTTACTGATCAGCCAGACAGAGTAAAGGACTGTTCTCTTTCCAGACCCCCTCATCTTACTGATCAGCCAGACAGTGTAAAGGACTGTTCTCTTTCCAGACCCCCTCATCTTACTGATCAGCCAGACAGAGTAAAGGACTGTTCTCTTTCCAGACCCCCTCATCTTACTGATCAGCCAGACAGAGTAAAGGACTGGTCTCTTTCCAGACCCCCTCATCTTACTGATCAGCCAGACAGAGTAAAGGACTGTTATCTTTCCAAACCTCCTCATCTTACTGATCAGCCAGACAGAGTAAAGGACTGTTCTCTTTCCAGACCTCCTCATCTTACTGATCAGCCAGACAGAGTAAAGGACTGTTCTCTTTCCAGACCTCCTCATCTTATTCATCAGCCAGACAGAGTAAAGGACTGTTATCTTTCCAGACCCCCTCATCTTACTGATCAGCCAGACAGAGTAAAGGACTGTTCTCTTTCCAGACCTCCTCATCTTACTGATCAGCCAGACAGAGTAAAGGACTGTTATCTTTCCAGACCTCCTCATCTTACTGATCAGCCAGACAGAGTAAAGGACTGTTCTCTTTCCAGACCTCCTCATCTTACTGATCAGCCAGACAGAGTAAAGGACTGTTATCTTTCCAGACCTCCTCATCTTACTGATCAGCCAGACAGAGTAAAGGACTGTTCTCTTTCCAGACCTCCTCATCTTACTGATCAGCCAGACAGAGTAAAGGACTGTTATCTTTCCAGACCTCCTCATCTTATTCATCAGCCAGACAGAGTAAAGGACTGTTATCTTTCCAGACCCCCTCATCTTACTGATCAGCCAGACAGAGTAAAGGACTGTTATCTTTCCAGACCCCCTCATCTTACTGATCAGCCAGACAGAGTAAAGGACTGTTATCTTTCCAGACCTCCTCATCTTATTCATCAGCCAGACAGAGTAAAGGACTGTTCTCTTTCCAGACCTCCTCATCTTACGGATCAGCCAGACAGAGTAAAGGACTGTTCTCTTTCCAGACCCCCTCATCTTACTGATCAGCCAGACAGAGTAAAGGACTGTTCTCTTTCCAGACCCCCTCATCTTACTGATCAGCCAGACAGAGTAAAGGACTGTTCTCTTTCCAGACCTCCTCATCTTATTCATCAGCCAGACAGAGTAAAGGACTGTTATCTTTCCAAACCTCCTCATCTTACTGATCAGCCAGACAGAGTAAAGGACTGTTATCTTTCCAGACCTCGTTCACTCATCAGCTGGTGAATCTTAAGTAAATGGAAAGATAATAGAAAAAATAATAACTCAGGTGAATGACCCACTTTTAATGTTTATACCCCCCCCCCCCTCATTTTCTAAAATGAAAAACACGCATTTCTTCAAGGAGAGGCTGATATGATCACTCACTCTCTCACACAGAGAATTTCATCCCCCTCTGGTGAAGGAATCCACAGTTTCAAGTGTTACAGTAATACAACATTGTCTCCCAGTGCTGTGGGCTTTTGTCTTCCACCTCTTTTGTCCTTGCCATTGTTTAAATGGCCTAATCCTAATCTGGAAGGAAAGGCCATGCCGTGTTTATCTGAGTGGGGGTTGTGTGCTGGGGGTGTCAGTCACATATGTGCTGACAAGGCTAATCCCAATCCTAATCCTTGTTCATTCATCAGGCCCATTGGCATTAAATGGCAACCTATTCCCTGTATAGTTTGAAAAGGCCCGTAGTGCCATAGTGCACTATGTAGGGAATAGGGTGCCATTTGGGATGCCGATGGTCTAGGACTAGCACGGAATGGGATGTTACTGTAACTCCCTCGGAAGACAAGGCACATGGGTTTTAACATTTAAATGTACAATCTTCTGGGTTTTAAATGAATCACGTGACTGAAGATTGATGGCTGAACCAATGAGAATAGCCATGCCCTAATCCCTGTTAATACCAGCACGACCATTGCCATTGTCTAGGACCAGCACACTTTGGGATTGGGATGATGTCTAGGACCAGCAGGCCCATTGTCTAGGACCAGCAGGCCCATTGTCTAGGACCAGTAGGGTTTGGGATTGGAATTTTCACTTCCCGAGGGGGTTTTAACATTTAAATGTACAGTCCCTGGGTTATACACTGGAGGAATGATACGTGATTGGCAGGTGAATTAGCCTAACAGGGAGAACACAACACCCACCATATTTTCATTGTTTTTGTCATGGTGGATGGTTGAACCAAGTCCCTCCACCTCAGCTTTCCATTGGTCAAGTTTGAGCATTTTATCCTTGTAGATCCTGGATGTGCAGACAGTTCTTCAGCCTGCCAGAAAAGGCATGTGACAGCCACTAATGTGAGGGAAAAAGTGTCATCTAATAGAAAGTGTTCCCAACAAGTTGTTCTCGTTGAATTAACAACATGTATTAGCTCACAGCCCTCCTATTCAACTCTTCCTAAAGCCAGTTATTACAGCGGTATGGCTACACTCCTTAAACAGGAAGGAATCTCAGTTATTACAGCTGTATGGCTGCACTCCTTAAACAGGAAGGAATCTCAGTTATTACAGCTGTATGGCTGCACTCCTTAAACAGGAAGGAATCTCAGTTATTACAGCTGTATGGCTACACTCCTTAAACAGGAAGGAATCTCAGTTATTACAGCTGTATGGCTGCACTACTTAAACAGGAAGGAATCTCAGTTATTACAGCTGTATGGCTGCACTACTTAAACAGGAAGGAATCTCAGTTATTACAGCTGTATGGCTGCACTCCTTAAACAGGAAGGAATCTCAGTTATTACAGCTGTATGGCTACACTCCTTAAACAGGAAGGAATCTCAGTTATTACAGCTGTATGGCTACACTCCTTAAACAGGAAGGAATCTCAGTTATTACAGCTGTATGGCTGCACTCCTTAAACAGGAAGGAATCTCAGTTATTACAGCTGTATGGCTACACTTCCTTAAACAGGAAGGAATCTCAGTTATTACAGCTGTATGGCTGCACTCCTTAAACAGGAAGGAATCTCAGTTATTACAGCTGTATGGCTGCACTCCTTAAACAGGAAGGAATCTCAGTTATTACAGCTGTATGGCTGCACTCCTTAAACAGGAAGGAATCTCAGTTATTACAGCTGTATGGCTGCACTCCTTAAACAGGAAGGAATCTCAGTTATTACAGCTGTATGGCTGCACTCCTTAAACAGGAAGGAATCTCAGTTATTACAGCTGTATGGCTGCACTCCTTAAACAGGAAGGAATCTCAGTTATTACAGCTGTATGGCTGCACTCCTTAAACAGGAAGGAATCTCAGTTATTACAGCTGTATGGCTGCACTCCTTAAACAGGAAGGAATCTCAGTTATTACAGCTGTATGGCTGCACTCCTTAGACAGGAAGGAATCTCAGTTATTACAGCTGTATGGCTGCACTCCTTAAACAGGAAGGAATCTCAGTTATTACAGCTGTATGGCTGCACTCCTTAAACAGGAAGGAATCTCAGTTATTACAGCTGTATGGCTGCACTCCTTAAACAGGTAGGAATCTCAGTTATTACAGCTGTATGGCTGCACTCCTTAAACAGGAAGGAATCTCAGTTATTACCGCTGTATGGCTGCACTCCTTAAACAGGAAGGAATCTCAGTTATTACAGCTGTATGGCTGCACTCCTTAAACAGGAAGGAATCTCAGTTATTACAGCTGTATGGCTGCACTCCTAAAACAGGAAGGAATCTCAGTTATTACAGCTGTATGGCTGCACTCCTTATAACAGGAAGGAATCTCAGTTTTTACAGCTGTATGGCTGCACTCCTTAAACAGGATGGAATCTCAGTTATTACAGCTGTATGGCTGCACTCCTTAAACAGGAAGGAATCTCAGTTATTACAGCTGTATGGCTGCACTCCTTAAACAGGAAGGAATCTCAGTTATTACAGTTGTATGGCTACACTCCTTAAACAGGAAGGAATCTCAGTTATTACAGCTGTATGGCTGCACTCCTTAAACAGAAAGGAATCTCAGTTATTACAGCTGTATGGCTGCACTCCTTAAACAGGAAGGAATCTCAGTTATTACAGCTGTATGGCTACACTCCTTAAACAGGAAGGAATCTTAGTTATTACAGCTGTATGGCTGCACTCCTTAAACAGGAAGGAATCTCAGTTATTACAGCTGTATGGCTGCGCTCCTTAAACAGGAAGGAATCTCAGTTATTACAGCTGTATGGCTGCACTCCTTAAACAGGAAGGAATCTCAGTTATTACAGCTGTATGGCTGCACTCCTTAAACAGGAAGGAATCTCAGTTATTACAGCTGTATGGCTGCACTCCTTAAACAGGAAGGAATCTCAAAGTGAATAATGTACTTTGGGATTCCTTCCTGTTTAATGGAAGTCATGCCAGGGTTGGGCTAAGGGCTGAGGGAGGGCTGAGAGCTGAGGATTGGGGGATGGGGGCTGATGGCTGAGGGCTGAGGGCTGAGGGTTGAGGGTTGAGGGTTGAGGGCTGAGGGCTGGGGGCTGAGGGCTGAGGGCTGGGGGCTGGGGGCTGAGGGCTAAGGGCTGGGGGCTGGGGGCTGAGGGCTGAGGGCTAAGGGCTGAGGGAGGGCTGAGAGCTGAGGATTGAGGGCTGGGGGCTGAGGGCTGGGGGCTGGGGGCTGAGGGCTAAGGGCTGGGGGCTGGGGGCTGGGGGCTGAGGGCTGAGGGCTAAGGGCTGAGGGTTGAGGGCTGGGGGCTGAGGGCTGAGGGCTGAGGGTTGAGGGTTGAGGGCTGAGGGCTGGGGGCTGAGGGCTGAGGGCTGGGGGCTGAGGGCTGAGGGCTGGGGGCTGAGGGCTAAGGGCTGAGGGTTGAGGGTTGAGGGCTGAGGGCTGGGGGCTGAGGGCTAAGGGCTGAGGGTTGAGGGCTGGGGGCTGAGGGCTGGGGGCTGAGGGCTGAGGTCTGAGGGCTAAGGGCTGAGGGTTGAGGACTGGGGGATGAGGGCTGAGGTCTGAGGGCTAAGGTTTGAGGGCTGGGGGCTGAGGGATAAGGGCTGAGGGCTGAGGGTTGGAGGCTGAGGGTTGAGGTCTGGGGGCTGAGAGCTGGGGGCTGTGGGCTTTGCCAAATGAGCTTAGTGGACTTCACATATGGTACTCAACATGGTCCTTAAGTTGGAAAGTTTTCCGATTTCTTCTTCTTCTTTCCAATGTGTTGCCATCCCCATCGCTGATTAAAATCAGCTTCCCACATACGGAACACACATTATTTCAACAGATTTTTATTAATTTCAACATAAATAGAGCATTACAGGAAAGCTACAGGAAAGCTGTAAATAGAGGATGTTCTTTGAAATCATCTGAGCATTGAAAATACTGCACACTCACACACACACGAAAACATCCAGGCTGTATCACATCCGGTCGTGATTGGGAGTCCATTGTAAATAAGACTGACTTGCCTAGTTAAGAAATAAAATAAAACAAATTAACACACACACACCGCATGTGAAAACGGAGGAGACAGAGTGTGTGTCCACCAGTCAAGGCAGTTCCATTACTAATATTATTCTGTGTTCTCAGTCCCACAACTACCATGACTGTTTGCTGTACCTCTGTTGTCTTACAGTATGTCACCATTATCTTGATATGTAGTCCTCTTCAGAGTCCTGTGACATGCATCTGTAATGACATTATTACTCTGGGGCTGTAGTCCTCTTCAGAGCCTCTATAATGACATTTCTACTGTGGGGCTTCATGCATTGAATACCCACTCTGGTTAGATATCCTACTGTATTCACTAAAACCAATCTGTTCCACTCTGGTTAGATATCCTACTGTATTCACTAAAAGCAATCTGTTCTACTCTGGTTAGATATCCTACTGTACTCACTAAAACCAATCTGTTCCACTCTGGTTAGATATCCTACTGTATTCACTAAAACCAATCTGTTCTACTCTGGTTAGATATCCTACTGTATTCACTAAAACCAATCTGTTCCACTCTGGTTAGATATCCTACTGTATTCACTAAAACCAATCTGTTCTACTCTGGTTAGATATCCTACTGTACTCACTAAAACCAATCTGTTCTACTCTGGTTAGATATTCTACTGTATTCACTAAAACCAATCTGTTCCACTCTGGTTAGATATCCTACTGTATTCACTAAAACCAATCTGTTCTACTCTAGTTAGATATCCTACTGTACTCACTAAAACCAATCTGTTCTACTCTGGTTAGATATCCTACTGTACTCACTAAAACCAATCTGTTCTACTCTGGTTAGATATCCTACTGTATTCACTAAAACCAATCTGTTCCACTCTGGTTAGATATCCTACTGTACTCACTAAAACCAATCTGTTCTACTCTGGTTAGATATCCTACTGTATTCACTAAAACCAATCTGTTCTACTCTGGTTAGATATCCTACTGTACTCACTAAAACCAATCTGTTCTACTCTGGTTAGATATCCTACTGTATTCACTAAAACCAATCTGTTCTACTCTGGTTAGATATCCTACTGTACTCACTAAAACCAATCTGTTCTACTCTGGTTAGATATCCTACTGTATTCACTAAAACCAATCTGTTCTACTCTGGTTAGATATCCTACTGTACTCACTAAAACCAATCTGTTCCACTCTGGTTAGATATCCTACTGTATTCACTAAAACCAATCTGTTCTACTCTGGTTAGATATCCTACTGTATTCACTAAAACCAATCTGTTCCACTCTGGTTAGATATCCTACTGTATTCACTAAAAGCAATCTGTTCTACTCTGGTTAGATATCCTACTGTACTCACTAAAACCAATCTGTTCCACTCTGGTTAGATATCCTACTGTATTCACTAAAACCAATCTGTTCTACTCTGGTTAGATATCCTACTGTACTCACTAAAACCAATCTGTTCCACTCTGGTTAGATATCCTACTGTATTCACTAAAAGCAAACTGTTCTACTCTGGTTAGATATCCTACTGTACTCACTAAAACCAATCTGTTCCACTCTGGTTAGATATCCTACTGTATTCACTAAAACCAATCTGTTATACTCTGGTTAGATATCCTACTGTATTCACTAAAAGCAATCTGTTCCACTCTGGTTAGATGTCCTACTGTACTCACTAAAACCAATCTGTTCCACTCTGGTTAGATGTCCTACTGTACTCACTAAAACCAATCTGTTCCACTCTAGTTAGATATCCTACTGTACTAACTAAAACCAATCTGTTCTACTCTGGTTAGATATCCTACTGTATTCACTAAAACCAATCTGTTCTACTCTGGTTAGAAATCCTACTGTACTCACTAAAACCAATCTGTTCCACTCTATAGGAATGTACAGTATGACAGAGATACATTGTGTGGCTGAAAACACAGCAGAAGTCTTGTGATTTAACTTCCGCCCCCTCATCTCTGTAACCCCACCCAACCAGGAAGCTCAGACATCTCCAGTCTCCTCCCCCCTGGCTTTCCCTGTGACAATGTCATGTTTGTGTACCCCCCTGCTCTCTATGGAGTCCGTAGTCAGCTTGATAATGCCTGGGACCCCTGTGGGATTATAGACTGGTCTGTCTGCTGTCTGTATGGGACCTTCACCTACTCCTACATTGACCTGTTCAGAAGAACTGGGGAGTCCTTGACCTTTGACCTATAGAGATGCTCTGTCACCCACTGTTGTTGTTAGCTCCTTCTCTTGTTAGTCCACTCCTTCTCTTGTTAGTCCACTCCTTCTCTTGTTAGTCCACTCCTTCTCTTGTTAGTCCACTCCTTCTCTTGTTAGTCCACTCCTTCATTTGCTGCCAGTAGAATACCGCCCTGCATCCCACTGCCGGCTTGTTTTTGAAGCTCAGCAGGGATGGTCCCAGTCGGTCCCAGTCGGTCCCTGGATGGGAGATCAGATGCTGCTGGAAATGGTGTTGGAGGGCCAGTAGGAGGCACCATTTCCTCTGGTCTAAATAAAATACCACAAAACCCCAGGGCTGTGATTGGGGACATTGCCCTGTATACGGTGGCAACTTCTGGATGGGATGTTAAATTGGTGTCTTGAGTCTCTGTGGTCACTAAAGATCCCATGGCACTTATCATAAGAGTAGAGGTGTTAACCCCGGTGTCCTGGCTACATTTCATATCTGGACCTCATACCGTCATGACCATCTAACTCTCCCCAGCTTTGGCTCATCCCTCCTCTCCCCTGTAACTATTTCCCAGGTCGTTGCTGTAAATAATGATGTGTTCTCTGTCAACTTAACTGGTAAAATAAAGATGAAATAAAACAGAACTCAAGCCTAGGACTCTAGTAGGATAATTCTTCAGGTCTCAAGCAAGGTTACCACTGGTGAAGACCTAACCTTTAGCTGGAGGGATGATGCTTATCTGTGGATAGAACTGATCAGACAACATGATAATGGAGGTTAGACAGACATAGGCTTACTCTGTGGTCTACTGTAGTCAGAGCATTGATAGCCTGGTCAAGCTGTTGAAAGCTGGCCTCAGTTAGGGACAGTTATCTGTTCTGTGTCAGATCTAAGAACATATAGAATAGAGAATATGGAGGCATTCTAGAATATAACAATAAAATGAGTAATTCTAATGCAGGGACGCTTTTTATTTAAAAACAGAAACACAAGACAGTTTCCAACATTTCGGATGAATGACTATATCAAAAGTATAAACAATAATGAAAAATTTTACCTCAAATATTGCACAGAAATTACTTCATTGTCCAGAAAGGGGTACACCTCCCCACGCCCATGAGTGAAGAAATGTATCAAATATATGTGTCATGAACCATATGCAGGCTACACTCAAGCAACACCTTTAGGTATACAACTAGCAACACATTTAGTGAAACAACTAGCAACACATTTAGTTCAAAACCTAGCAACTACATTTAGGTAAACAACTAGAAATGACAATTGGTTAAAGAAATAGCAACTACATTTAATTAAACAACTAGCAACACATTTAGTTAAACAACTAGCAACTAGATTTAGTTATACAACTAGCAACAGCATGTTGTTCAACAACTAGCAACTACATATAGTTAAACAACTAGCATCTACAAAAAGTTAAACAACTAGCAACTACCTTTAGTTAAACAACTAGCAACTACAATTAGTTGAACAACTAGCAACACATTTAGTTAAACAAATACCAACATGATTTAGTTAAACAACTAGCAACTACATTTTAGTTAAACAACTAGCAACTACCTTTAGTTAAACAACTAGCATCTACAAAAAGTTAAACAACTAGCAACTACCTTTAGTTAAACAACTAGCAACTACAATTAGTTGAACAACTAGCAACACATTTATTTAAACAAATACCAACATGATTTAGTTAAACAACTAGCAACTACATTTTAGTTAAACAACTAACAACACATTTAATTAAAAAACTAGCAACTACATTTAGTCAAACAATTAACAACTACATTTTGGTAAACAAATAGGTAATAGCTAATAGTTAAAACATTTGCAACTAAATTTGGTTAAACAACTAGCGACTACATTTAGCTAAACAATTAGCAACTACATTTTGGTAAACAAATAGCAACTACATTTCTGTAGAAAACTCTTCGATCGATGTTCAAATAAAATAACTGCATCGTGGTCATTCATGTATAGTCATTAATAACTGCTTCATGGTCATTGGTCATTTATGTATTGTCATTCACAGCAGTACACAGTAGTTGTTGTCTGAAATACAACCGAAATTCGCTAAATCACACCCTTTTTCAGTTCCTCTTAGCAACAAATATACAAACAAAGATATGTGTTAGCAATTAGGTGTTCAAATATACAAATAGGATCTGATAAAATGTTGGGAATTTAAAAAATGTTTTTGCTTTTTTATGAGCAATTTAAATAAGATTATTATAAGTAATTTCAGATCAATCACAAAAAGTACACTCCAGACAGAGCATTTAAAAGGAATTGACAAAACAAATCTCAAACAGTGGTAGACATTTTGTACAGAGGACTTTTAACAACAAATTCAACACCTCAGCATGTCTCAACATTACATCTGCAATAACACACGGTCCTACATCAACCTCTGATGTCACATTTCAGTCCACAAGGTCCTACATCAACCTCTGATGTCACATGTCAGTCCACAAGGTCCTACATCAACCTCTGATGTCATGCTTCAGTCCACAAGGTTCTACATCAACCTCTGGTGTCACATGTCAGTCCACAAGGTTCTACATCATCTTATGATGTCACATTTCAGTCCACAAGGTTCAATATCAACCGCTGATGTCATGCTTCAGTCCACAAGGTTCAACATCAACCTCTGATCTCATGCTTCAGTCGGAGGTTTCAGTTTAGCCCACAGTCTGTCCCAGAAAGCCTGGTGCTGATTGGGGTCTTGGGGCCAGTCCAGATAGGTCCTGGTCTTCACCAGGCGAGCCAGCCTGTGGTGGGCAGACAGCCGACGAGGGGGGATCTTCTCCAGGAAGACCAGGAGGAGGATGTCCCTTTGCTCCACCTGCAGCCTGGAGGTGGCCAGCTTCATCTCCAGGGAGCACCAGTTACTGCGCAGGTAGTGGCGGCTGACTAGGCAGACGGTGCGTCGGCTCCGGTAGAGGCTGTCTGTAATGTTCTCCACAATGTCCTTCCCCAGCTGGAAGTCCCTGCTGTGCAGACAGAGGCGCAGGAAAGGAGGACCTCTCTGCTCCAGGTTGGGTAGCAGCTCCTCCACCACCCAGCGCTCGTCCTTCCCGCTATAGGAGACAAACGCATCGTAGTGGTAGCGCCCCGTGGTGTTGGATCGCATGGCCTCCGACAGCCAGCCAAGGGTGATGTGGTAGAGGGGGAGGAGGTAGGGACCGGCCAGGTTATGGACCAACACCACCAGCATGAAGAACAGGACTCCCAGGCCAGTCGCAGCAAAGAGCACAAAGCCCACCTCTGTTGTGCAGTTGGCTTCTGTGTACTTGACAAAATTAGGTGTGTCTAGTCCATTGTCCGACAAGCATATCAAGTCCTCCAAAGCATACATACCGGTTTTAGCATACGGACTAAGCATGATCACGTCAACCTGCCTGCACCCCTTTGCCCATGTAATGAGCCAAGCATTGTCACAACTGCAAAACATCTGTAAATTATTAAATGTCAAATGCTTAAGACTAGAGAGAGGTTCAGTAAAGCTGTAGAATACATTATAAACGTTCTCTATATGCAAATATCCTCTTTTCAAAGATTTAAAGTCTTTAGTTAAACTCCCCTCCAAAGAATAAATCCTGCAGTTGTCAAGTTCCAGAACCTCCAGTTTGGTCAAGTTGTGAAAAATGATGTCGGCAGAACGCTGTGTTAAAAGATCCACCTGTCGTAGAGTTTCCTCAGGTGAATCAGCTGATTAATTGATGTTAAATCAACCCTTTTAGCTGTAAGCTTAGATCTGTAGTCAAATGTTTCCACAGACGTGAAGTACTTTCCCATGAATTCAGATCCACAAAGGAATTCTTCGGCATCAGCATGAAGATGGGTTACAGACTGAAAGAAAGGTCTGTCACAGTCCTCAAATGACACCGTCTGACCTTTGAGCTGGAGACTCAGGTTCTGTTTAGATGTGATGTTACTGCCGATAGTCAACTGCATTGGCCTCATAGCTGAACTAATGTACAGATGAGTCAGCTGACTCAGAATGCCACCAAATATAAGTGTCAGATTCAGCTTAATCACAGGTTCTGTTAGTGGATTTTTCACTTGCCCGAGAAACACTTGTCTAAGAGACGTGAGGTGTGTGAAAGACATTGCCTCAATGTTGTGAATAAGTGGATTGTTCCTGAGGTCTAACGATGTCAAACTATGTAAACCAAAAAATGTGTTTGCATTTATCTGTGTTATCTTATTTATTGTAATGTCTAAGGACTCCAGATTTGTCAACCCCAGGAAAGCAAAGTCTTCAATGTTTGAAATTAAATTCTGTGTTAAATCCAGATACTGCAGCTCAACAAGACAGCTAAATTGTTTAGCAAAAAGCATGTGTAGCTTGTTCAACCTTAAAGTCAGTTTTTTCAGTTGTAAACCAAAACATGTGTTTGTAGTTATCTGTGTAATATTATTTATTCCAATGTCTAAGGATTCCAGATTTGTCAACCCCAGGAAAGCAAAGTCATCAATGTTTGAAATTGAATTATCTGCTAAATCCAAATACTGCAAGTTAACAAGACAGCTAAATTGTTTTGCAAAAAGCATGTGTATATTGTTCAACTCTAAAGTCAGTTTTGTTAACCATGTGATTGGTTGTTTTTGGAAGGAGCAAATATCAAGTCTGTTATCGTTCAGGCCGTCCATTTTTAATTGGTTAAGGTTTTTGAGACTGGAAATAAAATGCCATTCCAAATATGGAGTAGAACGGAAAAAGCCAGGTCCACGTAAATACATATATTCTAGCCCAACGCACAGTTCAACACTGGACATAGAGAAGCTGCTTGTATTGACATTGTATAAATATATTTTCTTGATTGAAAGCAAAAACACTAGATTACAGATACTTTCAATATCTATTTCATTGCTACCAAAGTAACTGAAGTACTGGATTTGCTGAATCCCAGACAGGGGAAGGTGCAGTAGAACTTCCTGGCTGAAAGCCCCTGTTAACCTTGTGAGGTTCTGGAGCCAAGCCAGTGCACCTTCCTCTATATGTGTTATTTCACCAAATGATAAGTCAGATAATGCTAGATTGTTAAAAACAGGTGTCACACTTTCGTTGGTGTTTAAGATGAAGCAGTTTGATTGGTTTAATGATTGTATCTTTGGTGCGTCTATGTTTAGCTCTATAAGTGACTTTATATTCATTATTCTGCATAGTACCTCTGACAAATCAAGTACACAGGGTTCCCTAATGATGAGAGTTTGTAACTGAGTCATGCCATGGAAAACATCTGGGGCCATTGCTGATAGACTATAACCCCATATGGTCAAATTACTCAGCTTGACTAGATCTCTGAATGTATGAGGCCCAATATGACAATCACAGCATCCAGAGCCTATTCTATTCAAATGTAAATACTGCAGATTTGGAAGGTGACTATTCCCAGTTGGAAGGATTTGAGTTAAACATCCCTCAATGTACAGGTACTCCAGATCCTGAAACTGAGAGAAAAAGCCCAGAGACATGGATCTATTTTCACCATGTTTCATAGATATGCAGAGGGTATTGATATTAGGGGGAAGTCCAAGTAGATCCTCCTCGATGGCTGTGACACCTTCACAGGCAGCAGTATAATGTTCTACATGATGAGGTAGGTAGGTGCAGGTCCAGAGGAAAAAGTGTCCCAAGTCTTCACCACTGTCATAGATCTGGCATTTAGGATGCATCCATCCACTAGCACTCTGAATCCACAGGAACAGGACGGCAGGGTGGGAAAACATAGCTCTCATCTCTCACAACGTCAGTCAAATCTACTGAGATAATAATCAGAATAGTTTGGTTCTGGTGGATATCTGTAGAACGTTGGTTTGATAGAGTACCATCCTTGTGAACGCTGTAAACAGTATGGAGTCTCTCTTCTTCTTGTTGTTTGTCAGATGGGTCCTCCTTGGTAACAAACAGCAGCTCATACCTTTTGGTTGTTCCAATGTTCTTCCCTTTCACCCTGCAGTTGAATTGTATTTCAAGGTTACATGAGTAAATATTTCTTTGTTAGTTTGGTTCCAAAAGTAAAGAAACAATAAAATGTCCCACAGACAATGAAGGAATGGATGCAGAGCTGCAACGTGTTCTCTGACCGTCACAGTTGATGTCTGAATGCGTCCGAGGAGCAGCATCCTGTTTGTACAGCACAGTCACACTGTATGTTAAACAGCTTGTGAAAGTCTATTTTTACCTGTTTTTACATCTCTCTCTTTCAGTTCCTGAAAAGAAACTTACAGTCAATAAAAATACAATTTACATGAAGGACCTGTTTGGACGTGATAGATTAAAGAAGTCACATGAGTCTCACTAAAATATCAGCAGATTGTAATGAAATATGAATTTGAGTACAGTACCTCATTATTGTTTTACTTTAATTAATTCTCTAGTACAAATAAATATCAAAAGAGGAAGTGGGTAACTTCTTTAATGAAGTTGTGCTGTTGACACTATTATTATTATTATTATTATTATTTTTAATATTATTATTATTATTACTCTGGGGCTGTAGTCCTCTTCAGAGCACATGCCTCTATAATGACATTATTACTCTGGGCTGTAGTCCTCTTCAGAGCACATGCCTCTATAATGACATTATTACTCTGGGCTGTAGTCCTCTTCAGAGCCCATGCCTTTATAATGATTTTAATACTGTGGACTGTAGTCCTCTTCAGAGCCCTGTGACATGCCTCTATAATGTAAGGGAACAACCCCTGAAACGGACAAAAATGAATGGGAAGTTATTGGCACCGTACAAAACATATACACGATGTACAATACCACTCAATTCGGCGTCGTTTCATTCAAAACTGATTGCAAATGCCATATGGCAAATGTCAACTGTAACACTGCAAAAATCCTATAGATGGCGAGTGCACTTTACCGTAATTTTTCATATTGCAAATGAAACACAAGTCAAGACCCAAGAGTAAAATTTTGAAAAAAAATTCTAAAAATCAAAAACGTATCCCCCCCTTAAACTTCTCTAGGATAGGGGGCAGAGTTTTCACTTTTGTAAAAATAGCGTGCCCAATCTCAACTTCCTTCTACTCATCCCCAGAATATAAGATATGCATATTATTAGTAGATTTGGATAGAAAACACTCTGAAGTTTCTAAAACTGTTTGAGTCATATATGTAAGTATAACAGAACTTATGTAGCAGGCAAAACCCAGAGGACTAACCATAATTCTTTTTTTTTTAAGTCACTGTCTGTTCAATGAGATTTCATTGGGAAGCCAGATTTCTAACCACTCTGTTCTCAGTTTCTACTGCTTCCAATGGATGTCACCAGTCTTAGGAAATAGGTTGAGGTTATTCATTTGTGCAATGAAGAAGAAGGCCATCAGGAAGTAGAGTAACGGTGCAATGAAGCAGAAGGCCATCAGGAAGTAAAGTATGTCATGTGTACTGTTTGAGAGTTGCGCAAGACTAAAGAAAGTAGAGTTAGTTTGTTTATCTCCTGTTTTGAAAACAGATAGACCCGTCTTCAATTTGATCGATTATTAACGTTTACAAATACCTTAAGTTGTATGACAAAAGTACTTTGAAATGTTTTGGCAAAGTTTAGAGGTAATTTTTTAGATATTTTGTAGTGACTTTGCGCAAATTGGAAGCTGTTTTTTTCTGGATCAACCGCGCCAAATAAATGGACAATTTGGATATATATGGACGGAATTAATGGAACAAAAGGACCATTTGTGATGTTTATGGGACATATTGGAGTGCCACCAAAAGAATCTCGTCAAAGGCAATTCATGTTTTATATTTTATATCTGCGTTTTGAGTTGCGCCTGCAGGGTTGAAATATGCTACTCTCTCTTTGTTGACATTGTGCTATCATCAGATAATAGCATCTTATGCTTTCGCCAAAAAGCCTTTTTGAAATCTGACATGTTGGCTGGATTCACAACGAGTGTAGCTTTAATTTGGTATCTTACATGTGTGATTTAATGAAAGTTTGATTTTATATAATTTTTTTGAATTTGGCGCTCTACATTTTCCCTGGCTATTGGCCAAGTGGGACGCTACCGTCCCGCTATCCCAGAGAGGTTAAAAACGTGCTTTCTGGACCGTTTTTTTGAAATTCTTTAAATTTTTATGTCAATTACACATGTATAAGAACTGTATGAACATACTTTTGTCAAATTTTATTATCATATATATATTTTTTAAATGTTTACTTGTCCATAAGGAATATGTTTTGTCCACTTGCAATATGATTTCATAGGAAGTCAAAATTCGAAAATGAGAAATTTGAAAAAACTTATCGCCTCCTTTAAAAAAGTGCTTTCTGGACCGTTTTTCGAAATTCTTTCGATTTTTATGTCAATTACTAATGTATAAGAACTGTATGAACGGGTGGGGGGTGCTCCCTACCCAACCGTTGACCCCTTTCTCCCCACTAAAGGCATTGTAATCGCCAGGTGCACGGCTGTTCATTTGCAATATGTTTCAATGGGCATTTACCATCACGAATTTGACATGCTCAAAAATACTGCAGAAATGCAAAAGTGACTGACCCGATGAACTCGGGATGGCCGGGCAATGATAGTGGTTCCTCTCCATCGCTCGTTGTGTTGATTTCATAATGTCCATTTGGTGATGTTTTTTCACTGTTGAATCATATTGCAAATGTACAGACATCCATTTTTTAAAACCTCCATAAATCACTCAGGCTGGCTCCCATTGGCTTGGGGCCGTAGTATAGTGCTCCCATAGCATGCATGGAAGTGTGAATGACCCCTAAAAGCATTTACAACCGTATTGAAAATCGTGCCTGGTAACCCAAAACATGAAACAAAGAATATTTTCGAGAAGAAAAAACAGAATATTTTTTTACTTTTTTTGAAAACCTCCATAAATCACTCAGGCTAGCCCCCATTGACTTGGGGCCGTAGTATATTGCTCCCATAGCGGTTATGGAAGTCTGGATGCCCCCTGTGTCAGATTTCAAAAAAACTTTATGGAAAAAACACACCATGCAATAATCTGAGACGGCGCTCAGAACAATAGCCAAATTAGCCGCCATGTTGGAGTCAACAGAAACCAGAAAATACATGATAAATGTTTCCTTACCTTTGATGATTTTCATCAGAATGCATTCCCAGGAATCCCAGGTCCACAATAAATGCTTGATTTGTTCGATAATGTCTGTTATTTATGTCCAATTAGCTACTTTGGTTAGCGTGTTTGGTAAACAATTCCAAAGTCACAAAGCGCGTCCACTATAACGTGACGAAATGTCCAAAAGTTCCATAACAGTCAGTAGAAACATGTCAAACGATGTACTGAATCAATCTTTAGAATGTTGTTAACATACATCTTGAATAACATTCCAACCGGAGAATTACATCGACTTTAGTTGAGCATGGAACAGAGCTGCCTATCACATGAACGCGTGTGGTCAAAGCATGGCCAGCTCGTGGCAGTGGTGACTAATTCCTGTCTCCTTCGGCCCCCCTTCACATTAGAGTCATCAGACAAAGTTCTGTTGACTGTTGACATCTAGTGGAAGCCGTAGGAAGTGAAAACTCATCCATATCTCGCTGTAATTTCAATGAGAGCTTGGTTGAAAATCTGCCACCCTCAGAAAAATTCCAAACAGGAAGTGGAACTTCTCAGGTTTTTGCCTGCCATATGAGTTCTGTTTATACTCATAGACATAATTCAAACAGTTTTAAAAACTTCAGAGTGTTTTCTATCCAATACTAATAATAATATGTATATATTAGCAATTATGACTGAGGAGCAGGCCGTTTACTCTTGGCACCTCTGTGCACCTGTCACGCCCTGGCCTTAGTTATCTTTGTTTTCTTTATTATTTTAGTTAGGTCAGGGTGTGACATGGGGGATGTATGTGTTTTGTATTGTCTAGGGGTTTTGTATGTTTATGGGGCAGTGTCTAGTCTAGGTGTATATATGTCTATGGTTGCCTAGATTGGTTCTAAATTAGAGACAGCTGTCTATCGTTGTCTCTGATTGGGAACCATATTTAGGCAGCCATATTCATTGGGTAGTTCGTGGGTTATTGTCTATGTCATTACGTAAGTTGCCTGTGTCTGCACTTGTCGTAGTATAGCTTCACGGTCGTTTGTTGTTTTGTAAGTCTGTTTAAGTATTCTTCGTTACGTTATAATAAATAGAAGAATGTATTTATATCACGCTGCACCTTGGTCCTCCTCTCTTCCACGTTACGACGATCGTGACAGCACCTTTCATCCAAGCTACTCAATACTGCCCCTGCAGCCATAACAAGTTAAAACCGTTTTGAAAATTGTGCCTGGTAATCCGAAAATAATACCAGGTGCACGAAAACATAGCCTAATTTCTGAGAAGTTTTTGAAAACCTCCATAAATCACTCAGGCCAGCCCCCATTGATTTGGGGCCGTACTATAGTGCTCCCATAGTGGTTATGGAAGTCTGGATGCCCCCTAAAAGCATTTAAAACTGTTTTGAAAATGGTGCTTGGTATACCAAAAAAAGAAACATAGCCTAAAATACTGCAGAAATGCAAAATTGACTGGCCTGATGAACTCGGGATGTGATAGTGGTTCCTCTCCATCGCTCGTTGTGTTGATTTCATCATGTCCATTTGGTGATGTTTATTCACTGTTGAATCATATTACATTTTACATTACATTTAAGTAATTTAGCAGACGCTCTTATCCAGAGCGACTTACAAATTGGAAAGTTCATACATATTCATCCTGGTCCCCCCGTGGGGAATGAACCCACAACCCTGGCGTTGCAAGCGCCATGCTCTACCAACTGAGCCACACGGGATTGTAGAGAATCAATCTTCAGGATGTTGTTATCATTTATATCCAATAAGGTTCCAACCAGAGAAATCTTTTCAGTCTCTATAAGTAATGGAACGCAAGAGGATATAATGACGAAAGCGCACGACCAAGAACTGGCAATCTGCCAGACCACTGACTCATTCCCCTCCCATCCTGTCCCATATTCACTGTTTAAACATGTTGCAAATGTACAAAAGTAAACTAGCAAGTCAGTGTCCATCAGTCAATTAGATATTTTCAGACACCAAACTGATACAAACTGACACCGCACCCACTTTTTCCAACTCGTTTAGAAGCCAACTATCACATATTTCAGAGCAAGCCCAAAATTCACAACGCCTTCTATTTAAACCATAATAAAAACATATAACACGTAGTTACGTTCTAGCTGCGGATCCAGTTCTGACATTGTGTGTAGGCCTATGTGAGGCGACCTCGAATCCCAAGTTTCGGCTCGATAGGTCATTTGGTGCCCGAGCAAGACCTTAATTGGTGCAGAAAATCCACCTTTTTCCATGCCTTGCTACGGGGTCCTTGAATGAGCTATCGGACCGAAACGTTGGGGTCCGTCTCTATGGGCCGAGCCGGTTTCAATGCACCTAGTCTTGCGACTCGGGGACTTTTCTAAATGTCATCATTTTCGTAATGGTCAAAATGAATTGAAGTTATTGCAAATGTACAAGACTGTTTCTCGTTCTGAGAACCTGCCTCATAACTCACCGTGCACTATCGACCTGAGCTCTTTAACAGGTTTCTAAAGTTTCACGAAATTACATCATAAATAATCCCTTACCTTTGATTATCTTCATCAGAATGCAATGCCAGGAATCCTAGTTCCACAATAAATCGTTGTTTTGTTCGATAATGTCCATTACTTATGTCCAATTAGCTAATTTTGCTAATGGGTAGTACCCGTCTCCAAACGCTCGCGCAGATGCAGGCAAACGTCGGACGAAAACTTCAAAAAGTTATATTCCAGGTCGAATAAACTGGTCAAACTTTGTAGAGAATCAATCTTCAGGATGTTGTTATCATTTATATCCAATAAGGTTCCAACCAGAGAAATCTTTTCAGTCTCTATAAGTAATGGAACGCAAGAGGATATAATGACGAAAGCGCACGACCAAGAACTGGCAATCTGCCAGACCACTGACTCATTCCCCTCCCATCCTGTCCCACAACACAGCATAAGCTTCATTCCACGTTCTACTGACTGTTGACATCTAATGGAAGGCGCATGAAGTGCAAACAGATCCATATATTACAGGGAATTGAATAGGCGATGACTTTAATAAGGGACTCTGGTGAATAGAGACAAGCTCAGATTTCTAACGTCCTGTTTTGATTTCAACTCAGGATTTTGCCTGCCAATAATATCTCACAGACATAATTCAAACAGTTTTAGAAACTTAGTGTTTTCTATCCAATACTAAAAATAATATGCAAATATTAGGAACTATGACTAAGGAGCAGGCCGTTTGAAATGGGCACCTTTCATCCAAGCTACTCAATACTGCCCCTGCAGCCATAAGAAGTTAACTAAATTAAGTTGTAGTTCTTTTACTAAATATGTTGCTAGTTGTTTAACTAAATGTAGTTGCTAGTTGTTTAACTAAATGTAGTTGCTAGTTTTTTAACTACAT
Source organism: Salvelinus alpinus (assembly GCF_045679555.1). NCBI lineage: Eukaryota > Metazoa > Chordata > Actinopteri > Salmoniformes > Salmonidae > Salvelinus > Salvelinus alpinus. Next base: position 17,908,376 of record NC_092086.1, read on the forward strand.
GTGGTTGCTAATTGTTTAACTAAATCTAGGTACTAGTTTTATAATTAAATGTCGTTGCTAGTTGCTTAACTAAACGTAGCTTCTAGTTGTTTAACTAAAGTAGTTGCTAGTTGTTTAACTAAATGTATTTGCTAGTTGCTTAACTAAACGTAGTTGCTAGTTGTTTAACTAAATATGTTGCTAGTTGTTTAACTAAATGTAGTTGCTAGTTGTTTGCCTAAATGTAGTTGCTAGTTGTTTTACTAAATATGTTGCTAGTTGTTTAACTAAAAGTAGTTGCTCGTTGTTGAACAAAATCTAGGTGATTTTTGATTAGCTGAATGTGTTGCTAGTTGTTTAACTAAATGTGCTGCTAGTTGTTTAACTAAATGTAGTTGCTAGGTGTTTAACTAAATGTGCTGCTAGTTGTTTAACTAAATGTAGTTGCTAGTTGTTTAACTAAATATGTTGCTAGTTGTTTAACTAAATGTAGTTGCTAGTTGTTTACCTAAATGTAGTTGCTAGCTGTTGGACTAAATGTAGTTGCTAGTTGTTTAACTAAATGTGTTGCTTGAGTGTTGCCTGTATATTTACATTTACGTCATTTAGCAGACGCTCTTATCCAGAGCGACTTACAAATTGGAAAGTTCATACATATTCATCCTGGTCCCCCCGTGGGGAATGAACCCACAACCCTGGCGTTGCAAGCGCCATGCTCTACCAACTGAGCCACAAGGGACCACATATGGTTCATTACACATACAGTAGCATAGTGAGTATAGTAGAATATCTTACGAAAGTGGAACAGATAGCTTTTAGTGAGTGCAGTAGGATATCTAACCAGAGTGGAGCAGGTAGCTTTTAGTGAATACAGTAGGATATCTAACCAGAGTGGAGCAGGTAGCTTTTAGGGAGTACAGTAGGATATCTAACAAGAGTGGAACATATACCTTTTAGGGAGTACAGTAGGATATCTAACCAGAGTGGAACAAAGCATGCAGCCCCAGAGTAATAATGTCATTATAGAGGCATGTCACAGGGCTCTGAAGAGGACTACAGCCCCAGAGTAATAATGTCATTATAGAGGCATGTCACAGGGCTCTGAAGAGGACTACAGCCCCAGAGTAATAATGTCATTATAGAGGCATGTCACAGGGCTCTGAAGAGGACTACAGCCCCAGAGTAATAATAATAATAATAATAATAATGTCAACAGCACAACTTCATTAAAGAAGTTACCCACTTCCTCTTTGATATGTAAATGTCCTAGAGAATTCAATAATAATAATGAAGTACTGTAATCCAATTCATTTTTCATTACAATCTGCAGATGTTTGAGTGAGACTAATCAGTCTTCTGAAATCTATCATGTCCAAACAGGTCCTTCGTGTCAATTGTCCTTTTTTATAGACAGTATTTTTATTTTCAGGAAATGAAAGAGAGAGATGTAAAAACAGGTCAAAATAGACTTTCACAAGCTGTTTAACAGACTGTGCTGTACAAACAGGATGCTGCTCCTCGGACGCATTCAGACATCAACTGTGGCGGTCAGAGAACACGTTGCAACTCTGCATTCTTCATTGACTGTGGGACATTTTATAGTTTCTTTACTTTCGGATCCACTCTAACCATTAAATATTTACTTCTGTTTCCTTGAGATACAACTCAACTGCAGGGTGAAAGGGCAGAACATTGGAACAACCAAAAGGTATGAGCTGCTGTTAGTTACCAAGGAGGAACCCATCTGACAAACAACAAGAAGAAGAGAGACTCCATACTGTTTACAGCGTTCACAAGGATGTTACTGTATCAAACCAACGTTCTACAGATATCCACCAGAACCAAACTATTCTGATTATTATCTCAGTAGATTTGACTGACGTTGTGAGAGAAGAGAGCTATGTTTCCCCACCCTGCCGTCCTGTTCCTGTGGATTCAGAGTGCTAGTGGATGGATGCATCCTAAATGCCAGATTTATGACAGTGGTGAAGACTTGGGAGACTTTCTCAAATGGACCTGCAACTACTTACCTCGTCATGTAGAACATTACACTGCTGCCTGTGAAGATGTCACAGCCATCGAGGAGGATCTACTTGGACTTCCCCCTAATATCAATACCCTCTGCATATCTATGAAACATGGTGAAAGTAGATCCATGTCTCTGGGCTTTTTCTCTCACTTTCAGGATCTGGAGTACCTGTACATTGAGGGATGTTTAACTCAAATCCTTCCAACTGGGAATAGTCATCTTCCAAATCTGCAACATATGTCCTTGATAGGTAAATGGGGAACGGGCTCTGGATGCTGTGATTGTCATATTGGGCCTCATACATTCAGAAATATAGTTAAGTTATGTGATTTGACCATATGGGGTTACAGGTTAACAGCAATGGCCCCAGATGTTTTCCATGGCATCCCTCAGTTACAAAGATTCATCATTAGTGAACCCTGTGTTGAGGATTGGTCAGAGGTACTATGCAGAATAATGAATATAAAGTCACTTATAGAGCTAAAAATCAAAGCACCAGAGATACAATCGTTAAACCAATCAAACTGCTCCATTTTAAACACAAAAGAAAGCATGAAACCTGTTTTTAACAATCTAGCAAGTGCGGACTTCTCATTTGGTGAAATAACACATATAGAGGAAGGTGCACTGGCTTGGCTCCCGAACCTGACAAGGTTAACTGGGGCTTTCAGCCAGGAAGTCCTACTGCGCCTTCCCCTGTCTGGGATTCAGCAAATTCAGTACTTCAGTTGCTCTGGTAGTAATGACATTGATTTTGAATGTATCTGTGATGTAGTGTTTTTGCTTTCAATCAAGGAAATATATTTAGCCAATGCCAATATACGTAGCCTCTCCATGTCCAGTGTTGAATTGTGCACTGGGCTAGAATATATGTATTTAAATGGACTTGGATCCGTCCATCCTTCGCCCCATTTTAAATGGAATTTCATTTCCAGTCTCAAAAACCTTAACCAATTGAACATAGTTTTCCTAAGAGATAAAAACCCTGAGATTTGCTCCTTCCAAAAACAACCAATCACATGGTTAACAAAACTCACTTTGTTTATCAATATACAAACACTTTTTGCTAAACAATTTAGCTGTCTTGTTACGCTGCAGTCTCTGGATTTAACAGAGAATTTAATTTCAAACATTGAAGATTTTGCTTTCCTGGGATTGACAAATCTGGAATCCTTAGACATTACAAGTAATAAGATAACACAGATAAATGCAAACACATTTTTTGGTTTACATAGTTTGACATGGTTACACCTCAGGAACAATCCACTTATTCACAACATTGAGGCAATGTCTTTCACACACCTCACGTCTCTTAGACAAGTGTTTCTCGGGCAAGTGAACAATCCACTAACAGAACCTGTGATCAAGCTGAATCTGACACTTATATTTGGTGCCATTCTGTCAGCTGACTCATCTGTACATTAGTTCAGCTATGAGACCAATGCAGTTGACGCTCGGCAGTAACATCACATCTAAACAGAACCTGAGTCTCCAGCTCAAAGGCCATACGGTGTCATTTGAGGACTGTGACAGACCTTTCTTTCAGTCTGTAACCCATCTTCATGCTGATGCTGAAGAATTCCTTTGTGGATCTGAATTCATGGGAAAGTACTTCACGTCTGTGGAAACATTTGACTACAGATCTAAGCTTACAGCTAAAAGGGTTGATTTAACATCAATGAATCAGCTGATTCACCTGAGGAAACTGACTCTACGACAGGTGGATCTTTTAACACAGCGTTCTGCCGACATCATTTTTCACAACTTGACCAAACTGGAGGTTCTGGAACTTGACAACTGCAGGATTTATTCTTTGGAGGGGAGTTTAATTAAAGACTTTAAATCTTTGAAAACATTGTATTTGCATGTAGAAAACATTTATAATGTATTCTACAGCTTTACTGAACATCTCTCTAGTCTTAAGTATTTGACGTTTGATAATTTACAGATGTTTTGCAGTTGTGACAATGCTTGGCTCATTACATGGGCAAAGGGCTGCAGGCAGGTTGAAGTGATCATGCTTACTCCGTATACACATCCCGTTATGTATGCTTTGGAGGACTTGACATGCTTGTCGGACAATGGACTAGACACACCTAATTTTGTCAAGTACACAGAAGCCAACTGCACAACGGAGGAGTTGGGCTTTGTGCTCTTTGCTGTGACTGGCCTGGGAGTCCTGTTCTTCATGCTGGTGGTGTTGGTCCTTAACATCACACTTGGGTGGCAGTCGGAGGTCATGCGATCCAACACCAGGGGGCGCTACCACTACGATGTGTTTGTCTCCTATAGCGGGAAGGACGAGCGCTGGGTGGTGGAGGAGCTGCTACCCAACCTGGAGCAGAGGGGTCCTCCTTTCCTGCGCCTCTGTCTGCACAGCAGGGACTTCCAGCTAGGGAAGGACATTGTGGAGAACATCACAGACAGCCTCTACCGGAGCCGACACACCCTCTGCCTAGTCAGCCGCCACTACCTGCGCAGTAACTGGTGCTCCCTGGAGATGAAGCTGGCCACCTCCAGGCTGCAGGTGGAGCAAAGGGACATCCTCCTCCTGGTCTTCCTGGAGAAGATCCATGGCACGAAGCCTCCAGTGATGATTCATGGCACAAAGCCTCCAGTGATGGTCCCTGGCCCGGAGCCTGCAATGAGGATCCATGGCACGAAGCACCCAGTATTGATCCGCGGTCCGGAGCCTGCATCGACGGTCTCCAGTCCGGAGCTTTTATTCTCTATTTTGGTCAGGCAAGGGTGTGACTAGGGTGGGCATTCTAGTTTCTTTATTTCTATGTTTTCTGTTTCTATGTTTTGGCCGGGTATGGTTCTCAATCAGGGACAGCTGTCTATCGTTGTCTCTGATTGGGGATCATTCTTAGGCAGCCTGTTTTTCCACCTTAGTTGTGGGTAGTTGACTTTGTTAGTGACCTGTATAGCCCTAGTAAGCTTCACGTTCGTTTGAGTTTTTTCTTGTTTTTGTTGGCGACATTCATAATAAAAAGAAATGTACACTCACCATGCTGCACCTTGGTCCGGTCATTTCCCTGACGACGTTCGTGACATCTTTATCTCAATGTGTTGCTAGGTCTTTATCTAAATGTGTTGCTAGGTTTTTATCTAAATGTGTTGCTAGGTCTTTATCTAAATGTGTTGCGAGGTCTTTATCTAAATGTGTTGCTAGGTCTTTATCTAAATGTAGTTGCTAGGTCTTCATCTAAATGTGTTGCTAGGTCTTTATCTAAATGTAGTTGCTAGGTCTTTATCTAAATGTGTTGCTATGATTTTATCTAAATGTAGTTGCTAGGTTTTTATCTAAATGTAGTTGCTAGGTTTTTATCTAAATGTGTTGCTAGGTCTTTATCTTAATGTGTTGCTAGGTCTTTATCTAAATGTGTTGCTAGGTATTTATCTAAATGTGTTGCTAGGTCTTTATCTAAATGTGTTGCTAGGTCTTTATCTAAATGTGTTGCTAGGTATTTATCTAAATGTGTTGCTAGGTCTTTATCTAAATGTGTTGCTAGGTCTTTATCTAAATGTGTTGCTAGTTCTTTATCTAAATGTGTTGCTAGGTATTTATCTAAATGTGTTGCTAGGTCTTTATCTAAATGTGTTGCTAGGTCTTTATCTTAATGTGTTGCTAGGTTTTTATCTAAATGTATTTGCTAGGTCTTTATCTAAATGTGTTGCTAGGTCTTTATTTAAATGTGTTGCTAGGTCTTTATCTAAATGTGTTGCTAGGTCTTTATCTAAATGTGTTGCTAGGTCTTTATCTAAATGTGTTGCTAGGTCTTTATCTAAATGTGTTGCTAGGTCTTTATCTAAATGTGTTGCTAGGTCTTTATCTAAATGTGTTGCTAGGTCTTTATCTAAATGTGTTGCTAGGTCTTTATCTAAATGTGTTGCTAGGTCTTTATCTAAATGTGTTGCTATGTAACGATTGTCTAAGTCGTCCTCCTCATCGGACGAGGAGAGGCGAGAAGGATCGGACCAATATGCAGAGTGGTAAGTGCTCATGATGATTTATTAAACCGCACTGAACACTGAAATACAAAAACAATAAACGATGTGCAGAAAACCGAAACAGTACCGTGTGGTGAAAAAACACTAACACGGCAACAAACACCCACAAACCAAACGTGAAACCCCAGCTGCCTAAGTATGATTCTCAATCAGGGACAACGATTGACAGCTGCCTCTGATTGAGAATCATACCAGGCCGAACCCAAAATCCCAACATAGAAAACACACATAGACAACCCACCCCAACTCACGCCCTGACCATACTAAATACATACAAAATAAGGGAAAATAAGGTCAGGAACGTGACATGCTAGGTCTTTATCTAAATGTGTTGCTAGGTCTTTATCTAAATGTGTTGCTAGTTCTTTATCTAAATGTGTTGCTAGGTCCTTATCTTAATGTGTTGCTAGGTCTTTATCTAAATGTAGTTGCTAGGTCTTTATCTAAATGTATTGCTAGGTCTTTATCTAAATGTGTTGCTAGGTCTTTATCTAAATGTGTTGCTAGGTCTTTATCTAAATGTAGTTGCTAGGTCTTTATCTAAATGTGTTGCTAGGTCCTTATCTTAATGTGTTGCTAGGTTTCTATCTACATGTGTTGCTAGGTCTTTATCTTAATGTGTTGCTTGGTATTTATCTAAATGTGTTGCTAGGTCTTTATCTAAATGTGTTGCTAGGTCTTTATCTAAATGTAGTTGCTAGGTCTTTATCTAAATGTGTTGCTAGGTCTTTATCTAAATGTGTTGCTAGGTCTTTATCTAAATGTGTTGCTTGGTCTTTATCTAAATGTGTTGCTAGGTCTTTATCTAAATGTAGTTGCTAGGTCTTTATCTTAATGTGTTGCTAGGTCTTTATCTAAATGTGTTGCTAGGACTTTATCTAAATGTGTTGCTAGGTCTTTATCTAAATGTGTTGCTAGGTCTTTATCTAAATGTGTTGCTAGGTCTTTATCTAAATGTGTTGCTAGGTCTTTATCTAAATGTGTTGCTAGGTCTTTATCTAAATGTGTTGCTTGGTCTTTATCTAAATGTAGTTGCTAGGTCTTTATCTAAATGTGTTGCTAGGTCTTTATCTAAATGTGTTGCTAGGTTTTTATCTAAATGTGTTGCTAGGTCTTTATCTAAATGTGTTGCTAGGTCTTTATCTAAATGTAGTTGCTAGGTCTTTATCTAAATGTGTTGCTAGGTCTTTATCTAAATGTGTTGCTAGGTCTTTATCTTAATGTGTTGCTAGGTCTTTATCTAAATGTGTTGCTAGGTCTTTATCTAAATGTAGTTGCTAGGTCTTTATCTAAATGTGTTGCAAGGTCTTTATCTAAATGTAGTTGCTAGGTCTTTATCTAAATGTGTTGCTAGGTCTTTATCTAAATGTAGTTGCTAGGTCTTTATCTAAATGTGTTGCTAGGTCTTTATCTAAATGTGTTGCTAGTTCTTTATCTAAATGTGTTGCTAGTTCTTTATCTAAATGTGTTGCTAGGTCTTTATCTAAATGTGTTGCTAGGTCTTTATCTAAATGTGTTGCTAGGTCTTTATCTAAATGTAGTTGCTAGGTCTTTATCTAAATGTGTTGCTAGGTCTTTATCTAAATGTAGTTGCTAGGTCTTTATCTAAATGTGTTGCTAGTTCTTTATCTAAATGTGTTGCTAGGTCTTTATCTAAATGTGTTGCTAGGTGTTTATCTAAATGTGTTGCTCGGTCTTTATCTAAATGTGTTGCTAGGTCTTTATCTAAATGTGTTGCTAGGTCTTTATCTAAATGTAGTTGCTTGTTGTTTTGATACATGTCTTCACTCATGGGCGTGGGGAGGTGTCCGCCTTTCTGGACAATGAAGTCATGTTTGTGAGTTGGAGGAAACCTAGTTTTGTTGTGTTATTTCATTATTCTTTATGCTTTTGATAAAGGCATACAGCCGAAATGTTGGAAACTGTCTTGTGTTTCTGTTTTTAAATAAAAAGCATCACTGAATTAGAATTACTTAATGTATTGTTATATTCTAGAATGCCTCCATATTCTCTATTCCATATGTTCTTAGATCTGACACATGCAGAACAGATAACTGTCCCCTACTGAGGTCAGCTTTCAGCAGCTTGACCAGGCTAGAAATGCTCTGACTACAGTAGACCACAGAGTAAGCCTGCTATGTCTGCTTAACCTCCATTATCATGCTGTCTGATGGAGACAACAGCCTTCTCAGTACCATCGACAAAGAAGCATGGTCCCTCCAGCTACAGGTCAGGTCTTCCCCGGTGGTAACCTTGCCTGACCCCTGAAGAATTCTGCTGCTTGAGGTCTAAGCTTTTATTTTATTTTACCCTTATTTTACCAGGTACGTTGACTGAGATCACATTCTCGTTTACAGCAACGACCTGCTGAATAGTTACAGGGAAGTGAAATGTGCCAATTGGAAGCTGTGGATGATTAGGTGGCCATGATGGTATGCAGGGTGGTATGGGATGCAGGGGGGTATGGGATGCAGGGGGGTATGGGATGTGGGGGGTATGGGATGCAGAAGGGTATGGGATGCAGGGTGGTATGGGATGCAGGGGGGTATGGGATGTGGGGGGTATGGTATGCAGAAGGGTATGGGATGCAGGGTGGTATGGGATGCAGGGGGGTATGGGATGTGGGGGGTATGGGATGCAGAAGGGTATGGGATGCAGGGTGGTATGGGATGCAGGGGGGTATGGGATGTGGGGGGTATGGTATGCAGAAGGGTATGGGATGCAGGGTGGTATGGGATGCAGGGGGGTATGGGATGTGGGGGGTATGGTATGCAGAAGGGTATGGGATGCAGGGTGGTATGGGATGCAGGGGGGTATGGGATGTGGGGGGTATGGGATGCAGAAGGGTATGGGATGCAGGGTGGTATGGGATGCGGGGGGTATGGGATGTGGGGGGTATGGGATGCAGGGTGGTATGGGATGCAGGGGGGTATGGGATGCAGGGGGGTATGGGATGCAGGGGGGTATGGGATGCAGGGGGGTATGGGATGCAGGGGGGTATGGGATGCAGGGTGGTATGGGATGCAGGGGGGTATGGGATGCAGAAGGGTATGGGATGCAGGGTGGTATGGGATGCAGGGTGGTATGGGATGCAGGGGGGTATGGGATGCAGGGGGGTATGGGATGCAGGGGGGTATGGGATGCAGGGGGGTATGGGATGCAGGGTGGTATGGGATGCAGGGTGGTATGGGATGTGGGGGGTATGGGATGCGAAGGGTATGGGATGCAGGGTGGTATGGGATGCAGGGGGGTATGGGATGCAGGGGGGTATGGGATGCAGGGGGGTATGGGATGCAGGGGGGTATGGGATGCGGGGGGGTATGGGATGCAGGGGGGTATGGGATGCGGGGGGGGTATGGGATCCGGGGGGGTATGGGATGCGGGGGGGTATGGGATGCAGGGGGGTATGGGATGCAGGGGGGTATGGGATGCGGGGGGGTATGGGATGCGGGGGGGTATGGGATGCGGGGGGGTATGGGATGCGGGGGGGTATGGGATGCAGGGGGGTATGGGATGCGGGGGGGTATGGGATGCGGGGGGGTATGGGATGCGGGGGGGTATGGGATACAGGGTGGTATTCTGCCGGCAAAAAATGAAGAAGATCAGGGTACAAACCCAATGTGTGCCAGAACATCTCTCTATGTCAAAGGTCAAGGCCTCCCCAGGTCTTCTGAACAGGTCAATGTAGGAGTAGGTGAAGGTCCCATACAGACAGCAGACAGACCAGTCTATAATCCCACAGGGGTCCCAGGCATTATCAAGCTGACTACGGGCTCCATAGAGAGCAGGGGGGTACACAAACATGACATTGTCACAGGGAAAGCCAGGGGGAAGGAGACTGGATATGTCTGAGGTTCCTGGTTGTGTGGGGTTACGGAGGTGAGGGGGAGGAAGAGAAATCACAAGTCTTCTGCTGTGTTTTCAACCACACAGTGTAGCTCTGTCATACTGTACATTCCTATAGAGTGGAAGAGATAGCTTTTAGTGAGTACAGTAGGAAATATAACCAGAGTGAGATCTCAAAGCATGCAGCCCCAGAGTAATAATGTCATTATAGAGGCATGTCACAGGGCTCTGAGGAGGACTACAGCCCCAGAGTAATAATGTCATTATAGAGGCATGTCACAGGGCTATGAAGAGGACTACAGCCCCAGAGTAATAATGTCATTATAGAGGCATGTCACAGGGCTCTGAAGAGGACTACAGCCCCAGAGTAATAATGTCATTATAGAGGCATGTCACAGGGCTCTGAAGAGGACTACAGCCCCAGAGTAATAATGTCATTATAGAGGCATGTCACAGGGCTCTGAAGAGGACTACAGCCCCAGAGTAATAATGTCATTATAGAGGCATGTCACAGGGCTCTGAAGAGGACTACAGCCCCAGAGTAAAAATGTCATTATAGAGGCATGGGCTCTGAAGAGGACTACAGCCCCAGAGTAATAATGTCATTATAGAGGCATGTCACAGGGCTCTGAAGAGGACTACAGCCCCAGAGTAATAATGTCATTATAGAGGCATGTCACAGGGCTCTGAAGAGGACTACAGCCCCAGAGTAATAATAATAATAATTAATAATGTCAACAGCATAACTACATGAAAGAGTTTACCCACTTCCTCTTTGATATTTATATTTACATGTACAAGATAATTTAATAAAGTACAACTAAAATGAAGTACAGTAGTCTAATTCATATTTCATTACAATCTGCTGATGTTTTAGTGAGACTCAACGGTCTTCTGAAATCTATCACGTCCAAACAGGTCCTTAATGCGAATAGTATTTTTATTGACAGTAAGTTTATTTTCAGGAACTGAAAGAGAGACATGTAAAAACAGGTCAAAATAGACTTTCACAAGCTGTTTAACATACAGTGTGACTGTGCTGTACAAACAGGATGCTGCTCCTCGTATCTACACAGACATCAACTGTGATGGTCAGAGAACACGTTGCAGCTCTGGATTCTTCATTGACTGTGGGACATTTTATAGTTTCTTTACTTTCGGATCCACTCTAACCATTAAATATTTACTTTTGTTACCTTGAGATACAATTCAACTGCAGGGTGAAAGGGCAGAACATTGGAACAACCTAAGGTATGAGCTGCTGTTAGTTACCAAGGAGGAACCCATCTGACAAACAACAAGAAGAAGAGAGACTCCATACTGTTTACAGCGTTCACAAGGATGGTACTGTATCAAACCAACGTTCTACAGATATCCACCAGAACCAAACTATTCTGACAATTATCTCAGTAGATTTGACTGACGTTGTGAGAGATGAGAGCTATGTTTTCCCACCCTGCCGTCCTGTTCCTGTGGATTCAGAGTGCAAGTGGATGGATGCATCCTAAATGCCAGATTTATGACAGTGGTGAAGACTTGGGAGACATTACCACCTGGACCTGCAACTACTTACCTCGTCATGGAGAACATTACACTGCTGCCTGTGAAGATGTCACAACCATCGAGGAGGATCTACTTGGACTTCCCCCTAATATCAATACCCTCTGCATTTCTATGAAACATGGTGAAAATAGATCCATGTCTCTGGGCTTTTTCTCTCAGTTTCAGGATCTGGAGTACCTCTACATTAAGGGCTGTTTTAATCAAATCCTTCCAACTGGGAATAGTCACCTTCCAAATCTGCAGTATTTACATTTGGATGGAATGGGCTCTGGGTGCTGTGATTGTCATATTGGGCCTCATACATTCAGAGTTCTAGTCAAGCTGAGTCATTTAATCATATGGGGTTATAGACTATCAGCAATGGCCCCAGATGTTTTCCATGGCATGACTCAGTTACAAAGATTCATCATTAGTAAACCCTGTGTAGATGATTTGTCAGAGGTACTATGCAGAATAATGAATATAAAGTCACTTATAGAGCTAAATATAGAAGCACCAGAGATACAATCGTTAAACCAATCAAACTGCTCTATCTTAAACACCAACGAAAGCATGAAACCTGTTTTTAACAATCTAGCATTGTCTGAATTATCATTTGGTGAAGTAACACATATAGAGGAAGGTGCACTGGCTTGGCTACAGAACCTCACATGGTTATCTGGGGTTTTCAGCCAGGAAGTCCTACTGCACCTTCCCCTGTCTGGGATTCAGCAAATCCAGTACTTCAGTTGCTCTGGTAGCAATGAAATAGATATTGAAAGTATCTGTAATGTAGTGTTTTTGCTTTCAATCAAGAAAATATATTTATACAATGCCAATACAAGCAGCCTCTCTATGTCCAGTGTTGAACTGTGCGTTGGGCTAGAATATATGTATTTACGTGGACCTGGCTTTTTCCGTTCTACTCCATATTTGGAATGGCATTTTATTTCCAGTCTCAAAAACCTTAACCAATTAAAAATAGACGGCCTGAGAGATAACAGACTTGATATTTGCTCTTTCCAAAAACAACCAATCACATGGTTAACAAAACTGACTTTAGAGTTGAACAAAATACAAATGCTTTTTGAAAAACAATTTATCTGTTTTGTTAACCTGCAGTATTTGGATTTAGCAGATAATTCAATTTCAAACATTGACGACTTTGCTTTCCTGGGGTTGACAAATCTGGAATCCTTAGACATTTCAAGAAATAAGATTACACAGATAAATACAAACACATTTTTTGGTATACAACTGACAAAACTGACTTTAAGGTTGAACAAACTACACATGCTTTTTGCTAAACAATTTAGCTGTCTTGTTGAGCTGCAGTATCTGGATTTAACACAGAATTTAATTTCGAACATTGAAGACTTTGCTTTCCTTGGATTGACAAATCTGGAGTCCTTAGACATTACAAGAAATAAGATAACACAGATAAATGCAAACACATTTTTTGGTTTACATAGTTTGACATGTTTAGACCTCAGGAACAATCCACTTATTCACAACATTGAAGCAATGTCTTTCACACACCTCACGTCTCTAAGACAAGTGTTTCTCGGGCAAGTGCACAACCCACTAACAGAACCTGTGATCAAGCTGAATCTGACACTTATATTTGGTGCCATTCTGAGTCAGCTGACTCATCTGTACATTAGTTCAGCTATGAGGCCAATGCAGTTGGTTATCGGCAGTAGCATCACATCTAAACAGAACCTGAGTCTCCAGCTCAAAGGCCATACGGTGTCATTTGAGGACTGTGACAGACCTTTCTTTCAGTCTGTAACCGATCTTCATGCTGATGCTGAAGAATTCCTTTGTGGATCTGAATTCATGGGAAAGTACTTCACGTCTGTGGAGACATTTGACTACAGATCTAAGCTTTCAGCTAAAAGGGTTGATTTAACATCAATTAATCAGCTGATTCACCTGAGGAGACTGACTCTACGACAGGTGGATCTTTTAACACAGCGTTCTGCCGACATCATTTTTCACAACTTGACCAAACTGGAGGTTCTGGAAATGTACCACTGCAGGATTTTTTCTTTGGAGGGGAGTTTAACTAAAGACTTTAAATCTTTGAAAACATTGTATTTGCATATAGAGAACATTTATAATGTATTCTACAGCTTTACTGAACCTCTCTCTAGTCTTAAGTATTTGATACTTCCTCAGTTCCAGATTTTTTGCAGTTGTGACAATGCTTGGCTCATTACATGGGCCAAAGGGTACAGCCAGGTTGAGGTAATCATGCTTACTCCGTATACACATCCCGTTATGTATGCTTTGGAGGACTTGATATGCTTGTTGGACAATGGAATAGACACACCTAATTTTGTCAGGTACACAGAAGCCAACTGCACTACAGAGGTTGGCTTTGTGCTCTTTGCTGCGACTGGCCTGGGAGTCCTGTTCTTCATGCTGGTGGTGTTGGTCCATAACCTGGCCGGTCCCTACCTCCTCCCCCTCTACCACATCACCCTTGGCTGGCTGTCGGAGGCCATGCGATCCAACACCAGGGGGCGCTACCACTACGATGCGTTTGTCTCCTATAGCGGGAAGGACGAGCGCTGGGTGGTGGAGGAGCTGCTACCCAACCTGGAGCAGAGGGGTCCTCCTTTCCTGCGCCTCTGTCTGCACAGCAGGGACTTCCAGCTGGGGAAGGGCATTGTGGAGAACATCACAGACAGCCTTTACCGGAGCCGACACACCCTCTGCCTAGTCAGCCGCCACTACCTGCGCAGTAACTGGTGCTCCCTGGAGATGAAGCTGGCCACCTCCAGGCTGCAGGTGGAGCAAAGGGACATCCTCCTCCTGGTCTTCCTGGAGAAGATCCCCCCTCGCCAGCTGTCTGCCCACCACAGGCTGGCTCGCCTGGTGAAGACCAGGACCTATCTGGACTGGCCCCAGGACCCCCATCAGCACCAGGCTTTCTGGGACAGACTGTGGGCTAAACTGTCTGCAGCGTGAGATCAGAGGTTGATGTAGGACCTTGTGGACCGAAATGTGACATCAGAGGTTGATGTAGGACCATGTGGACTGAAATGTGACGTCAGAGGATGATGTAGGACCTTGTGGACCGAAATGTGACATCAGAGGTTGATGTAGGACCTTGTAGACTGAATTATGACATCAGAGGTTGATATAGGACCTTGTGGACTGAAGCTTGAGATCAGGGGTTGATGTAGGACCATGTGGACTGAAATGTGACTTCAGAGGTTGATGTAGGACCCTGTGGACTTAAATGCGACGTCAGAGGTTGATGTAGGACCTTATGGACTGAAGTTTGAGATCAGAGGTTGATGTAGAACCTTATGGACTGAAGCTTGAGATCAGAGGTTGATGTAGGACCCTGCGGACTGAAGCTTGAGATCAGGGGTTGATGTAGGACCATGTGGGCTGAAATGTGACGTCAGAGGTTGATGTAGGACCATGTGGACTGAAGCTTGAGATCAGGGGTTGATGTAGGACCATGTGGGCTGAAATGTGACGTCAGAGGTTGATGTAGGACCATGTGGACTGAAGCTTGAGATCAGAGGTTGATGTAGAACCTTATGGACTGAAGCTTGAGATCAGGGGTTGATGTAGGACCATGTGGACTGATTTATGACCTCAGAAGTTGATGTAGAACCTTGTGGACTGAAATGTGACATCAGAGGTTGATGTAGAACCTTCTAGACTGAAATATGACATGAGAGGTTGATGTAGAACCTTGTGCTAATGGAGATGTAATGTTGACACATATGTTGAGGTATTGAATTTGTTGTTAAAAGTCCTCCGTACAAAATGTCTTCCAGAAATTGAGATGTGTTTAGACAATTCTGATGAAGTCATTTTAAATGCTCTGTACTTTTTCTGATTAATCTTCAACTACTTATATGTATATGTATTCCTATTCAAATTATATAGAAATAATCATATTTAAATTACTTAAAAATAACCCTTTTTAAATTTAATAAAATAATCATATTTAAATTACGTAGAGAAAATGTAATAAATTTTTTTACTTCAACGAATTGTATGATACCCTTTTTGTACTTTTTTATCACCTAATCACTAACACATATCTTTGCTTGTATATTTCTTGCTAAGAGTAACTGAAAAAGGGTGTGAACGACAATACATGAATGACCAATGACCATGAAGTAGTTATCAATGACAATATGTGAATGACCACAAAGCAGTTATTTTTATTTCAATATTGATCAAAGACCTTTGTACAGAAATGTTGTTTTCAGTTGTTTAACTAAATGTAGACGCTTGTGGTTTAACTAAATGTGTTACTAGTTGTTGAACTAAATGTAGTTGTTAGTTGTTTATCTAAATAAAGTTGCTAGTTGTTTAACTAAATGTGTTGCTAGTTGTTTAACTAAAAGTAGATGCTAGTTGTTTATCTAAATTTAATTTTTAGTTGTTTAACTAAATAAAGTTACTAGTTGTTTAACTAAATGTGTTGCTAGTTGTTTAACTAAATAAAGTTGCTAGTTGTTTAACTAAATGTGTTGCTAGTTGTTTAACTAAATGTAGTTGCTCATTGTATAACTAAATGTGATGTTAGTTGTTTAACTAAATTGATTGATTGATTGAGTTTACATAGAACAAAAAGCAGCAAGACAAAATTCATAAAAGCAACGAAGTGTTTCCACACCTCCCAAGCTACAGACAACAGACAACATGGAAAGCGGCAATACACAGCTAGGGATTATGTTCACAAATCTGATTGACCTTTAGCCATGTCTTCATGCATTTTGTGAAAGTGTGATATGTGGTGCAGTTATGTGTGTCTGATGGTAGTGTATTCCAGACATGGGAAGCTCTCACAGAGAAAGCGGATTTACTAAAGGAGCTTTTCCTTAGGGGAACTATACAGTCACCTCTCATGGCGGACCTTGTGGATCTGCTGCCATGGGTTTGGGTTTTCTGTTTAACAAAAATACTAAGTGGCGGGGGAGGAGCCAGGCCATTTAGGATCTTGAATACAAGACACGCGTCGGTGTATTGCACAAGATTTCCCCAACTCAGGAGCTCATGCTTTCTGAGGATGATGTGTGATGGCTATTGGGCTTCCTATCAAGCACTCTGAGAGCCTGTTTGTAGACAGACTGAATAGGTTTTAATGTTGTACAGCAAGCTTGGGCCCAACTAGTCAAGCAGTATGTTAAGTGGGGGAGTATCATAGATTTGAAGTACAGTTTTGCTACCTCTGTAGTCAAACAATTTTGTATAAATTGGAAATTAGCTAGGTTGAATTTGGTTATCTGAATTACCTTTTTCACATGCTTTTTAAAAGAGAGGTTGGAATCAAGTATGATGCCAAGGTACTTAATAAAATCAGATACCACCTGGAGCTTCTCCCCTGACACATAGACATCTGGCTCAGTAGCATCTGTTGCCCTCTTTGTGAATAACATGCAAACTGTTTTTTTCACATTGAGATGCAAACACGAGTCACTGAGCCACTTTGTAACCTGAACCATTACAGTAGTGAGTCACTGAGCCACTTTGTAACCTGGACCATTACAGTAGTGAGTTCTTGTGCAGCTTGTTGTTTGCTCTTTGCATGCACATATATCACTGTATCATCTGCATACATTTGAACTTCAGACCCAGTACAGACAGAAGGCAGATCATTAATGTACAGGCTGAACAGGAGGGGCCCCAGTATTGACCCATGGGGCACGCCCACATCATAGCTAAGAGTGGGCGACAGCTCATTGCTCACTCTGACACATTGAGTTCTGCCTTCACGGTATGATTTCATCCATCTCAAGGCATCGGGGGAAAAGTTGAACTTGGACAGTTTTGTGATGAGAATCTCATGGTTAACTGTCACGTTCCTGACCTTATTTCCTTTGTTTTGTCTTTGTTTAGTTGGTCAGGACGTGAGCTGGGTGGGCATTCTATGTTATGTGTTTCTATGTTTGGTTCATTGTTATTAGCCTGATATGGTTCTCAATCAGGGGCAGGTGTTTTACGTTTCCTCTGATTGAGAACCATATTAAGGTAGGCTGTTCTCACTGTTTGTTTGTGGGTGATTGTTCCTGTGTCAGTGTTTGTGCCACACGGGACTGTTTTCGTTCGTTCGTTCGTTCGTTCTTTCCTGTTTGTGCGTTCTTGTTTTATGTTCTCAAGTACAGGTCTGTTCACGTCGTTTTTTTTTTTTTAGTTTATCAAGTGTTTTTTCGTGTTCGTCTTTCTTTGTCAAATAAACAAGTATGTATTCAAACCCCGCTGCGTTTTGGTCCGATCCATGCTCCTCTTCAGACGAGGAGAAAGACGAGCGTTACAGAATCACCCACCAACCAAGGACCAAGCAGCGGGGTAACAGGCAGCGGCAGCAGGAGCAGAGTCTGGATTACACTACGTGGGAGGAGATCGACAGGTGGGCGATCGACCCAAGGAGAATGCCGGAGCCCACCTGGGATTCTCTGGAGCAGTGTGAGGAGGGATACCGGCGAATGGAGGCAGCACAACGACGCGGTAGGAAGCCTGTGAGTCAGCCCCAAAAAATTATTGGGGCGGGGGCTACAAGGGAGTGTGGCGAAGTCAGGTAGGAGACCTGCGCCAACTCCCCGAGCTTACCGTGGAGAGCGAAAGTACGGGCAGACACCGTGTTATGCGGTAAAGCGCACGGTGTCTCCTGTACGTGTGCTTAGCCCGGTGCGGGTTATTCCACCTCCCCGCACTGGCCGGGCTAGATTGAGCATTGAGCCAGGTGCCATGAAGCCGGCTCAACGCGTCTGGTCTCCAATGCGTCTCCTCGGGCCGGCATACATGGCACCAGCCTTACGCATGGTGTCCCCGGTTCGCCAACACAGCCCAGTGCGGGTTATTCCACCTCCCCGCACTGGTCGGGCTACGGGGAGCATTCAACCAGGTAAGGTTGGGCAGGCTCGGTGCTCAAGGGAGCCAGTACGCCTGCACGGTCCGGTATATCCGGCGCCACCTCCCTGCCCCAGCCCAGTACCACCAGTGCCAACACCACGCACCAGGCTTCCTGTGCGTCTCCAGAGCCCTGTTCCTCCTCCACGCACTCTCCCTGTGGTGCGTGTCTCCAGCCCAGTACCTCCAATTCCGGCACCACGCACCAAGCTTCCTGTGCCTGTCCAGAGCCCTGTGCGCCCTGTTGCTGCTCCCCGCACTAGCCTTAAGGTGCGTGTCCTTAGCCCGGTACCACCAGTTCCGGCACCACGCACCAGGCCTACTGTGCGCCTCGGCCGGCCAGAGTCTGCCGTCTGCCCAGTTCCGCCTGCACTGCCCGTCTGCCCAGTGCCGCCTGCACTGCCCGTCTGCCCAGTGCCGCCTGCACTGCCCGTCTGCCCAGAGCCGCCTGCACTGCCCGTCTGCCCGGTGCCGTCTGCGCTATCCGTCTGCCCAGCGCCGTCTGAACTGCCCGTCTGTCCTGAGCCTTCAAAGCCGCCCGTCTGTCCTGAGCCTTCAAAGCCGCCCGTCTGTCCTGAGCCTTCAAAGCCGCCCGTCTGTCCTGAGCCTTCAGAGCCGTCCGTCAGTCAGGAGCCGCTAGAGCCGTCCGTCAGTCAAGAGCCGCTAGAGCCGTCCGCCAGTCAGGAGCCGCTAGAGCCACCCACCAGACAGGAGCAGCCAGAGCCGCCCGCCAGAAAGGAGCAGCCAGAGCCGCCCGCCAGACAGGAGCAGCCAGAGCCGCCCGCCAGACAGGAGCAGCCAGAGCCGCCCGCCAGACAGGGGCAGCCAGAGCCGCCCGCCAGACAGGGGCAGCCAGAGCCGCCCGCCAGACAGGAGCAGCCAGAGCCGCCCGCCAGACAGGAGCAGCCAGAGCCGCCCGCCAGCCATGACCTGCCAGTGCCGTCAGCCAGCCATGACCTGCCAGTTCCGTCAGCCAGCCATGACCTGCCAGTTCCGTCAGCCAGCCATGACCTGCCAGTGCCGTCAGCCAGCCATGACCTGCCAGTGCCGTCAGCCAGCCATGACCTGCCAGTGCCGTCAGCCAGCCATGACCTGCCAGAGCCGTCACTCAGTCCGGAGCTGCCCCTCAGTCCGGAGCTGCCCCTCAGTCCGGTGCTGCCCCTCAGTCCGGTGCTGCCCCTCAGTCCGGTGTTGCCCCTTAGTCCGGTGCTGCCCCTTAATCCAGTGGGGTTAATATGGTGGGTAGCCATTAGGAGGAGGCCACGGAAGTGGGGATTAACTATGGTGGGGTGGGGACCACGTCCAGAGCCAAAGCCGCCACCGTGGACAGATGCCCACCCAAACCCTCCCCTATAGATTCAGGTTTTGCGGCCGGAGGCCTCACCTTGGGGGGGAGGGGGGTACTGTCACGTTCCTGACCTTATTTCGTTTGTTTTGTCTTTGTTTAGTTGGTCAGGACGTGAGCTGGGTGGGCATTCTATGTTATGTGTTTCTATGTTGGATTCATTGTTATTAGCCTGATATGGTTCTCAATCAGGGGCAGGTGTTTTACGTTTCCTCTGATTGAGAACCATATTAAGGTAGGCTGTTCTCACTGTTTGTTTGTGGGTGATTGTTCCTGTGTCAGTGTTTGTGCCACACGGGACTGTTTTCGTTTGTTTGTTCGTGTGTTCTTTCCTGTTCGTGCGTTCTTGTTTTATGTTCACAAGTACAGGTCTGTTCACGTCGTTTATTTGTTTTGTAGTTTATCAAGTGTTTTTTCGTGTTCGTCTTTCTTTGTCAAATAAACAAGTATGTATTCAAACCCCGCTGCGTTTTGGTTGGATCCATGCTCCTCTTCAGACGAGGAGAAAGACGAGCGTTACAGTTAACAGTATCAAAAGCCTTTCTTAGGTCCAGAAACACAGCCCCAACAACTTCCCCTTTGTCCATCTTGGACTTCACATTTTCCAGAAGAAAGCAGTGGGCCGTTTCTGTGGAGTGTTTCGCTCTGAAGCCAAACTGCATGGAGTGTAATGTGAAGGGGCTGTCGTTGAGGTGGGCAATCAGTTGTTCTGCTACACACTTTTCAACAACCTTTGACACCACAGGTAGTATACTAATGGGCCTGTAGTTACTCACGTCAGCAGGGTCGCCTGATTTAAAGATGGCCGTTATTATGGCCGACGTCCATACTCTTGGAAACACCCCGAGACCAACAGTGACCTTAGTCATGGGGCCAATGAGTGACTCTTTGTAGTTTTTAAGAAAGGTAGAGTCCAGCCCAAACACATCTTTGGCTTTAGAGTTCTTTAGTGAGCTAATCACCTTGTTCACCTTTGACTCAGAAACGTAGTTGTTTAACTAAATGTGTTACTAGTTGTTTAACAACATGTAGTTGCTAGTTGTTTATCTACATGTGTTGCTAGGTGTTTAACTAAATGTGTTGCTAGTTGTTTATCTAAATGTGTTGCTAGGTGTTTAACAACATGTGTTGCTAGTTGTTTAACTAAATGTGTTGCTAGTTGTTTAACTAAATGTGTTGCTAGTTGTTTAACTAAATGTAGTTGCTAGTTGTTTATCTACATGTGTTGCTAGGTGTTTAACTAAATGTGTTGCTAGTTGTTTAACTAAATGTGTTGCTAGTTGTTTAACAACATGTGTTGCTAGGTCTTTATCTAAATGTGTTGCTAGGTGTTTAACAACATGTGTTGCTAGGTGTTTAACTAAATGTGTTGCTAGTTGTTTAACTAAATGTAGTTGCTAGTTGTTTATCTACATGTGTTGCTAGTTGTTTAACTAAATGTGTTGCTAGTTGTT
This sequence comes from Salvelinus alpinus, assembly GCF_045679555.1. Taxonomy (NCBI): domain Eukaryota; kingdom Metazoa; phylum Chordata; class Actinopteri; order Salmoniformes; family Salmonidae; genus Salvelinus; species Salvelinus alpinus. Next base: position 17,929,473 of record NC_092086.1, read on the forward strand.
TAACTAAATGTGTTGCTAGTTGTTTAACAACATGTGTTGCTAGGTCTTTATCTAAATGTGTTGCTAGTTGTTTAACTAAATGTGTTGCTAGTTGTTTAACTAAATGTGTTGCTAGGTGTTTATCTAAATATGTTGCTAGTTGTTTATCTAAATATGTTGCTAGTTGTTTATCTACATGTGTTGCTAGTTGTTTAACAAAATATGTTGCTAGTTGTTTAACTAAATGTGTTGCTAGGTGTTTATCTAAATGTGTTGCTAGTTGTTTAACAAAATGTGTTGCTAGTTGTTTATCTACATGTGTTGCTAGGTGTTTAACTAAATGTGTTGCTAGGTGTTTAACTAAATGTGTTGCTAGTTGTTTAACAACATGTGTTGCTAGGTGTTTAACTCAATGTGTTGCTAGGTGTTTATCTAAATGTGTTGCTTGTTGTTTAACAAAATGTGTTGCTAGTTGTTTAATTAAATGTGTTACTAGTTGTTTAACAACATGTAGTTGCTAGTTGTTTATCTACATGTGTTGCTAGTTGTTTATCTAAATGTGTTGCTAGGTGTTTAACAAAATGTGTTGCTAGTTGTTTAACTAAATGTGTTGCTAGGTGTTTAACTAAATGTGTTGCTAGGTGTTTAACTAAATGTGTTGCTAGGTGTTTAACTAAATGTGTTGCTAGTTGTTTATCTACATGTGTTGCTAGGTGTTTAACTAAATGTAGTTGCTAGTTGTTTAACTAAATCTAGTTGCTCATTGTAAACTAAATGTATAACTAACTCAACTAAGAGGGGAACAGATTGCTTTTAGTGAGTACAGTAGGATATCTAACCAGAGTAGAACAGATTGGTTTTAGTGAGTACAGTAGGATATGTAACCAGAGTGGGATCTCAAAGCATGCAGCCCCAGAGTAATAATGTCATTATAGAGGCATGTCACAGGGCTATGAAGAGGACTACAGCCCCAGAGTAATAATGTCATTATAGAGGCATGTCACAGGGCTATGAAGAGGACTACAGCCCCAGAGTAATAATGTCATTATTTAGGCATGTCACAGGGCTATGAAGAGGACTACAGCCCGAGAGTAATAATGTCATTATAGAGGCATGTCACAGGGCTATGAAGAGGACTACAGCCCCAGAGTAATAATGTCATTATAGAGGCATGTCACAGGGCTATGAAGAGGACTACAGCCCCAGAGTAATAATGTCATTATTTAGGCATGTCACAGGGCTATGAAGAGGACTACAGCCCCAGAGTAATAATGTCATTATAGAGGCATGTCACAGGGCTATGAAGAGGACTACAGCCCGAGAGTAATAATGTCATTATAGAGGCATGTCACAGGGCTCTGAAGAGGACTACAGCCCCAGAGTAATAATGTCATTATTTAGGCATGTCACAGGGCTATGAAGAGGACTACAGACCCAGAGTAATAATGTCATTATAGAGGCATGGGCTCTGAAGAGGACTACAGCCCCAGAGTGATAATGTCATTATAGAGGCATGTGCTCTGAAGAGGACTACAGCCCCAGAGTAATAATGTCATTATAGAGGTATGGGCTCTGAAGAGGACTACAGCCCCAGAGTAATAATGTCATTATAGAGGCATGTCACAGGGCTTTGAAGAGGACTACAGCCCCAGAGTAATAATGTCATTATTTAGGCTTGTCACAGGGCTATGAAGAGGACTACAGCCCCAGAAAAATAATGATCATAATAATAACAATAACAATAATAATAATAATAATAGTGTCAACAGCACAACTTCATTAAAGAAGTTACCCACTTCCTCTTTGGATATTTATTTGTACTACAGAATTCAATAAATTAAAACAGAAATGAAGTACTGTACTCCAACTGATATTTCATTACAATCTGCAGACATTTTAATGAGACTCATGTGTCTTCTGTAATCTATCACGTCCAAACAGGTCCTTCATGTAAACTGTATTTTTTATTGACAGTAAGTTTATTTTCAGGAACTGAAAGAGAGACATGTAAAAACAGGTCAAAATAGACTTTCACAAGATGTTTAACTCTTGCAACTATAGGGGGTGCTGTTCCGCATTAGCATATTTGGGTCTCCAAATTAAACTGCCTCGTGCTAAATTCTTGATCGTACAATATGCATATTATTGTTATTATTGGATAGAAAACACTTTCTAGTTTCTATAGAAGTTGGAATTTTGTCTCTGAGTGGTACAGAACAATATCTACAGCACTTTTCATGACAGGGGTCAGATTTCAGAAATTTTTACCCCTGATCTGGAGTCTGTTTTTAAGGCGACAGTGAATGCTATGAAGAAACCGACACTGCCTACGTCTTCCTCTGGGTGTCTGTACATCATCACGTTTTGAATGGAATCGATTGCACAATCACAGCCATTATAAAACCACAAAATGTATAGGGACCTCCCTTTCTCGTCGCGCGCCTGAAGCGTGAAGGACATCGGACTTGCCTCATTCCAAATCGTTGTCTAACCAGCAATATTTCTCCGGTCATGTTTTCAGTCGTTATAGTTGTTAAAAACATCATAATGTAGTTAATTTGAACCGTTTTATAGCAATTTATATCCGTTTAGTGCGATTCTGAGGAATTTATTTGTCGTGCACTTTTTAGCTTTGGAAACGTTTCGGGGTGTCGGTCGTTGGTGGTGGACATTTCGAAGGACAGAGGACATCTATCGACCAAAAGACGTTTATAACATAGAAAGGATACATTGCCCAAGAATCTGATGGAAGAACAGCTCAAAGTAAGCAATATTTAATATGATAAATCGTTGTTCTGTCGAAATATTTTAAACGCATATTTCGCCATTTTGTTTGGTATAGCTTCACTTGGCGAACCCTGTATTGAAAAGTAAGGATAATTTTAAAAATGTAAATCAGCGGTTGCATTAAGAACTAATTTGTCTTTCGATTCCTGTCAACCCTGTATTTTTTAGTCAAGTATATGATTAGCTTTCGATTAAACTAGATCACTCTGAAAGCTGACGTTCCTCATTTTGAGGCTTGAGTTGTGACTATTTCCATTGTATAACCACGGTTTTGTATGGCTAAATATGCACCTTTTCGAACAAACTGTATATGTATGTTGTAAAATGATGTTACAGGAGTGTCATCGGAAGAATTCTGAGAAGGTTAGTGAAAAAATTAATATATTTTGGCGGTGATTACGTTATAGCGCTCTTTGGCTGGAATCGATGCTCTGGTAACGTTTTCACATGTGGTATGCTAACTTATCGATTTATTGTGTTTTCGCTGTAAAACGCTTAGAAAATCTGAAATATTGTCTGGAATCACAAGATCTGGGTCTTTCCATTGCTATGCTTTGTCTATTCTTATGAAATGTTTTATTAAGAGTAAATTGGTCATACACGTTGCTCTCTATAGTAATTCTAGTCGTCTTGTGATGGTCGGTGCAATTGTAAACTGTGATTTCTACCTGAAATATGCACTTTTTTCTAACAAAAACTATCCTATACCATGAATATGTTATCAGACTGTCATCTGAAGAGGTTTTTTCTTGGTTAGTGGCTATCAATATCTTAGTTGAGCCGAATTGGTGATAGCACCTGAAGGAGTAAGAAACTGATGGAGTTAGAATAGTGGTGTATTTTGCTAACGTGTTTAGCTAATAGATTTACATATTTTGTCTTCCCTGTAAAACATTTTAAAAATCTGAAATGGTGGCTTTATTCACAAGATCTGTATCTTTCATCTGGTGTCTTGGACTTGTGATTTAATGATATTTAGATGCTACTATCTACTTGTGAAGCTATGCTAGCTATGCTAATCAGTGTGTGGGGGGGTGGGGGGTGCTCCCGGACCCGGGGTAGAGGCTCGTTAGAGGTTAATAACATACAGTGTTACTGTGCTGTACAAACAGGATGCTGCTCCTCGTATCTACACAGACATCAACTGTGGCGGTCAGAGAACACGTTGCAACTCTGCAATCATTCCTTCATTGAATGTGGGACATTATATTGTTTCTTTACTTTCGGAACCACTCTAACAATGAAATATTTACTTCTGTTACCTTGAGATACAATTCAACTGCAGGGTGAAAGGGCAGAACATTGGAACAACCAAAAGGTATGAGCTGCTGTTAGTTACCAAGGAGGAACCCATCTGACAAACAAGAAGAAGAAGAGAGACTCCATACTGTTTACAGCGTTCACAAGGATGTTACTGTATCAAACCAACGTTCTACAGATATCCACCAGAACCAAACTATTCTGATTATTATCTCAGTAGATTTGACTGACGTTGTGAGAGATGAGAGCTATGTTTTCCCACCCTGCCGTCCTGTTCCTGTGGATTCAGAGTGCTAGTGGATGGATGCATCCTAAATGCCAGATTTATGACAGTGGTGAAGACTTGGGAGACATTTTCCTCTGGACCTGCACCTACCTACCTCATCATGCAGAACATTACACTGCTGCCTGTGAAGATGTCACAGCCATCGAGGAGGATCTACTTGGACTTCCCCCTAATATCAATACCCTCTGCATATCTATGAAACATGGTGAAAATAGATCCATGTCTCTGGGCTTTTTCTCAGTTTTAGGATCCTTATCTGACCTAATCGAGCCGGTCTGTCACATATGTTGAGGTGTTGAACTTGTTGTACAAAATGTCTACCAGTATTTGAGATTTGTTTAGACAATTCTGATGAAGTCCTTTTAAATGCTCTATCTGGATTGTATTTTTTCTGATTAATCTGAAATTACTTAGAAATAATCTTATTTAAAATACTTAGAAATAATTATATTTAAATGACTTAAAAATGAGCCTAAACATTTTTTTACTTCCCAAAATGTTATCAGATCCTTTTTGTATTTTTCAACACCTAATCACTAACACATATCTTTGCTTGTATGTGTGTTGCTAAGAGGATTTGAAATAGAATGTGATTTTGCAAATTTCATTTTTTTTTCAAATAAAACTACTGTATGCTGCTGTGAAAGACAATCCATAAACAACCAATGACCATGAAGCAGTTATTAATGACAATACATTAATGACCAATGAACACGAAGCAGTTATTAATGACAATACATGAATGACCAATGACCATGAAGCAGTTATTAATGACAATACATTAATGACCAATGACCATGAAGCAGTTATTAATGACAATACATTAATGACCAATGACCATGAAGCAGTTATTAATGACAATCCATTAATGACCAATGACCATGAAGCAGTTATTAATGATAATACATTAATGACCAATGACCATGAAGCAGTTATTAATGACCATACATGAATGACCAATGACCATGAAGCAGTTATTAATGACAATACATGAATGACCAATGACCATGAAGCAGTTATTAATGACAATACATTAATGACCAATGACCATGAAGCAGTTATTAATGACAATCCATTAATGACCAATGACCATGAAGCAGTTATTAATGACAATACATTAATGACCAATGACCATGAAGCAGTTATTAATGACAATACATGAATGACCACGAAGCAGTTATTTTTATTTCAACATTGATCAAAGTGTTTTGTACACAAATGTAGTTGCTAGTTGTTTAGCTAAATGTAGTTGCTAGTTGTTTATCTAAATCTAGTTGCTAGTTGTATAACTAAATGTGTTGTTTTTGTTTAAAACCTTTTCTCAGTAGGGGGGCGCTGTTTTCACTTTGTAAAAATTCGTTCCCAAATTAAACTGCCTCGTACTCAATTCTCGCTCGTACAATATGCATATTATTATTACTATTGGATAGAAAACACTCTCTAGTTTCTAAAACCGTTTGAATTATATCTGTGAGTAAAACAGAACTCAAGTTGCAGCAAACTTCCTGTCAGGAAGTGAGAAATCTGAAATCGGGCACTCTGTTCCAGGGTCAGTTTATTAATTTGCAAGTAATCTATGGGTCGACATGCACTGCATACGATTTCCTCTAGATGTCAGTAAGCAGTGAGAATTGGAATGGGGTTGCTAGGTAGATCTGAGGCAGTATAAAGGCTCTTGGAACGGGGGGTGCACTCTTTTCAACGTTCGTCATGGCGCAAAGCAGACCTCAGGATGGCATTCTGAAAAGCTCTCGTTATAGGCCTTAGATATATCCGGCTCTGATTTTATTCGATATAGGTGTTAAAAACATCATAATGTAGTTATTTTAAACCGAGTTATATCAGTTTATATCAGTATATTGCGATTTTCTGAATTTTCTTTGTGCTGCGTTATGAAGAGTTGGACACGTCTGGGCCACATAGCTAATGTTTGCTGCTAATTCCTAAGTTGAAGACGACAATCTACAACCGAGCAACGATGATTCTGGACAAAGGACAACTTGCACAAGATTCTGATGGAAGCTCATCAAATAGTAAGAACTATTTATGATGTTAATTCGTTGTTCTGTTGAAAAATGTGAAACTATTATTCCGCCATTAATTTCGGTGCGGTCTCGCTTTAACGCACGCTGTATGTCGTAGTAACGTTAATTTTAAAAATCTAACACAGCGGTTGCATTAAGAACTAATGTATCTTTCATTTGCTGTCCAACCTGTATTTTTTTGTCAAGTTTATGATTAGTTATTGATTAGATTAGGTGCCTCTCCCAAGATTTCTCCCGACATTTTGTTTGTTGTTTGGCTACTATTCATATTGTATAACCACGATTTGTGCCGCTAAATATGCACATTTTCGAACAAACCATATTTGTATTGTGTAATTTGATGTTATAGGACTGTCATCTGAAGAAGTTTGAGAAGGTTAGTGAAAAAATGTATATCTTTTGCTGGTTTATTCGTTATCCCTACTGTTGGCTTGAATCAATGCTGTTGTGTGGTTGGCTATTGTAGTAAGCTAATATAATGCTATATTGTGTTTTCGCTGTAAAACACTTACAAAATCTGAAATATTGGCTGGATTCACAAGATCTTTGTCTTTCATTTGCTGTACACTGTGTATTTTTCATAAATGTTTTATGATGAGTATTTAGGTAATTCACGTTGCTCTCTGTAGTTATTCTAGTTGCTTTGGTGAGAGTTGTGATGGTGGCTGCAATGTAAAACTATGATTTATACCTGAAATATGCACATTTTTCGAACAAAACATATGCTATACAATAAATATGTTATCAGACTGTCATCTGATGAAGTTGTTTCTTGGTTAGTGACTATTTATATCTTTATTTGGTCGAATTTGTGATAGCTACCTATGCAGTAAAAAAATGGTGGGAAAAAAAAGTTGTGTCTTTTGCTATCGTGGTTAGCTAATAGAAATACATATTGTGTCTTCCCTGTAAAACATTTTAAAAATCAGAAATGATGGCTGGATTCACAAGATGTGTATCTTTCATCTGGTGTCTTGGACTTGTGATTTCATGATATTTAGATGCTAGTATTTACTTGTGGCGCTATGCTAGGCTATGCTAGTCAGCTTTTTTACTGATGAGGATGCTCCCGGATCCGGGATTGTGTGCAACTAGAAGTTAAATAAATGTAGTTGCTAGTTGTTTGACTAAATGTAGTTGCTAGTTGTTTAACTAAAGTCGTTGCTAGTTGTTTAATGACATCTAGTTGCTTTTTGTTTAACTAAGTAGACTATTTAAAAAAAATGTGTCTGGTTCCTCTTCCTCATTTACAGTTGAAGTCGGAAGTTTACATACACTTAGGTCGGAGTCATTAAAACTCGTTTTCAACCACTCCACAATTTTCTTGTTAGCAAACTATAGTTTTGGTAAGTCGGTTAGGACATCTACTTTGTGCATGACACAAGTAATTTCTCAAAGAAAATTTTACAGACAGATTATTTCACTTATAATTCACTGTATCACAATTCCAGTGGGTCAGAAGTTTACATACACTAAGTTGACTGTGTATTTCTCTTGGGAAATTCCCGAAAATTATGTCATGGCTTTAGAAGCTTCTGATAGGCTAATTGACATAATTTGAGTCAATTGGAGGTGTACCTGTATATGTATTTCAAGGCTTACCTTCAAACTCAGTGCCTCTTTGCTTGACATCATGGAAAAATCAAAAGAAATCAGCCAAGACCTCAGAAAAAAAATGGTAGACCTCCACAAATCTGGCTCCTTTTTGCGAGCAATTTCCAAACGCCTGATGGTACCACGTTCATCTGTACAAACAATATTACGCAAGTATAAACACCATGGGACCACGCAGCCGTCATACTGCTCAGGAAGGAGACGCGTTCTGTCTCCTAGAGATGAACATACTTTGGTGCGAAAAGTGCAAATCAATCCCAGAACAACAGCAAAGGACCTTGTGAAGATGCTGCAGGAAACAGGTACAAAAGTATCTATATCCACAGTAAAACGAGTCCTATTTTGACATAACCTGAAAGGTCGCTCAGCAAGGAAGAAGCCACTGCTCCAAAACTGCAATAAAAAAGCCAGACTACAGTTTGCAACTGCACATGGGGACAAAGATTGTACACTTTGGAGAAATGTCCTCTGGTCTGATGGAACAAAAATAGAACTGTTTGGCCATAATGACCATCGTTATGTTTGGAGGAAAAATGGGGAGGCTTGCAAGCCAAAGAACACCATCCCAACCGTGAAGCACCGGGGTGGCAGCATCATGATGTGCGAGTGCTTTGCTGCAGGAGGGACTGGTGCACTTCACAAAATAGATGGCATCATGAGGTAGGAAAATTATGTGGATATATTGAAGCAACATCTCAAGACATCAGTCAGGAACTTAAAGCTTGGTCGCAAATGGGTCTTCCAAACAGACAATGACCCCAAGCATACTTCCAAAGTTGTGGCAAAATGGCTTAAGGACAACAAAGTCAAGGTATTGGAGTGGCCATCACAAAGCCCTGACCTCAATCGTATAGAAAATTTGTGGGCAGAACTGAAAAAGCGTATGAGAGCAAGGAGGCCTACAAACCCAACTCAGTTACACCAGCTCTGTCAGGAGGAATGGGCCAAAATTCACCCAACTTATTGTGGGAAGCTTGTGGAAGGCTACCCGACACATTTGACCCAACGTGACCCATGCCCCCCTTGCATCCCATACCATCCTGCACCCCAAACCACTCTTCATCCCATACCATCCTGCATCCCATACCACCCTGCATCCCATACCATCCTGCATCCCATACCACCCGGCATCCCATACCATCCTGCATCCCAAACCACCCGGCATCCCATACCACCCTGCATCCCATACCACCCTGCATCCCATACCACCATACCACCCTGCATCCCATACCACCCTGCATCCCATACCACCCTGCATCCCATACCACCATACCACCCTGCATCCCATACCACCCTGCATCCCATACCACCCTGCATCCCATACCACCCTGCATCCCATACCACCCTGCATCCCATACCACCATACCACCCTGCATCCCATCATGGCCAACTAATCGTACCAAGCTTCCAATTGGCACATTCCTCTCCCCGGTAACAATTCCCCAGGTCGTTGCTGTAAACGAGAATGTGTTCTCAGTCAACGTACCTGGTAAAATAAAGGTACAATAAATTGAAAAGCGTAGGCCTCAAGCAGCCAAATTCTTCAGGTCTCAGGCAAGGTTATCCCCGGTGAAGACCTGACCATTAGCTGGAGGCATGATGCTTCTCTCTGGCTAGTACTGAGAAGGCTGTTGTCTCCATCATACACCAGGATAATGGAGGTTACCCAGACATAGCAGGCTTACTCTGTGGTCTACTGTAGTCAGAGCATTTCTAGCCTGGTCAAGCTGCTGAAAGCTGGCCTCAGTAGGGGACAGTTATCTGTTCTGCATGTGTCAGATCTAAGAACATATGGAATAGAGAATATGGAGGCATTCTAGAATATAACAATACAATGAGTCATTCTAATGCAGGGACGCTTTTTATTTAAAAACAGAAACACAAGACAGTTTCCAACATTTCGGCTGTATGCCTTTATCAAAAGCATAAACAATAATGAAATAACACAATAAAACTAGGTTCCCTCCAACTCACAAACATGACTTCATTGTCCAGAAAGGGGGACACCTCCCCCACACATGAGTTAAACAATGTATCAAATACATGTGTGGTGAACTATATACAGGCGACACTCAAGCAACACATTTAGTTAAACAACTAGCAACACATTTAGTTAAATAACTAGCAACACATTTAGTTAAATAACTAGCAACATATTTAGTTAAACAACTAGAAACTACACTGAGTTAATCAATTGGCAACTACTGTCAGGCGTGTGCGTACTTGTGGTGAAGTCAGGTGCAGGAGAGCAGAGAATTGTGAACAGGTGCACACGTCATTACGGCAGGAGAGAAATACAGATGGACGCAGCTGCGTCGTTAACCTCCTCCAGCCAACAAGGCAAAGTGTATACCGCGCACAAATGTCACACAACATAAATGTATAGCAAAATAACAAACGCTTAGCCTAGTGCGTACAACACGTAACACACAAATAATTTCACACAAAGACATGAGGGGGAACAGAGGAATACATACATGTAGTGTGATTGGGGAATGAAAACCAGGTGTGAATGGAACAAGACAAAACCAATGGATAATTGAAGAATGGAGCGGCGATGGCTAGAAAGCCGGTGACGTCGACCACCGAACGCCGCCCGAACAAGGAGAGGAGCCGACATCGTCGGAAGTCGTGACAACTACATTTAGTTAAACAATAGCATCTACATTTAGTTCAACAACTAGCAACACATTTAGTTAAACAACTTGCAACCACGTTTCTGTACAAAACTATTTGATAGATTTTGAAATAAGAATAACTGCTTCGTGGTCATTCATGTATTGTCATTAATAACTGCTTCATGGTCATTGGTCATTCATGTATTGTTATTTACAGCAGCAATACATTGCAAACAAAACAATAGTTGTTATCTGAAATTAAACAGAAACAGAGCTAAATCACACCCTTTTTCAGTTCCTCTTAGCAACACATTTACAAACAAAGATATGGGTTAGCGATTAGGTGTTGAAAAATAAAAACAGAATCTATTCAAACTTGAGGAAGTAAAAAAATGCATTGGATTTTTTTCTAAGTAGTTGAAAAAGGATCATTTCAGATAATTCCAGAAGAATCAGAAAAAGTACACTCCAGGTAGAATATTTAAAAGAACTTCACCAGAATTGTCGAAACAAATCTCAAATAGTGGTTGACATTTGCACGGAGCACTTTAAATGACAAATGCCATACCTCAACATATGTGTCAACATTACATCTGCATTAGCACAATGTCCTACATTAACCTCTGATGTCACTTCAGTCCACAATGTCCTACAGTACATCAACCTCTGACCTCACGCTTCAGACAGAGGTTTCAGTTTAGCCCACAGTCTGTCCCAGAATTCCTGGTGCTGATGAGGGTCCTGGGGCCAGTCCAGATAGGTCCTGGTCTTCACCAGGCGAGCCAGCCTGTGGTGGGCAGACAGCTGGCGAGGGGGGATCTTCTCCAGGAAGACCAGGAGGAGGATGTCCCTTTGCTCCACCTGCAGCCTGGAGGTGGCCAGCTTCATCTCCAGGGAGCACCAGTTACTGCGCAGGTAGTGGCGGCTGACTAGGCAGAGGGTGTGTCGGCTCCGGTAGAGGCTGTCTGTGATGTTCTCCACAATGTCCTTCCCCAGCTGGAAGTCCCTGCTGTGCAGACAGAGGCGCAGGAAAGGAGGACCCCTCTGCTCCAGGTTGGGTAGCAGCTCCTCCACCACCCAGCACTCGTCCTTCCCGCTATAGGAGACAAACGCATCGTAGTGGTAGCGCCCCCTGGTGTTGGATCGTATGGCCTCCGACAGCCAGCCAAGGGTGATGTGGTAGAGGGGGAGGAGGTAGGGACCGGCCAGGTTATGGAACAACACCACCAGCATGAAGAACAGGACTCCCAGGCCAGTCGCAGCAAAGAGCACAAAGCCCACCTCTGTTGTGCAGTTGGCTTCTGTGTACTTGACAAAATTAGGTGTGTCTAGTCCATTGTCCAACAAGCATATCAAGTCCTCCAAAGCCTCCATACCGGGATTAGCATACGGACTAAGCATGATCACTTCAACCTGCCTGCACCCCTTTGCCCATGTAATGAGCCAAGCATTGTCACAACTGCAAAACATCTGTAAATTATTAAATGTCAAATGCTTAAGACTAGAGAGAGGTTCAGTAAAGCTGTAGAATACATTATACATGTTCTCTATATGCAAATACACTCTTTTCAAAGATTTAAAGTCTTTAGTTAAACTCCCCTCCAAAGAATAAATCCTGCAGCGGTACATTTCCAGAACCTCCAGTTTGGTCAAGTTGTGAAAAATGATGTCGGCAGAACGCTGTGTTAAAAGATCCACCTGTCGTAGAGTCAGTCTCCTCAGGTGAATCAGCTGATTAATTGATGTTAAATCAACCCTTTTAGCTGTAAGCTTAGATCTGTAGTCAAATGTCTCCACAGACGTGAAGTACTTTCCCATGAATTCAGATCCACAAAGGAATTCTTCGGCATCAGCATTAAGATCGGTTACAGACTGAAAAAAAGGTCTGTCACAGTCCTCAAATGACACCGTCTGACCTTTGAGCTGGAGACTCAGGTTCTGTTTAGATGTGATGTTACTGCCGATAGTCAACTGCATTGGCCTCATAGCTGAACTAATGTACAGATGAGTCAGCTGACTCAGAATGCCACCAAATATAAGTGTCAGATTCAGCTTGATCACAGGTTCTGTTAGTGGGTTGTGCACTTGCCCGAGAAACACTTGTTTAAGAGACGTGAGGTGTGTGAAAGACATTGCCTCAATGTTGTGAATAAGTGGATTGTTCCTGAGGTCTAACGATGTCAAACTATTTAAACCAAAAAATGTGTTTGCATTTATCTGTGTTATCTTATTTCTTGTAATGTCTAAGGACTCCAGATTTGTCAATCCCAGGAAAGCAAAGTCTTCAATGTTTGAAATTAAATTCTGTGTTAAATTCAGATACTGCAGCTCAACAAGACAGCTAAATTGTTTAGCAAAAAGCATGTGTAGCTTGTTCAACCTTAAAGTCAGTTTTTTCAGTTGTAAACCAAAACATGTGTTTGTAGTTATCTGTGTAATATTATTTATTCCAATGTCTAAGGATTCCAGATTTGTCAACCCCAGGAAAGCAAAGTCATCAATGTTTGAAATTGAATTATCTGCTAAATCCAAATACTGCAAGTTAACAAGACAGCTAAATTGTTTTGCAAAAAGCATGTGTATATTGTTCAACTCTAAAGTCAGTTTTGTTAACCATGTGATTGGTTGTTTTTGGAAGGAGCAAATATCAAGTCTGTTATCTTTCAGGCCGTCTATTTTTAATTGGTTAAGGTTTTTGAGACTGGAAATAAAATGCCATTCCAAATATGGAGTAGAATGGAAAAAGCCATGTAAATACATATATTCTAGCCCAATGCACAGTTCAACACTGGACATGGAGAGGCTGCTTGTATTGGCATTGTATAAATATATTTTCTTGATTGAAAGCAAAAACACTACATTACAGATAGTTTCAATATCTATTTCATTGCTACCAGAGCAACTGAAGTACTGGATTTGCTGAATCCCAGACCGGGGAAGGTGCAGTAGGACTTCCTGGCTGAAAACCCCTGTTAACCTTGTCAGGTTCTGGAGCCAAGCCAGTGCACCTTCCTCTATATGTGTTATTTCACCAAATGAGAAGTCAGAGATTGCTAGACTGTTAAAAACAGGTGTCATGCCTTCGTTGGTGTTTAAGATAGAGCAGTTTGATTGGTTTAACGATTGTATCTCTGGTGCTTCTATATTTAGCTCTATAAGTGACTTTATATTCATAATTCTGCATAGTATCTCTGACAAATCATCTACACGGGGTTGCCTAATGATGAGAGTTTGTAACTGAGTCATGCCATGGAAAACATCTGGGGCCATTGCTGATAGTCTATAACCACATATGGTCAAATTACTCAGCTTGACTAGATCTCTGAATATTTGAGGCCCAATATGACAATCACAGCATCCAGAGCCCAATCCATTCAAATGTAAATACTGCAGATTTGGAAGGTGACTATTCCCAGTTGGAAGGATTTGAGTTAAACATCCCTCAATGTACAGGTACTCCAGATCCTGAAACTGAGAGAAAAAGCCCAGAGACATGGATCTATTTTCACCATGTTTCATAGATATGCAGAGGGTATTGATATTAGGGGGAAGTCCAAGTAGGTCCTCCTCGATGGCTGTGACATCTTCACAGGCAGCAGTATAATGTTCTACATGACGAGGTAGGTAGGTGCAGGTCCAGAGGAAAAAGTGTCCCAAGTCTTCACCACTGTCATAAATCTGGCATTTAGGATGCATCCATCCACTAGCACTCTGAATCCACAGGAACAGGACGGCAGGGTGGGAAAACATAGCTCTCATCTCTCACAACGTCAGTCAAATCTACTGAGATAATTGTCAGAATAGTTTGGTTCTGGTGGATATCTGTAGAACGTTGGTTTGATACAGTAACATCCTTGTGAACGCTGTAAACAGTATGGAGTCTCTCTTCCTCTTGTTGTTTGTCAGATGGGTTCCTCCTTGGTAACTAACAGCAGCTCATACCTTTTGGTTGTTCCAATGTTCTTCCCTTTCACCCTGCAGTTGAATTGTATTTCAAGGTTACATGAGTAAATATTTCATTGTTAGTTTGGTTCCAAAAGTAATGAAACTATATAATGTCCCACAGACAATGAAGAAATGGATGCAGAGCTGCAACGTGTTCTCTGACCGCCACAGTTGATGTCTGAATGCATCGAAGTAGCAGCATCCTGTTTGTACTGCACAGTCACACTGTATGTTAAACAGCTTGTGAAAGTCTATTTTTACCTGTTTTTACATCTCTCTCTTTCAGTTCCTGAAAAGAAACTTACAGTCAATAAAAATACAATTTACATGAAGGACCTGTTTGGACGTGAGAGATTACAGAAGACACATGAGTCTCACTAAAATATATGCAGATTGTAATGAAATATGAATTTGAGTACAGTACCTCATTATTGTTTTACTTTATTTAATTCTCTAGTACAAATAAATATCAAAAGAGGAAGTGGGCAACTTCTTTAATGAAGTTGTGCTGTTGACATTATTATTATTATTATTATTTTTAATATTATTATTACTCTGGGGCTGTAGTCCTCTTCAGAGCACATGCCTTCATAATGATTTTAATACTGTGGACTGTAGTCCTCTTCAGAGCCCATGCCTCTATAAGGACATTATTACTCTGGGGCTGGAGTCCTCTTCAGAGCCCCTGCCTCTGCATTGACATTATTGCTCTGGGGCTGTTGTCCTCTTCACAGCCCTGTGCCATGCCTCTATAAGGACATTATTACTCTGGGGCTGTAGTCCTCTTCACAGCCCTGTGCCATGCCTCTATAAGGACATTATTACTCTGGGGCTGTAGTCCTCTTCACAGCCCTGTGCCATGCCTCTATAAGGACATTATTACTCTGGGGCTGTAGTCCTCTTCAGAGCCCTGTGACATGCCTCTATAATGACATTATTACTCTGTGGCTGTAGTCCTCTTCAGAGCCCTGTGACATGCCTCTATAATGACATTATTATTCTGTGGCTGTAGTCCTCTTCAGAGCCCTGTGACATGCCTCTATAATGTAAGGGAACAACCCCTGAAACGGACAAAAATGAATGGGAAGTTATTGGCACCGTACAAAACATATACACGATGTACAATACCACTCGATTTGGCGTCGTTTCATTCAAAACTGATTGCAAATGCCATATGGCAAATGCCAACTGTAACACTGCAAAAATCCTATAGATGGCGAGTGCACTTTACCGTAATTTTTCATATTGCAAATGAAACACAAGTCAAGACCCAAGAGTAAAATTTTGAAAATTTGAAAAAGAAATCAAAAACGTATCCCCCCCTTAAACTTCTCTAGGATAGGGGGCAGAGTTTTCACTTTTGTAAAAATAGCGTGCCCAATTTCAACTTCCTTCTACTCATCCCCAGAATATAAGATATGCATTTTATTAGTAGATTTGGATAGAAAACACTCTGAAGTTTCTAAAACTGTTTGAGTCATATATGTAAGTATAACAGAACTTATGTAGCAGGCAAAACCCCGAGGACTAACCATATTTTCTTTATTTTTTTAAAGTTTTTTAATCCTGCTTCCACTGGATGTCACCAGTCTTAGGAAATAGGTTGAGGTTATTCATTTGTGCAATGAGGAAGAAGGCCATCAGGAAGTAGAGTAATGGTGCAATGAAGAAGAAGGCCATTAGGAAGTAGAGTAACGTCATGTGTACTGTTTGAGAGTTGCGCAAGACTAAAGAAAGTAGCGTTAGTTTGTTTATCTCCTGTATTGAAAACAGATAGACCCGTCTTCAATTTGATCGATTATTAACGTTTACAAATACCTTAAGTTGTATTACAAAAGTACTTTGAAATGTTTTGGCAAAGTTTAGAGGTAATTCTTGAGATATTTTGTAGTGACTTTGCGCAAATTGGAAGCTGTTTTTTTCTGGATCAACCGCGCCAAATAAATGGACAATTTGGATATATATGGATGGAATTAATGGAACAAAAGGACCATATGTGATGTTTATGGGACATATTGGAGTGCCAACAAAAGCATCTCGTCAAAGCTAATTCATGTTTTATATTTTATATCTGCGTTTTGAGTTGCACCTGCAGGGTTGAAATATGCTACTCTCTCTTTGTTGACATTGTGCTATCATCAGATAATAGCATCTTATGCTTTCGCCAAAAAGCCTTTTTGAAATCTGACATGTTGGCTGGATACACAACGAGTGTAGCTTTAATTTGGTATCTTACATGTGTGATTTAATGAAAGTTTGATTTTATATAATTTTTTTGAATTTGGCGCTCTACATTTTCCCTGGCTATTGGCCAAGTGGGACGCTACCGTCCCGCTATCCCAGAGAGGTTAAAAACGTGCTTTCTGGACCGTTTTTTGAAATTCTTTCAATTTTTATGTCAATTACACATGTATAAGAACTGTATGAACATACTTTTGTCAAATTTTATTATCATATATATATTTTTTAAATGTTTACTTGTCCATAAGGAATATGTTTTGTCCACTTGCAATATAATTTCATAGGAAGTCAAAAGTCAAAATTCGAAAATGAGAAATTTGAAAAAACTTATCGCCTCCTTTAAAAAAGTGCTTTCTGGACCGTTTTTCTAAATTCTTTCGATTTTTATGTCAATTACTAATGTATAAGAACTGTATGAACGGGTGGGGGGTGCTCCCTACCCAACCGTTGACCCCTTGCTCCCCACTAAAGGCATTGTAATCGCCAGGTGCACGGCTGTTCATTTGCAATATGTTTCAATGGGCATTTACCATCACGAATTTGACATGCTCAAAAATACTGCAGAAATGCAAAAGTGACTGACCCGATGAACTCGGGATGGCCGGGCAATGATAGTGGTTCCTCTCCATCGCTCGTTGTGTTGATTTCATAATGTCCATTTGGTGATGTTTTTTCACTGTTGAATCATATTGCAAATGTACAGATATCCATTTTTTAAAACCTCCATAAATCACTCAGGCTGGCTCCCATTGGCTTGGGGCCGTAGTATAGTGCTCCCATAGCATGCATGGAAGTGTGAATGACCCCTAAAAGCATTTACAACCGTATTGAAAATCATGCCTGGTAACCCAAAACATGAAACAAAGAATATTTTCGAGAAGAAAAAACAGAATATTTTTTAACTTTTTTTGAAAACCTCCATAAATCACTCAGGCTAGCCCCCATTGACTTGGGGCCGTAGTATAGTGCTCCCATAGCGGTTATGGAAGTCTGGATGCCCCCTGTGTCAGATTTCAAAAAAACTTTATGGAAAAAACACACCATGCAATAATCTGAGACGGCGCTCAGAACAATAGCCAAATTAGCCGCCATGTTGGAGTCAACAGAAACCAGAAAATACATGATAAATGTTTCCTTACCTTTGATGATTTTCATCAGAATGCATTCCCAGGAATCCCAGGTCCACAATAAATGCTTGATTTGTTCGATAATGTCTGTTATTTATGTCCAATTAGCTACTTTGGTTAGCGTGTTTGGTAAACAATTCCAAAGTCACAAAGCGCGTCCACTATAACGTGACGAAATGTCCAAAAGTTCCATAACAGTCAGTAGAAACATGTCAAACGATGTACTGAATCAATCTTTAGAATGTTGTTAACATACATCTTGAATAACATTCCAACCGGAGAATTACATCGACTTTAGTTGAGCATGGAACAGAGCTGCCTATCACATGAACGCGTGTGGTCAAAGCATGGCCAGCTCGTGGCAGTGGTGACTAATTCCTGTCTCCTTCGGCCCCCCTTCACATTAGAGTCATCAGACAAGGTTCTATTGACTGTTGACATCTAGTGGAAGCCGTAGGAAGTGAAAACTCATCCATATCTCGCTGTAATTTCAATGAGAGCTTGGTTGAAAATCTGCCACCCTCAGAAAAATTCCAAACAGGAAGTGGAACTTCTCAGGTTTTTGCCTGCCATATGAGTTCTGTTTATACTCATAGACATAATTCAAACAGTTTTAAAAACTTCAGAGTGTTTTCTATCCAATACTAATAATAATATGTATATATTAGCAATTATGACTGAGGAGCAGGCCGTTTACTCTTGGCACCTCTGTGCACCTGTCACGCCCTGGCCTTAGTTATCTTTGTTTTCTTTATTATTTTAGTTAGGTCAGGGTGTGACATGGGGGATGTATGTGTTTTGTATTGTCTAGGGGTTTTGTATGTTTATGGGGCAGTGTCTAGTCTAGGTGTATATATGTCTATGGTTGCCTAGATTGGTTCTAAATTAGAGACAGCTGTCTATCGTTGTCTCTGATTGGGAACCATATTTAGGCAGCCATATTCATTGGGTAGTTCGTGGGTTATTGTCTATGTCATTACGTAAGTTGCCTGTGTCTGCACTTGTCGTAGTATAGCTTCACGGTCGTTTGTTGTTTTGTAAGTCTGTTTAAGTATTCTTCGTTACGTTATAATAAATAGAAGAATGTATTTATATCACGCTGCACCTTGGTCCTCCTCTCTTCCACGTTACGACGATCGTGACAGCACCTTTCATCCAAGCTACTCAATACTGCCCCTGCAGCCATAACAAGTTAAAACCGTTTTGAAAATTGTGCCTGGTAATCCGAAAATAATACCAGGTGCACGAAAACATAGCCTAATTTCTGAGAAGTTTTTGAAAACCTCCATAAATCACTCAGGCCAGCCCCCATTGATTTGGGGCCGTACTATAGTGCTCCCATAGTGGTTATGGAAGTCTGGATGCCCCCTAAAAGCATTTAAAACTGTTTTGAAAATGGTGCTTGGTATACCAAAAAAAGAAACATAGCCTAAAATACTGCAGAAATGCAAAATTGACTGGCCTGATGAACTCGGGATGGCCGGGCAGTGATAGTGGTTCCTCTCCATCGCTCGTTGTGTTGATTTCATCATGTCCATTTGGTGATGTTTTTTCACTGTTGAATCATATTCACTGTTTAAACATGTTGCAAATGTACAAAAGTAAACTAGCAAGTCAGTGTCCATCAGTCAATTAGATATTTTCAGACACCAAACTGATACAAACTGACACCGCACCCACTTTTTCCAACTCGTTTAGAAGCCAACTATCACATATTTCAGAGCAAGCCCAAAATTCACAGCTCCTTCTATTTAAACCATAATAAAAACATATAACACGTAGTTACGTTCTAGCTGCGGATCCAGTTCTGACATTGTGTGTAGGCCTATGTGAGGCGACCTCGAATCCCAAGTTTCGGCTCGATAGGTCATTTGGTGCCCGAGCAAGACCTTAATTGGTGCAGAAAATCCACCTTTTTCCATGCCTTGCTACGGGGTCCTTGAATGAGCTATCGGACCGAAACGTTGGGGTCCGTCTCTATGGGCCGAGCCGGTTTCAATGCACCTAGTCTTGCGACTCGGGGACTTTTCTAAATGTCATCATTTTCGTAATGGTCAAAATGAATTGAAGTTATTGCAAATGTACAAGACTGTTTCTCGTTCTGAGAACCTGCCTCATAACTCACCGTGCACTATCGACCTGAGCTCTTTAACAGGTTTCTAAAGTTTCACGAAATTACATCATAAATATTCCCTTACCTTTGATTATCTTCATCAGAATGCAATGCCAGGAATCCTAGTTCCACAATAAATCGTTGTTTTGTTCGATAATGTCCATTACTTATGTCCAATTAGCTAATTTTGCTAATGTGTAGTACCCGTCTCCAAACGCTCGCGCAGATGCAGGCAAACGTCGGACGAAAACTTCAAAAAGTTATATTCCAGGTCGAATAAACTGGTCAAACTTTGTAGAGAATCAATCTTCAGGATGTTGTTATCATTTATATCCAATAAGGTTCCAACCAGAGAAATCTTTTCAGTCTCTATAAGTAATGGAACGCAAGAGGATATAATGACGAAAGCGCACGACCAAGAACTGGCAATCTGCCAGACCACTGACTCATTCCCCTCCCATCCTGTCCCACAACACAGCATAAGCTTCATTCCACGTTCTACTGACTGTTGACATCTAATGGAAGGCGCATGAAGTGCAAACAGATCCATATATTACAGGGAATTGAATAGGCGATGACTTTAATAAGGGACTCTGGTGAATAGAGACAAGCTCAGATTTCTAACGTCCTGTTTTGATTTCAACTCAGGATTTTGCCTGCCAATATGAGTTCTGTTAATCTCACAGACATAATTCAAACAGTTTTAGAAACTTCGTGTTTTCTATCCAATACTAAAAATAATATGCAAATATTAAGAACTATGACTAAGGAGCAGGCCGTTTGAAATGGGCACCTTTCATCCAAGCTACTCAATACTGCCCCTGCAGCCATAAGAAGTTAACTAAATTAAGTTGTAGTTGTTTTACTAAATATGTTGCTAGTTGTTTAACTAAATGTAGTTGCTAGTTGTTTAACTAAATGTAGTTGCTAGTTTTTTAACTACATGTGGTTGCTAATTGTTTAACTAAATCTAGGTACTAGTTTTATAATTAAATGTCGTTGCTAGTTGCTTAACTAAACGTAGCTTCTAGTTGTTTAACTAAAGTAGTTGCTAGTTGTTTAACTAAATGTATTTGCTAGTTGCTTAACTAAACGTAGTTGCTAGTTGTTTAACTAAATATGTTGCTAGTTGTTTAACTAAATGTAGTTGCTAGTTGTTTGCCTAAATGTAGTTGCTAGTTGTTTTACTAAATATGTTGCTAGTTGTTTAACTAAAAGTAGTTGCTCGTTGTTGAACAAAATCTAGGTGATTTTTGATTAGCTGAATGTGTTGCTAGTTGTTTAACTAAATGTGCTGCTAGTTGTTTAACTAAATGTAGTTGCTAGGTGTTTAACTAAATGTGCTGCTAGTTGTTTAACTAAATGTAGTTGCTAGTTGTTTAACTAAATATGTTGCTAGTTGTTTAACTAAATGTAGTTGCTAGTTGTTTACCTAAATGTAGTTGCTAGCTGTTGGACTAAATGTAGTTGCTAGTTGTTTAACTAAATGTGTTGCCTGTATATTTACATTTACGTCATTTAGCAGACGCTCTTATCCAGAGCGACTTACAAATTGGAAAGTTCATACATATTCATCCTGGTCCCCCCGTGGGGAATGAACCCACAACCCTGGCGTTGCAAGCGCCATGCTCTACCAACTGAGCCACACGGGACCACATATGGTTCATTACACATACAGTAGGATAGTGAGTATAGTAGAATATCTTACGAAAGTGGAACAGATAGCTTTTAGTGAGTGCAGTAGGATATCTAACCAGAGTGGAGCAGGTAGCTTTTAGTGAATACAGTAGGATATCTAACCAGAGTGGAGCAGGTAGCTTTTAGGGAGTACAGTAGGATATCTAACAAGAGTGGAACATATACCTTTTAGGGAGTACAGTAGGATATCTAACCAGAGTGGAACAAAGCATGCAGCCCCAGAGTAATAATGTCATTATAGAGGCATGTCACAGGGCTCTGAAGAGGACTACAGCCCCAGAGTAATAATGTCATTATAGAGGCATGTCACAGGGCTCTGAAGAGGACTACAGCCCCAGAGTAATAATGTCATTATAGAGGCATGTCACAGGGCTCTGAAGAGGACTACAGCCCCAGAGTAATAATAATAATAATAATAATAATAATGTCAACAGCACAACTTCATTAAAGAAGTTACCCACTTCCTCTTTGATATGTAAATGTCCTAGAGAATTCAATAATAATAATGAAGTACTGTAATCCAATTCATTTTTCATTACAATCTGCAGATGTTTGAGTGAGACTAATCAGTCTTCTGAAATCTATCATGTCCAAACAGGTCCTTCGTGTCAATTGTCCTTTTTTATAGACAGTATTTTTATTTTCAGGAAATGAAAGAGAGAGATGTAAAAACAGGTCAAAATAGACTTTCACAAGCTGTTTAACAGACTGTGCTGTACAAACAGGATGCTGCTCCTCGGACGCATTCAGACATCAACTGTGGCGGTCAGAGAACACGTTGCAACTCTGCATTCTTCATTGACTGTGGGACATTTTATAGTTTCTTTACTTTCGGATCCACTCTAACCATTAAATATTTACTTCTGTTTCCTTGAGATACAACTCAACTGCAGGGTGAAAGGGCAGAACATTGGAACAACCAAAAGGTATGAGCTGCTGTTAGTTACCAAGGAGGAACCCATCTGACAAACAACAAGAAGAAGAGAGACTCCATACTGTTTACAGCGTTCACAAGGATGTTACTGTATCAAACCAACGTTCTACAGATATCCACCAGAACCAAACTATTCTGATTATTATCTCAGTAGATTTGACTGACGTTGTGAGAGAAGAGAGCTATGTTTCCCCACCCTGCCGTCCTGTTCCTGTGGATTCAGAGTGCTAGTGGATGGATGCATCCTAAATGCCAGATTTATGACAGTGGTGAAGACTTGGGAGACTTTCTCAAATGGACCTGCAACTACTTACCTCGTCATGTAGAACATTACACTGCTGCCTGTGAAGATGTCACAGCCATCGAGGAGGATCTACTTGGACTTCCCCCTAATATCAATACCCTCTGCATATCTATGAAACATGGTGAAAATAGATCCATGTCTCTGGGCTTTTTCTCTCAGTTTCAGGATCTGGAGTACCTCTACATTGAGGGATGTTTAACTCAAATCCTTCCATCTGGGAATAGTCACCTTCCAAATCTGCAACATATGTCCTTGATAGATAAATGGGGAACGGGCTCTGGGTGCTGTGATTGTCATATTGGGCCTCATACATTCAGAAACATAGTAAAGTTATGTGATTTGACCATATGGGGTTACAGGTTAACAGCAATGGCCCCAGATGTTTTCCATGGCATCCCTCAGTTACAAAGATTCATCATTAGTGAACCCTGTGTTGAGGATTGGTCAGAGGTACTATGCAGAATAATGAATATAAAGTCACTTATAGAGCTAAAAATCAAAGCACCAGAGATACAATCGTTAAACCAATCAAACTGCTCCATTTTAAACACAAAAGAAAGCATGAAACCTGTTTTTAACAATCTAGCAAGTGCGGACTTCTCATTTGGTGAAATAACACATATAGAGGAAGGTGCACTGGCTTGGCTCCCGAACCTGACAAGGTTAACTGGGGCTTTCAGCCAGGAAGTCCTACTGCGCCTTCCCCTGTCTGGGATTCAGCAAATTCAGTACTTCAGTTGCTCTGGCAGTAATGACATTGATTTTGAATGTATCTGTGATGTAGTGTTTTTGCTTTCAATCAAGGAAATATATTTAGCCAATGCCAATATACGTAGCCTCTCCATGTCCAGTGTTGAATTGTGCACTGGGCTAGAATATATGTATTTAAATGGACTTGGATCCGTCCATCCTTCGCCCCATTTTAAATGGAATTTCATTTCCAGTCTCAAAAACCTTAACCAATTGAACATAGTTTTCCTAAGAGATAAAAACCCTGAGATTTGCTCCTTCCAAAAACAACCAATCACATGGTTAACAAAACTCACTTTGTTAATCAATATACAAACACTTTTTGCTAAACAATTTAGCTGTCTTGTTACGCTGCAGTCTCTGGATTTAACAGAGAATTTAATTTCAAACATTGAAGATTTTGCTTTCCTGGGATTGACAAATCTGGAGTCCTTAGACATTACAAGAAATAAGATAACACAGATAAATGCAAACACATTTTTTGGTTTACATAGTTTGACATGGTTAGACCTCAGGAACAATCCACTTATTCACAACATTGAGGCAATGTCTTTCACACACCTCACGTCTCTTAGACAAGTGTTTCTCGGGCAAGTGAACAATCCACTAACAGAACCTGTGATCAAGCTGAATCTGACACTTATATTTGGTGCCATTCTGTCAGCTGACTCATCTGTACATTAGTTCAGCTATGAGACCAATGCAGTTGACTATCGGCAGTAACATCACATCTAAACAGAACCTGAGTCTCCAGCTCAAAGGTCAGACGGTGTCATTTGAGGACTGTGACAGACCTTTCTTTCAGTCTGTAACCCATCTTCATGCTGATGCTGAAGAATTCCTTTGTGGATCTGAATTCATGGGAAAGTACTTCACGTCTGTGGAAACATTTGACTACAGATCTAAGCTTACAGCTAAAAGGGTTGATTTAACATCAATGAATCAGCTGATTCACCTGAGGAAACTGACTCTACGACAGGTGGATCTTTTAACACAGCGTTCTGCCGACATCATTTTTCACAACTTGACCAAACTGGAGGTTCTGGAACTTGACAACTGCAGGATTTATTCTTTGGAGGGGAGTTTAATTAAAGACTTTAAATCTTTGAAAACATTGTATTTGCATGTAGAAAACACTTATAATGTATTCTACAGCTTTACTGAACATCTCTCTAGTCTTAAGTATTTGACGTTTGATAATTTACAGATGTTTTGCAGTTGTGACAATGCTTGGCTCATTACATGGGCAAAGGGCTGCAGGCAGGTTGAAGTGATCATGCTTACTCCGTATACACATCCCGTTATGTATGCTTTGGAGGACTTGACATGCTTGTCGGACAATGGACTAGACACACCTAATTTTGTCAAGTACACAGAAGCCAACTGCACAACGGAGGAGTTGGGCTTTGTGCTCTTTGCTGTGACTGGCCTGGGAGTCCTGTTCTTCATGCTGGTGGTGTTGGTCCTTAACATCACACTTGGGTGGCAGTCGGAGGTCATGCGATCCAACACCAGGGGGCGCTACCACTACGATGTGTTTGTCTCCTATAGCGGGAAGGACGAGCGCTGGGTGGTGGAGGAGCTGCTACCCAACCTGGAGCAGAGGGGTCCTCCTTTCCTGCGCCTCTGTCTGCACAGCAGGGACTTCCAGCTAGGGAAGGACATTGTGGAGAACATCACAGACAGCCTCTACCGGAGCCGACACACCCTCTGCCTAGTCAGCCGCCACTACCTGCGCAGTAACTGGTGCTCCCTGGAGATGAAGCTGGCCACCTCCAGGCTGCAGGTGGAGCAAAGGGACATCCTCCTCCTGGTCTTCCTGGAGAAGATCCATGGCACGAAGCCTCCAGTGATGATTCATGGCACAAAGCCTCCAGTGATGGTCCCTGGCCCGGAGCCTGCAATGAGGATCCATGGCACGAAGCACCCAGTATTGATCCGCGGTCCGGAGCCTGCATCGACGGTCTCCAGTCCGGAGCTTTTATTCTCTATTTTGGTCAGGCAAGGGTGTGACTAGGGTGGGCATTCTAGTTTCTTTATTTCTATGTTTTCTGTTTCTATGTTTTGGCCGGGTATGGTTCTCAATCAGGGACAGCTGTCTATCGTTGTCTCTGATTGGGGATCATTCTTAGGCAGCCTGTTTTTCCACCTTAGTTGTGGGTAGTTGACTTTGTTAGTGACCTGTATAGCCCTAGTAAGCTTCACGTTCGTTTGAGTTTTTTCTTGTTTTTGTTGGCGACATTCATAATAAAAAGAAATGTACACTCACCATGCTGCACCTTGGTCCGGTCATTTCCCTGACGACGTTCGTGACATCTTTATCTCAATGTGTTGCTAGGTCTTTATCTAAATGTGTTGCTAGGTTTTTATCTAAATGTGTTGCTAGGTCTTTATCTAAATGTGTTGCGAGGTCTTTATCTAAATGTGTTGCTAGGTCTTTATCTAAATGTAGTTGCTAGGTCTTCATCTAAATGTGTTGCTAGGTCTTTATCTAAATGTAGTTGCTAGGTCTTTATCTAAATGTGTTGCTATGATTTTATCTAAATGTAGTTGCTAGGTTTTTATCTAAATGTAGTTGCTAGGTTTTTATCTAAATGTGTTGCTAGGTCTTTATCTTAATGTGTTGCTAGGTCTTTATCTAAATGTGTTGCTAGGTATTTATCTAAATGTGTTGCTAGGTCTTTATCTAAATGTGTTGCTAGGTCTTTATCTAAATGTGTTGCTAGGTATTTATCTAAATGTGTTGCTAGGTCTTTATCTAAATGTGTTGCTAGGTCTTTATCTAAATGTGTTGCTAGTTCTTTATCTAAATGTGTTGCTAGGTATTTATCTAAATGTGTTGCTAGGTCTTTATCTAAATGTGTTGCTAGGTCTTTATCTTAATGTGTTGCTAGGTTTTTATCTAAATGTATTTGCTAGGTCTTTATCTAAATGTGTTGCTAGGTCTTTATCTAAATGTGTTGCTAGGTCTTTATCTAAATGTGTTGCTAGGTCTTTATCTAAATGTGTTGCTAGGTCTTTATCTAAATGTGTTGCTAGGTCTTTATCTAAATGTGTTGCTAGGTCTTTATCTAAATGTGTTGCTAGGTCTTTATCTAAATGTGTTGCTAGGTCTTTATCTAAATGTGTTGCTAGGTCTTTATCTAAATGTGTTGCTAGGTCTTTATCTAAATGTGTTGCTAGGTCTTTATCTAAATGTGTTGCTAGGTCTTTATCTAAATGTGTTGCTATGTAACGATTGTCTAAGTCGTCCTCCTCATCGGACGAGGAGAGGCGAGAAGGATCGGACCAATATGCAGAGTGGTAAGTGCTCATGATGATTTATTAAACCGCACTGAACACTGAAATACAAAAACAATAAACGATGTGCAGAAAACCGAAACAGTACCGTGTGGTGAAAAAACACTAACACGGCAACAAACACCCACAAACCAAACGTGAAACCCCAGCTGCCTAAGTATGATTCTCAATCAGGGACAACGATTGACAGCTGCCTCTGATTGAGAATCATACCAGGCCGAACCCAAAATCCCAACATAGAAAACACACATAGACAACCCACCCCAACTCACGCCCTGACCATACTAAATACATACAAAATAAGGGAAAATAAGGTCAGGAACGTGACATGCTAGGTCTTTATCTAAATGTGTTGCTAGGTCTTTATCTAAATGTGTTGCTAGTTCTTTATCTAAATGTGTTGCTAGGTATTTATCTAAATGTGTTGCTAGGTCTTTATCTAAATGTGTTGCTAGGTCTTTATCTAAATGTGTTGCTAGGTCCTTATCTTAATGTGTTGCTAGGTCTTTATCTAAATGTAGTTGCTAGGTCTTTATCTAAATGTATTGCTAGGTCTTTATCTAAATGTGTTGCTAGGTCTTTATCTAAATGTGTTGCTAGGTCTTTATCTAAATGTAGTTGCTAGGTCTTTATCTAAATGTGTTGCTAGGTCCTTATCTTAATGTGTTGCTAGGTTTTTATCTACATGTGTTGCTAGGTCTTTATCTTAATGTGTTGCTTGGTATTTATCTAAATGTGTTGCTAGGTCTTTATCTAAATGTGTTGCTAGGTCTTTATCTAAATGTAGTTGCTAGGTCTTTATCTAAATGTGTTGCTAGGTCTTTATCTAAATGTGTTGCTAGGTATTTATCTAAATGTGTTGCTAGGACTTTATCTAAATGTGTTGCTAGGTCTTTATCTAAATGTGTTGCTAGTTCTTTATCTAAATGTGTTGCTAGGTCTTTATCTAAATGTGTTGCTAGGTCTTTATCTAAATGTGTTGCTAGGTCTTTATCTAAATGTGTTGCTAGGTCTTTATCTAAATGTGTTGCTAGGTCTTTATCTAAATGTGTTGCTTGGTCTTTATCTAAATGTAGTTGCTAGGTCTTTATCTAAATGTGTTGCTAGGTCTTTATCTAAATGTGTTGCTAGGTTTTTATCTAAATGTGTTGCTAGGTCTTTATCTAAATGTGTTGCTAGGTCTTTATCTAAATGTGTTGCTAGGTCTTTATCTAAATGTGTTGCTAGGTCTTTATCTAAATGTGTTGCTAGGTCTTTATCTTAATGTGTTGCTAGGTCTTTATCTTAATGTGTTGCTAGGTCTTTATCTAAATGTAGTTGCTAGGTCTTTATCTAAATGTGTTGCAAGGTCTTTATCTAAATGTAGTTGCTAGGTCTTTATCTAAATGTGTTGCTAGGTCTTTATCTAAATGTAGTTGCTAGGTCTTTATCTAAATGTGTTGCTAGGTCTTTATCTAAATGTGTTGCTAGTTCTTTATCTAAATGTGTTGCTAGTTCTTTATCTAAATGTGTTGCTAGGTCTTTATCTAAATGTGTTGCTAGGTCTTTATCTAAATGTGTTGCTAGGTCTTTATCTAAATGTAGTTGCTAGGTCTTTATCTAAATGTGTTGCTAGGTCTTTATCTAAATGTAGTTGCTAGGTCTTTATCTAAATGTGTTGCTAGTTCTTTATCTAAATGTGTTGCTAGGTCTTTATCTAAATGTGTTGCTAGGTGTTTATCTAAATGTGTTGCTCGGTCTTTATCTAAATGTGTTGCTAGGTCTTTATCTAAATGTGTTGCTAGGTCTTTATCTAAATGTAGTTGCTTGTTGTTTTGATACATGTCTTCACTCATGGGCGTGGGGAGGTGTCTGCCTTTCTGGACAATGAAGTCATGTTTGTGAGTTGGAGGAAACCTAGTTTTGTTGTGTTATTTCATTATTCTTTATGCTTTTGATAAAGGCATACAGCCGAAATGTTGGAAACTGTCTTGTGTTTCTGTTTTTAAATAAAAAGCATCACTGAATTAGAATTACTTAATGTATTGTTATATTCTAGAATGCCTCCATATTCTCTATTCCATATGTTCTTAGATCTGACACATGCAGAACAGATAACTGTCCCCTACTGAGGTCAGCTTTCAGCAGCTTGACCAGGCTAGAAATGCTCTGACTACAGTAGACCACAGAGTAAGCCTGCTATGTCTGCTTAACCTCCATTATCATGCTGTCTGATGGAGACAACAGCCTTCTCAGTACCATCGACAAAGAAGCATGGTCACTCCAGCTACAGGTCAGGTCTTCCCCGGTGGTAACCTTGCCTGACCCCTGAAGAATTCTGCTGCTTGAGGTCTAAGCTTTTATTTTATTTGACCCTTATTTTACCAGGTACGTTGACTGAGATCACATTCTCGTTTACAGCAACGACCTGCTGAATAGTTACAGGGAAGTGAAATGTGCCAATTGGAAGCTGTGGATGATTAGGTGGCCATGATGGTATGCAGGGTGGTATGGGATGCAGGGGGGTATGGGATGCAGGGGGGTATGGGATGTGGGGGGTATGGGATGCAGAAGGGTATGGGATGCAGGGTGGTATGGGATGCAGGGGGGTATGGGATGTGGGGGGTATGGTATGCAGAAGGGTATGGGATGCAGGGTGGTATGGGATGCAGGGGGGTATGGGATGTGGGGGGTATGGGATGCAGAAGGGTATGGGATGCAGGGTGGTATGGGATGCAGGGGGGTATGGGATGTGGGGGGTATGGTATGCAGAAGGGTATGGGATGCAGGGTGGTATGGGATGCAGGGGGGTATTGGATGTGGGGGGTATGGTATGCAGAAGGGTATGGGATGCAGGGTGGTATGGGATGCAGGGGGGTATGGGATGTGGGGGGTATGGGATGCAGAAGGGTATGGGATGCAGGGTGGTATGGGATGCAGGGGGGTATGGGATGTGGGGGGTATGGGATGCAGAAGGGTATGGGATGCAGGGTGGTATGGGATGCAGGGGGGTATGGGATGTGGGGGGTATGGTATGCAGAAGGGTATGGGATGCAGGGTGGTATGGGATGCAGGGGGGTATGGGATGTGGGGGGTATGGGATGCAGAAGGGTATGGGATGCAGGGGGGTATGGGATGCAGGGTGGTATGGGATGCAGGGTGGTATGGGATGCAGGGGGGTATGGGATGTGGGGGGTATGGGATGCAGAAGGGTATGGGATGCAGGGTGGTATGGGATGCAGGGTGGTATGGGATGCAGGGGGGTATGGGATGTGGGGGGTATGGTATGCAGAAGGGTATGGGATGCAGGGTGGTATGGGATGCAGGGTGGTATGGGATGTGGGGGGTATGGGATGCAGAAGGGTATGGGATGCAGGGTGGTATGGGATGCAGGGGGGTATGGGATGCAGGGTGGTATGGGATGCAGGGTGGTATGGGATGCAGGGTGGTATGGGATGCAGGGGGGTATGGGATGCAGGGTGGTATGGGATGCAGGGTGGTATGGGATGCAGGGGGGTATGGGATGTGGGGGGTATGGGATGCAGAAGGGTATGGGATGCAGGGTGGTATGGGATGCAGGGGGGTATGGGATGTGGGGGGTATGGGATGCAGAAGGGTATGGGATGCAGGGTGGTATGGGATGCAGGGGGTATGGGATGTGGGGGGTATGGGATGTGGGGGGTATGGGATGTGGGGGGTATGGGATGCAGAAGGGTATGGGATGCAGGGTGGTATGGGATGCAGGGTCGTATGGGATGTGGGGGGTATGGGATGCAGAAGGGTATGGGATGCAGGGTGGTATGGGATGCGGGGGGTATGGGATGTGGGGGGTATGGGATGCAGGGTGGTATGGGATGCAGGGGGGTATGGGATGCAGGGGGGTATGGGAGGCAGGGGGGTATGGGATGCAGGGGGGTATGGGATGCAGGGGGGTATGGGATGCAGGGGGGTATGGGATGCAGGGTGGTATGGGATGCAGGGTGGTATGGGATGCAGGGGGGTATGGGATGCAGAAGGGTATGGGATGCAGGGTGGTATGGGATGCAGGGTGGTATGGGATGCAGGGGGGTATGGGATGCAGGGGGGTATGGGATGCAGGGGGGTATGGGATGCAGGGGGGTATGGGATGCAGGGTGGTATGGGATGCAGGGTGGTATGGGATGTGGGGGGTATGGGATGCAGAAGGGTATGGGATGCAGGGTGGTATGGGATGCAGGGGGGTATGGGATGCAGGGGGGTATGGGATGCAGGGGGGTATGGGATGCAGGGGGGTATGGGATGCAGGGGGGTATG
Organism: Salvelinus alpinus; assembly: GCF_045679555.1. NCBI lineage: Eukaryota > Metazoa > Chordata > Actinopteri > Salmoniformes > Salmonidae > Salvelinus > Salvelinus alpinus. Next base: position 17,960,746 of record NC_092086.1, read on the forward strand.
GGATGCGGGGGGGTATGGGATGCAGGGGGGTATGGGATGCAGGGGGGTATGGGATGCGGGGGGGGTATGGGATGCGGGGGGGTATGGGATGCGGGGGGGTATGGGATGCAGGGGGGTATGGGATACAGGGGGGTATGGGATGCGGGGGGGTATGGGATGCGGGGGGGTATGGGATGCGGGGGGGTATGGGATGCAGGGGGGTATGGGATGCGGGGGGGTATGGGATGCGGGGGGGTATGGGATACAGGGTGGTATTCTGCCGGCAAAAAATGAAGAAGATCAGGGTACAAACCCAATGTGTGCCAGAACATCTCTCTATGTCAAAGGTCAAGGCCTCCCCAGGTCTTCTGAACAGGTCAATGTAGGAGTAGGTGAAGGTCCCATACAGACAGCAGACAGACCAGTCTATAATCCCACAGGGGTCCCAGGCATTATCAAGCTGACTACGGGCTCCATAGAGAGCAGGGGGGTACACAAACATGACATTGTCACAGGGAAAGCCAGGGGGAAGGAGACTGGATATGTCTGAGGTTCCTGGTTGTGTGGGGTTACGGAGGTGAGGGGGAGGAAGAGAAATCACAAGTCTTCTGCTGTGTTTTCAACCACACAGTGTAGCTCTGTCATACTGTACATTCCTATAGAGTGGAAGAGATAGCTTTTAGTGAGTACAGTAGGAAATATAACCAGAGTGGGATCTCAAAGCATGCAGCCCCAGAGTAATAATGTCATTATAGAGGCATGTCACAGGGCTCTGAGGAGGACTACAGCCCCAGAGTAATAATGTCATTATAGAGGCATGTCACAGGGCTATGAAGAGGACTACAGCCCCAGAGTAATAATGTCATTATAGAGGCATGTCACAGGGCTCTGAAGAGGACTACAGCCCCAGAGTAATAATGTCATTATAGAGGCATGTCACAGGGCTCTGAAGAGGACTACAGCCCCAGAGTAATAATGTCATTATAGAGGCATGTCACAGGGCTCTGAAGAGGACTACAGCCCCAGAGTAATAATAATAATAATTAATAATGTCAACAGCATAACTACATGAAAGAGTTTACCCACTTCCTCTTTGATATTTATATTTACATGTACAAGATAATTTAATAAAGTACAACTAAAATGAAGTACAGTAGTCTAATTCATATTTCATTACAATCTGCTGATGTTTTAGTGAGACTCAACGGTCTTCTGAAATCTATCACGTCCAAACAGGTCCTTAATGCGAATAGTATTTTTATTGACAGTAAGTTTATTTTCAGGAACTGAAAGAGAGACATGTAAAAACAGGTCAAAATAGACTTTCACAAGCTGTTTAACATACAGTGTGACTGTGCTGTACAAACAGGATGCTGCTCCTCGTATCTACACAGACATCAACTGTGATGGTGAGAGAACACGTTGCAGCTCTGGATTCTTCATTGACTGTGGGACATTTTATAGTTTCTTTACTTTCGGATCCACTCTAACCATTAAATATTTACTTTTGTTACCTTGAGATACAATTCAACTGCAGGGTGAAAGGGCAGAACATTGGAACAACCTAAGGTATGAGCTGCTGTTAGTTACCAAGGAGGAACCCATCTGACAAACAACAAGAAGAAGAGAGACTCCATACTGTTTACAGCGTTCACAAGGATGGTACTGTATCAAACCAACGTTCTACAGATATCCACCAGAACCAAACTATTCTGACAATTATCTCAGTAGATTTGACTGACGTTGTGAGAGATGAGAGCTATGTTTTCCCACCCTGCCGTCCTGTTCCTGTGGATTCAGAGTGCAAGTGGATGGATGCATCCTAAATGCCAGATTTATGACAGTGGTGAAGACTTGGGAGACATTACCACCTGGACCTGCAACTACTTACCTCGTCATGGAGAACATTACACTGCTGCCTGTGAAGATGTCACAACCATCGAGGAGGATCTACTTGGACTTCCCCCTAATATCAATACCCTCTGCATTTCTATGAAACATGGTGAAAATAGATCCATGTCTCTGGGCTTTTTCTCTCAGTTTCAGGATCTGGAGTACCTCTACATTAAGGGCTGTTTTAATCAAATCCTTCCAACTGGGAATAGTCACCTTCCAAATCTGCAGTATTTACATTTGGATGGAATGGGCTCTGGGTGCTGTGATTGTCATATTGGGCCTCATACATTCAGAGTTCTAGTCAAGCTGAGTCATTTAATCATATGGGGTTATAGACTATCAGCAATGGCCCCAGATGTTTTCCATGGCATGACTCAGTTACAAAGATTCATCATTAGTAAACCCTGTGTAGATGATTTGTCAGAGGTACTATGCAGAATAATGAATATAAAGTCACTTATAGAGCTAAATTGAAGTTGATGTAGAACCTTGTGGACTGAAATGTGACATCAGAGGTTGATGTAGAACCTTCTAGACTGAAATATGACATGAGAGGTTGATGTAGAACCTTGTGCTAATGGAGATGTAATGTTGACACATATGTTGAGGTATTGAATTTGTTGTTAAAAGTCCTCCGTACAAAATGTCTTCCAGAAATTGAGATGTGTTTAGACAATTCTGATGAAGTCATTTTAAATGCTCTGTACTTTTTCTGATTAATCTTCAACTACTTATATGTATATGTATTCCTATTCAAATTATATAGAAATAATCATATTTAAATTACTTAAAAATAACCCTTTTTAAATTTAATAAAATAATCATATTTAAATTACGTAGAGAAAATGTAATACATTTTTTTACTTCAACGAATTGTATGATACCCTTTTTGTACTTTTTTATCACCTAATCACTAACACATATCTTTGCTTGTATATTTCTTGCTAAGAGTAACTGAAAAAGGGTGTGAACGACAATACATGAATGACCAATGACCATGAAGTAGTTATCAATGACAATATGTGAATGACCATGAAGCAGTAATCAATGACAATAAGTGAATGACCACAAAGCAGTTATTTTTATTTCAATATTGATCAAAGACCTTTGTACAGAAATGTTGTTTTCAGTTGTTTAACTAAATGTAGACGCTTGTGGTTTAACTAAATGTGTTACTAGTTGTTGAACTAAATGTAGTTGTTAGTTGTTTATCTAAATAAAGTTGCTAGTTGTTTAACTAAATGTGTTGCTAGTTGTTTAACTAAAAGTAGATGCTAGTTGTTTATCTAAATTTAATTTTTAGTTGTTTAACTAAATAAAGTTACTAGTTGTTTAACTAAATGTGTTGCTAGTTGTTTAACTAAATAAAGTTGCTAGTTGTTTAACTAAATGTGTTGCTAGTTGTTTAACTAAATGTAGTTGCTCATTGTATAACTAAATGTGATGTTAGTTGTTTAACTAAATTGATTGATTGATTGAGTTTACATAGAACAAAAAGCAGCAAGACAAAATTCATAAAAGCAACAAAGTGTTTCCACACCTCACAAGCTACAGACAACAGACAACATGGAAAGCGGCAATACACAGCTAGGGATTATGTTCACAAATCTGATTGACCTTTAGCCATGTCTTCATGCATTTTGTGAAAGTGTGATATGTGGTGCAGTTATGTGTGTCTGATGGTAGTGTATTCCAGACATGGGAAGCTCTCACAGAGAAAGCGGATTTACTAAAGGAGCTTTTCCTTAGGGGAACTATACAGTCACCTCTCATGGCGGACCTTGTGGATCTGCTGCCATGGGTTTGGGTTTTCTGTTTAACAAAAATACTAAGTGGCGGGGGAGGAGCCAGGCCATTTAGGATCTTGAATACAAGACACGCGTCGGTGTATTGCACAAGATTTCCCCAACTCAGGAGCTCATGCTTTCTGAGGATGATGTGTGATGGCTATTGGGCTTCCTATCAAGCACTCTGAGAGCCTGTTTGTAGACAGACTGAATAGGTTTTAATGTTGTACAGCAAGCTTGGGCCCAACTAGTCAAGCAGTATGTTAAGTGGGGAGTATCATAGATTTGAAGTACAGTTTTGCTACCTCTGTAGTCAAACAATTTTGTATAAATTGGAAATTAGCTAGGTTGAATTTGGTTATCTGAATTACCTTTTTCACATGCTTTTTAAAAGAGAGGTTGGAATCAAGTATGATGCCAAGGTACTTAATAAAATCAGATACCACCTGGAGCTTCTCCCCTGACACATAGACATCTGGCTCAGTAGCATCTGTTGCCCTCTTTGTGAATAACATGCAAACTGTTTTTTTCACATTGAGATGCAAACACGAGTCACTGAGCCACTTTGTAACCTGAACCATTACAGTAGTGAGTCACTGAGCCACTTTGTAACCTGGACCATTACAGTAGTGAGTTCTTGTGCAGCTTGTTGTTTGCTCTTTGCATGCACATATATCACTGTATCATCTGCATACATTTGAACTTCAGACCCAGTACAGACAGAAGGCAGATCATTAATGTACAGGCTGAACAGGAGGGGCCCCAGTATTGACCCATGGGGCACGCCCACATCATAGCTAAGAGTGGGCGACAGCTCATTGCTCACTCTGACACATTGAGTTCTGCCTTCACGGTATGATTTCATCCATCTCAAGGCATCGGGGGAAAAGTTGAACTTGGACAGTTTTGTGATGAGAATCTCATGGTTAACTGTCACGTTCCTGACCTTATTTCCTTTGTTTTGTCTTTGTTTAGTTGGTCAGGACGTGAGCTGGGTGGGCATTCTATGTTATGTGTTTCTATGTTTGGTTCATTGTTATTAGCCTGATATGGTTCTCAATCAGGGGCAGGTGTTTTACGTTTCCTCTGATTGAGAACCATATTAAGGTAGGCTGTTCTCACTGTTTGTTTGTGGGTGATTGTTCCTGTTTCAGTGTTTGTGCCACACGGGACTGTTTTCGTTCGTTCGTTCGTTCGTTCTTTCCTGTTTGTGCGTTCTTGTTTTATGTTCTCAAGTACAGGTCTGTTCACGTCGTTTTTTTTTTTTTAGTTTATCAAGTGTTTTTTCGTGTTCGTCTTTCTTTGTCAAATAAACAAGTATGTATTCAAACCCCGCTGCGTTTTGGTCCGATCCATGCTCCTCTTCAGACGAGGAGAAAGACGAGCGTTACAGAATCACCCACCAACCAAGGACCAAGCAGCGGGGTAACAGGCAGCGGCAGCAGGAGCAGAGTCTGGATTACACTACGTGGGAGGAGATCGACAGGTGGGCGATCGACCCAAGGAGAATGCCGGAGCCCACCTGGGATTCTCTGGAGCAGTGTGAGGAGGGATACCGGCGAATGGAGGCAGCACAACGACGCGGTAGGAAGCCTGTGAGTCAGCCCCAAAAAATTATTGGGGCGGGGGCTACAAGGGAGTGTGGCGAAGTCAGGTAGGAGACCTGCGCCAACTCCCCGAGCTTACCGTGGAGAGCGAAAGTACGGGCAGACACCGTGTTATGCGGTAAAGCGCACGGTGTCTCCTGTACGTGTGCTTAGCCCGGTGCGGGTTATTCCACCTCCCCGCACTGGCCGGGCTAGATTGAGCATTGAGCCAGGTGCCATGAAGCCGGCTCAACGCGTCTGGTCTCCAATGCGTCTCCTCGGGCCGGCATACATGGCACCAGCCTTACGCATGGTGTCCCCGGTTCGCCAACACAGCCCAGTGCGGGTTATTCCACCTCCCCACACTGGTCGGGCTACGGGGAGCATTCAACCAGGTAAGGTTGGGCAGGCTCGGTGCTCAAGGGAGCCAGTACGCCTGCACGGTCCGGTATATCCGGCGCCACCTCCCTGCCCCAGCCCAGTACCACCAGTGCCAACACCACGCACCAGGCTTCCTGTGCGTCTCCAGAGCCCTGTTCCTCCTCCACGCACTCTCCCTGTGGTGCGTGTCTCCAGCCCAGTACCTCCAATTCCGGCACCACGCACCAAGCTTCCTGTGCCTGTCCAGAGCCCTGTGCGCCCTGTTGCTGCTCCCCGCACTAGCCTTAAGGTGCGTGTCCTTAGCCCGGTACCACCAGTTCCGGCACCACGCACCAGGCCTACTGTGCGCCTCGGCCGGCCAGAGTCTGCCGTCTGCCCAGTTCCGCCTGCACTGCCCGTCTGCCCAGTGCCGCCTGCACTGCCCGTCTGCCCAGTGCCGCCTGCACTGCCCGTCTGCCCAGAGCCGCCTGCACTGCCCGTCTGCCCGGTGCCGTCTGCGCTATCCGTCTGCCCAGCGCCGTCTGAACTGCCCGTCTGTCCTGAGCCTTCAAAGCCGCCCGTCTGTCCTGAGCCTTCAAAGCCGCCCGTCTGTCCTGAGCCTTCAAAGCCGCCCGTCTGTCCTGAGCCTTCAGAGCCGTCCGTCAGTCAGGAGCCGCTAGAGCCGTCCGTCAGTCAAGAGCCGCTAGAGCCGTCCGCCAGTCAGGAGCCGCTAGAGCCACCCACCAGACAGGAGCAGCCAGAGCCGCCCGCCAGAAAGGAGCAGCCAGAGCCGCCCGCCAGACAGGAGCAGCCAGAGCCGCCCGCCAGACAGGAGCAGCCAGAGCCGCCCGCCAGACAGGGGCAGCCAGAGCCGCCCGCCAGACAGGAGCAGCCAGAGCCGCCCGCCAGACAGGAGCAGCCAGAGCCGCCCGCCAGACAGGAGCAGCCAGAGCCGCCCGCCAGCCATGACCTGCCAGTGCCGTCAGCCAGCCATGACCTGCCAGTTCCGTCAGCCAGCCATGACCTGCCAGTTCCGTCAGCCAGCCATGACCTGCCAGTGCCGTCAGCCAGCCATGACCTGCCAGTGCCGTCAGCCAGCCATGACCTGCCAGTGCCGTCAGCCAGCCATGACCTGCCAGAGCCGTCACTCAGTCCGGAGCTGCCCCTCAGTCCGGAGCTGCCCCTCAGTCCGGTGCTGCCCCTCAGTCCGGTGCTGCCCCTCAGTCCGGTGTTGCCCCTTAGTCCGGTGCTGCCCCTTAATCCAGTGGGGTTAATATGGTGGGTAGCCATTAGGAGGAGGCCACGGAAGTGGGGATTAACTATGGTGGGGTGGGGACCACGTCCAGAGCCAAAGCCGCCACCGTGGACAGATGCCCACCCAAACCCTCCCCTATAGATTCAGGTTTTGCGGCCGGAGGCCTCACCTTGGGGGGGAGGGGGGTACTGTCACGTTCCTGACCTTATTTCGTTTGTTTTGTCTTTGTTTAGTTGGTCAGGACGTGAGCTGGGTGGGCATTCTATGTTATGTGTTTCTATGTTGGATTCATTGTTATTAGCCTGATATGGTTCTCAATCAGGGGCAGGTGTTTTACGTTTCCTCTGATTGAGAACCATATTAAGGTAGGCTGTTCTCACTGTTTGTTTGTGGGTGATTGTTCCTGTGTCAGTGTTTGTGCCACACGGGACTGTTTTCGTTTGTTTGTTCGTGTGTTCTTTCCTGTTCGTGCGTTCTTGTTTTATGTTCTCAAGTACAGGTCTGTTCACGTCGTTTATTTGTTTTGTAGTTTATCAAGTGTTTTTTTGTGTTCGTCTTTCTTTGTCAAATAAACAAGTATGTATTCAAACCCCGCTGCGTTTTGGTTGGATCCATGCTCCTCTTCAGACGAGGAGAAAGACGAGCGTTACAGTTAACAGTATCAAAAGCCTTTCTTAGGTCCAGAAACACAGCCCCAACAACTTCCCCTTTGTCCATCTTGGACTTCACATTTTCCAGAAGAAAGCAGTGGGCCGTTTCTGTGGAGTGTTTCGCTCTGAAGCCAAACTGCATGGAGTGTAATGTGAAGGGGCTGTCGTTGAGGTGGGCAATCAGTTGTTCTGCTACACACTTTTCAACAACCTTTGACACCACAGGTAGTATACTAATGGGCCTGTAGTTACTCACGTCAGCAGGGTCGCCTGATTTAAAGATGGACGTTATTATGGCCGACGTCCATACTCTTGGAAACACCCCGAGACCAACAGTGACCTTAGTCATGGGGCCAATGAGTGACTCTTTGTAGTTTTTAAGAAAGGTAGAGTCCAGCCCAAACACATCTTTGGCTTTAGAGTTCTTTAGTGAGCTAATCACCTTGTTCACCTTTGACTCAGAAACGTAGTTGTTTAACTAAATGTGTTACTAGTTGTTTAACAACATGTAGTTGCTAGTTGTTTATCTACATGTGTTGCTAGGTGTTTAACTAAATGTGTTGCTAGTTGTTTATCTAAATGTGTTGCTAGGTGTTTAACAACATGTGTTGCTAGTTGTTTAACTAAATGTGTTGCTAGTTGTTTAACTAAATGTGTTGCTAGTTGTTTAACTAAATGTAGTTGCTAGTTGTTTATCTACATGTGTTGCTAGGTGTTTAACTAAATGTGTTGCTAGTTGTTTAACTAAATGTGTTGCTAGTTGTTTAACAACATGTGTTGCTAGGTCTTTATCTAAATGTGTTGCTAGGTGTTTAACAACATGTGTTGCTAGGTGTTTAACTAAATGTGTTGCTAGTTGTTTAACTAAATGTAGTTGCTAGTTGTTTATCTACATGTGTTGCTAGTTGTTTAACTAAATGTGTTGCTAGTTGTTTAACTAAATGTGTTGCTAGTTGTTTAACAACATGTGTTGCTAGGTGTTTAACTAAATGTGTTGCTAGTTGTTTAACTAAATGTGTTGCTAGTTGTTTAACTAAATGTGTTGCTAGGTGTTTATCTAAATATGTTGCTAGTTGTTTATCTAAATATGTTGCTAGTTGTTTATCTACATGTGTTGCTAGTTGTTTAACAAAATATGTTGCTAGTTGTTTAACTAAATGTGTTGCTAGGTGTTTATCTAAATGTGTTGCTAGTTGTTTAACAAAATGTGTTGCTAGTTGTTTATCTACATGTGTTGCTAGGTGTTTAACTAAATGTGTTGCTAGGTGTTTAACTAAATGTGTTGCTAGTTGTTTAACAACATGTGTTGCTAGGTGTTTAACTCAATGTGTTGCTAGGTGTTTATCTAAATGTGTTGCTTGTTGTTTAACAAAATGTGTTGCTAGTTGTTTAATTAAATGTGTTACTAGTTGTTTAACAACATGTAGTTGCTAGTTGTTTATCTACATGTGTTGCTAGTTGTTTATCTAAATGTGTTGCTAGGTGTTTAACAAAATGTGTTGCTAGTTGTTTAACTAAATGTGTTGCTAGGTGTTTAACAACATGTGTTGCTAGTTGTTTAACTAAATGTGTTGCTAGTTGTTTAACTAAATGTGTTACTAGTTGTTTAACAACATGTAGTTGCTAGTTGTTTATCTACATGTGTTGCTAGGTGTTTAACTAAATGTGTTGCTAGTTGTTTATCTAAATGTGTTGCTAGGTGTTTAACAACATGTGTTGCTAGTTGTTTAACTAAATGTGTTGCTAGTTGTTTAACTAAATGTAGTTGCTAGTTGTTTATCTACATGTGTTGCTAGGTGTTTAACTAAATGTGTTGCTAGTTGTTTAACTAAATGTGTTGGTAGTTGTTTAACAACATGTGTTGCTAGGTCTTTATCTAAATGTGTTGCTAGGTGTTTAACAACATGTGTTGCTAGGTGTTTAACTAAATGTGTTGCTAGTTGTTTAACTAAATGTAGTTGCTAGTTGTTTATCTACATGTGTTGCTAGTTGTTTAACTAAATGTGTTGCTAGCTGTTTAACTAAATGTGTTGCTAGTTGTTTAACAACATGTGTTGCTAGGTCTTTATCTAAATGTGTTGCTAGTTGTTTAACTAAATGTGTTGCTAGTTGTTTAACTAAATGTGTTGCTAGGTGTTTATCTAAATATGTTGCTAGTTGTTTATCTACATGTGTTGCTAGTTGTTTAACAAAATATGTTGCTAGTTGTTTAACTAAATGTGTTGCTAGGTGTTTATCTAAATGTGTTGCTAGTTGTTTAACAAAATGTGTTGCTAGTTGTTTATCTACATGTGTTGCTAGGTGTTTAACTAAATGTGTTGCTAGGTGTTTAACTAAATGTGTTGCTAGTTGTTTAACAACATGTGTTGCTAGGTGTTTAACTCAATGTGTTGCTAGGTGTTTATCTAAATGTGTTGCTTGTTGTTTAACAAAATGTGTTGCTAGTTGTTTAATTAAATGTGTTACTAGTTGTTTAACAACATGTAGTTGCTAGTTGTTTATCTACATGTGTTGCTAGTTGTTTATCTAAATGTGTTGCTAGGTGTTTAACAAAATGTGTTGCTAGTTGTTTAACTAAATGTGTTGCTAGGTGTTTAACTAAATGTGTTGCTAGGTGTTTAACTAAATGTGTTGCTAGGTGTTTAACTAAATGTGTTGCTAGTTGTTTAACTAAATGTGTTGCTAGTTGTTTAACTAAATGTGTTGCTAGTTGTTTAACTAAATGTGTTGCTAGTTGTTTATCTACATGTGTTGCTAGGTGTTTAACTAAATGTAGTTGCTAGTTGTTTAACTAAATCTAGTTGCTCATTGTAAACTAAATGTATAACTAACTCAACTAAGAGGGGAACAGATTGCTTTTAGTGAGTACAGTAGGATATGTAACCAGAGTGGGATCTCAAAGCATGCAGCCCCAGAGTAATAATGTCATTATAGAGGCATGTCACAGGGCTATGAAGAGGACTACAGCCCCAGAGTAATAATGTCATTATAGAGGCATGTCACAGGGCTATGAAGAGGACTACAGCCCCAGAGTAATAATGTCATTATTTAGGCATGTCACAGGGCTATGAAGAGGACTACAGCCCGAGAGTAATAATGTCATTATAGAGGCATGTCACAGGGCTATGAAGAGGACTACAGCCCCAGAGTAATAATGTCATTATAGAGGCATGTCACAGGGCTATGAAGAGGACTACAGCCCCAGAGTAATAATGTCATTATTTAGGCATGTCACAGGGCTATGAAGAGGACTACAGCCCCAGAGTAATAATGTCATTATAGAGGCATGTCACAGGGCTATGAAGAGGACTACAGCCCGAGAGTAATAATGTCATTATAGAGGCATGTCACAGGGCTCTGAAGAGGACTACAGCCCCAGAGTAATAATGTCATTATTTAGGCATGTCACAGGGCTATGAAGAGGACTACAGACCCAGAGTAATAATGTCATTATAGAGGCATGGGCTCTGAAGAGGACTACAGCCCCAGAGTGATAATGTCATTATAGAGGCATGTGCTCTGAAGAGGACTACAGCCCCAGAGTAATAATGTCATTATAGAGGCATGGGCTCTGAAGAGGACTACAGCCCCAGAGTAATAATGTCATTATAGAGGCATGTCACAGGGCTTTGAAGAGGACTACAGCCCCAGAGTAATAATGTCATTATTTAGGCTTGTCACAGGGCTATGAAGAGGACTACAGCCCCAGAAAAATAATGATCATAATAATAACAATAACAATAATAATAATAATAATAGTGTCAACAGCACAACTTCATTAAAGAAGTTACCCACTTCCTCTTTGGATATTTATTTGTACTACAGAATTCAATAAATTAAAACAGAAATGAAGTACTGTACTCCAACTGATATTTCATTACAATCTGCAGACATTTTAATGAGACTCATGTGTCTTCTGTAATCTATCACGTCCAAACAGGTCCTTCATGTAAACTGTATTTTTTATTGACAGTAAGTTTATTTTCAGGAACTGAAAGAGAGACATGTAAAAACAGGTCAAAATAGACTTTCACAAGATGTTTAACTCTTGCAACTATAGGGGGTGCTGTTCCGCATTAGCATATTTGGGTCTCCAAATTAAACTGCCTCGTGCTAAATTCTTGATCGTACAATATGCATATTATTGTTATTATTGGATAGAAAACACTTTCTAGTTTCTATAGAAGTTGGAATTTTGTCTCTGAGTGGTACAGAACAATATCTACAGCACTTTTCATGACAGGGGTCAGATTTCAGAAATTTTTACCCCTGATCTGGAGTCTGTTTTTAAGGCGACAGTGAATGCTATGAAGAAACCGACACTGCCTACGTCTTCCTCTGGGTGTCTGTACGTCATCACGTTTTGAATGGAATCGATTGCACAATCACAGCCATTATAAAACCACAAAATGTATAGGGACCTCCCTTTCTCGTCGCGCGCCTGAAGCGTGAAGGACATCGGACTTGCCTCATTCCAAATCGTTGTCTAACCAGCAATATTTCTCCGGTCATGTTTTCAGTCGTTATAGTTGTTAAAAACATCATAATGTAGTTAATTTGAACCGTTTTATAGCAATTTATATCCGTTTAGTGCGATTCTGAGGAATTTATTTGTCGTGCACTTTTTAGCTTTGGAAACGTTTCGGGGTGTCGGTCGTTGGTGGTGGACATTTCGAAGGACAGAGGACATCTATCGACCAAAAGACGTTTATAACATAGAAAGGATACATTGCCCAAGAATCTGATGGAAGAACAGCTCAAAGTAAGCAATATTTAATATGATAAATCGTTGTTCTGTCGAAATATTTTAAACGCATATTTCGCCATTTTGTTTGGTATAGCTTCACTTGGCGAACCCTGTATTGAAAAGTAAGGATAATTTTAAAAATGTAAATCAGCGGTTGCATTAAGAACTAATTTGTCTTTCGATTCCTGTCAACCCTGTATTTTTTAGTCAAGTATATGATTAGCTTTCGATTAAACTAGATCACTCTGAAAGCTGACGTTCCTCATTTTGAGGCTTGAGTTGTGACTATTTCCATTGTATAACCACGGTTTTGTATGGCTAAATATGCACCTTTTCGAACAAACTGTATATGTATGTTGTAAAATGATGTTACAGGAGTGTCATCGGAAGAATTCTGAGAAGGTTAGTGAAAAAATTAATATATTTTGGCGGTGATTACGTTATAGCGCTCTTTGGCTGGAATCGATGCTCTGGTAACGTTTTCACATGTGGTATGCTAACTTATCGATTTATTGTGTTTTCGCTGTAAAACGCTTAGAAAATCTGAAATATTGTCTGGAATCACAAGATCTGGGTCTTTCCATTGCTATGCTTTGTCTATTCTTATGAAATGTTTTATTAAGAGTAAATTGGTCATACACGTTGCTCTCTATAGTAATTCTAGTCGTCTTGTGATGGTCGGTGCAATTGTAAACTGTGATTTCGACCTGAAATATGCACTTTTTTCTAACAAAAACTATCCTATACCATGAATATGTTATCAGACTGTCATCTGAAGAGGTTTTTTCTTGGTTAGTGGCTATCAATATCTTAGTTGAGCCGAATTGGTGATAGCACCTGAAGGAGTAAGAAACTGATGGAGTTAGAATAGTGGTGTATTTTGCTAACGTGTTTAGCTAATAGATTTACATATTTTGTCTTCCCTGTAAAACATTTTAAAAATCTGAAATGGTGGCTTTATTCACAAGATCTGTATCTTTCATCTGGTGTCTTGGACTTGTGATTTAATGATATTTAGATGCTACTATCTACTTGTGAAGCTATGCTAGCTATGCTAATCAGTGTGTGGGGGGGTGGGGGGTGCTCCCGGACCCGGGGTAGAGGCTCGTTAGAGGTTAATAACATACAGTGTTACTGTGCTGTACAAACAGGATGCTGCTCCTCGTATCTACACAGACATCAACTGTGGCGGTCAGAGAACACGTTGCAACTCTGCAATCATTCCTTCATTGAATGTGGGACATTATATTGTTTCTTTACTTTCGGAACCACTCTAACAATGAAATATTTACTTCTGTTACCTTGAGATACAATTCAACTGCAGGGTGAAAGGGCAGAACATTGGAACAACCAAAAGGTATGAGCTGCTGTTAGTTACCAAGGAGGAACCCATCTGACAAACAAGAAGAAGAAGAGAGACTCCATACTGTTTACAGCGTTCACAAGGATGTTACTGTATCAAACCAACGTTCTACAGATATCCACCAGAACCAAACTATTCTGATTATTATCTCAGTAGATTTGACTGACGTTGTGAGAGATGAGAGCTATGTTTTCCCACCCTGCCGTCCTGTTCCTGTGGATTCAGAGTGCTAGTGGATGGATGCATCCTAAATGCCAGATTTATGACAGTGGTGAAGACTTGGGAGACATTTTCCTCTGGACCTGCACCTACCTACCTCATCATGCAGAACATTACACTGCTGCCTGTGAAGATGTCACAGCCATCGAGGAGGATCTACTTGGACTTCCCCCTAATATCAATACCCTCTGCATATCTATGAAACATGGTGAAAATAGATCCATGTCTCTGGGCTTTTTCTCAGTTTTAGGATCCTTATCTGACCTAATCGAGCCGGTCTGTCACATATGTTGAGGTGTTGAACTTGTTGTACAAAATGTCTACCAGTATTTGAGATTTGTTTAGACAATTCTGATGAAGTCCTTTTAAATGCTCTATCTGGATTGTATTTTTTCTGATTAATCTGAAATTACTTAGAAATAATCTTATTTAAAATACTTAGAAATAATTATATTTAAATGACTTAAAAATGAGCCTAAACATTTTTTTACTTCCCAAAATGTTATCAGATCCTTTTTGTATTTTTCAACACCTAATCACTAACACATATCTTTGCTTGTATGTGTGTTGCTAAGAGGATTTGAAATAGAATGTGATTTTGCAAATTTCATTTTTTTTTCAAATAAAACTACTGTATGCTGCTGTGAAAGACAATCCATAAACAACCAATGACCATGAAGCAGTTATTAATGACAATACATTAATGACCAATGAACACGAAGCAGTTATTAATGACAATACATGAATGACCAATGACCATGAAGCAGTTATTAATGACAATACATTAATGACCAATGACCATGAAGCAGTTATTAATGACAATACATTAATGACCAATGACCATGAAGCAGTTATTAATGACAATCCATTAATGACCAATGACCATGAAGCAGTTATTAATGATAATACATTAATGACCAATGACCATGAAGCAGTTATTAATGACCATACATGAATGACCAATGACCATGAAGCAGTTATTAATGACAATACATGAATGACCAATGACCATGAAGCAGTTATTAATGACAATACATTAATGACCAATGACCATGAAGCAGTTATTAATGACAATCCATTAATGACCAATGACCATGAAGCAGTTATTAATGACAATACATTAATGACCAATGACCATGAAGCAGTTATTAATGACAATACATGAATGACCACGAAGCAGTTATTTTTATTTCAACATTGATCAAAGTGTTTTGTACACAAATGTAGTTGCTAGTTGTTTAGCTAAATGTAGTTGCTAGTTGTTTATCTAAATCTAGTTGCTAGTTGTATAACTAAATGTGTTGTTTTTGTTTAAAACCTTTTCTCAGTAGGGGGGCGCTGTTTTCACTTTGTAAAAATTCGTTCCCAAATTAAACTGCCTCGTACTCAATTCTCGCTCGTACAATATGCATATTATTATTACTATTGGATAGAAAACACTCTCTAGTTTCTAAAACCGTTTGAATTATATCTGTGAGTAAAACAGAACTCAAGTTGCAGCAAACTTCCTGTCAGGAAGTGAGAAATCTGAAATCGGGCACTCTGTTCCAGGGTCAGTTTATTAATTTGCAAGTAATCTATGGGTCGACATGCACTGCATACGATTTCCTCTAGATGTCAGTAAGCAGTGAGAATTGGAATGGGGTTGCTAGGTAGATCTGAGGCAGTATAAAGGCTCTTGGAACGGGGGGTGCACTCTTTTCAACGTTCGTCATGGCGCAAAGCAGACCTCAGGATGGCATTCTGAAAAGCTCTCGTTATAGGCCTTAGATATATCCGGCTCTGATTTTATTCGATATAGGTGTTAAAAACATCATAATGTAGTTATTTTAAACCGAGTTATATCAGTTTATATCAGTATATTGCGATTTTCTGAATTTTCTTTGTGCTGCGTTATGAAGAGTTGGACACGTCTGGGCCACATAGCTAATGTTTGCTGCTAATTCCTAAGTTGAAGACGACAATCTACAACCGAGCAACGATGATTCTGGACAAAGGACAACTTGCACAAGATTCTGATGGAAGCTCATCAAATAGTAAGAACTATTTATGATGTTAATTCGTTGTTCTGTTGAAAAATGTGAAACTATTATTCCGCCATTAATTTCGGTGCGGTCTCGCTTTAACGCACGCTGTATGTCGTAGTAACGTTAATTTTAAAAATCTAACACAGCGGTTGCATTAAGAACTAATGTATCTTTCATTTGCTGTCCAACCTGTATTTTTTTGTCAAGTTTATGATTAGTTATTGATTAGATTAGGTGCCTCTCCCAAGATTTCTCCCGACATTTTGTTTGTTGTTTGGCTACTATTCATATTGTATAACCACGATTTGTGCCGCTAAATATGCACATTTTCGAACAAACCATATTTGTATTGTGTAATTTGATGTTATAGGACTGTCATCTGAAGAAGTTTGAGAAGGTTAGTGAAAAAATGTATATCTTTTGCTGGTTTATTCGTTATCCCTACTGTTGGCTTGAATCAATGCTGTTGTGTGGTTGGCTATTGTAGTAAGCTAATATAATGCTATATTGTGTTTTCGCTGTAAAACACTTACAAAATCTGAAATATTGGCTGGATTCACAAGATCTTTGTCTTTCATTTGCTGTACACTGTGTATTTTTCATAAATGTTTTATGATGAGTATTTAGTTAATTCACGTTGCTCTCTGTAGTTATTCTAGTTGCTTTGGTGAGAGTTGTGATGGTGGCTGCAATGTAAAACTATGATTTATACCTGAAATATGCACATTTTTCGAACAAAACATATGCTATACAATAAATATGTTATCAGACTGTCATCTGATGAAGTTGTTTCTTGGTTAGTGACTATTTATATCTTTATTTGGTCGAATTTGTGATAGCTACCTATGCAGTAAAAAAATGGTGGGAAAAAAAAGTTGTGTCTTTTGCTATCGTGGTTAGCTAATAGAAATACATATTGTGTCTTCCCTGTAAAACATTTTAAAAATCAGAAATGATGGCTGGATTCACAAGATGTGTATCTTTCATCTGGTGTCTTGGACTTGTGATTTCATGATATTTAGATGCTAGTATTTACTTGTGGCGCTATGCTAGGCTATGCTAGTCAGCTTTTTTACTGATGAGGATGCTCCCGGATCCGGGATTGTGTGCAACTAGAAGTTAAATAAATGTAGTTGCTAGTTGTTTGACTAAATGTAGTTGCTAGTTGTTTAACCTGTCTAGGATGAGAGTGGCGCTAGCGGCACTCCCCCCCCACCCCCACTGAAAAACCAGTGCCGCGAAATTCAAAAAAAATATTTTTTTTAAATATTTAACTTTCACACATTAAAGTCCAATACAGCTAATGAAAGACACAGATCTTGTGAATCCAGTCAACATGTCCGATTTTTTAAATGTTTTACAGGGAAGACACAATATGTAAAGATGTACACATTAGCACCTAAAAACACATTAGCATAATCCACCATCTTTTATTTGTCCACCAACACCAGTAGCTATCACCAATTCGGCTAAACTAAGATATTTATAGCCCCTAACCAAGAAAAAAACTAATCAGATGACAGTCTGATAACATATTTATGGTATGGGATAGGTTTTGTTAGAAAAAAGTGCATATTTCAGGTAGATGGCATAGGTTACAACTGCACCCACCGTCACAAATGGAATAGAAAAACTACTTAGAGCAACGTGTTTACCTACTTACTAATCATCAAACATTTCGTAAAAATACACAGCATACACGAATCGAAAGACACAGATCCTGTGAATACAGACAATATTTCAGATTTTCTAAGTGTCTTACAGCGAAAACACAATAAATCGTTATATTAGCATAGCACATAGCACATAGCAGCCCAGCATTGATTCTAGCCAAAGTGAGCGATAAAAGTAAACATCGCCAAAATATATTAATTTTTTCACTAACCTTCTCAGAATTCTTCAGATGACACTCCTGTAACATCATATTACACAATCCATATAGAGTTTGATCGAAAATGTTTATATTTAGCCACCAAAATCATGGTTAGACAATGTGAAATGTAGACAAGCTGGTAAAGAAAAAGTCCTTGCGCCACTTAGACAGTGATCTACTCTTATACATAAATACTCATAAACGTGACTAAAAAATATAGGGTGGACAGGGATTGATAGACAATTTAATTCTTAATACAATTGCGTTATTACATTTTTTAATTTATCCTTACTTTTCAATACAGTTTGCGCCAAGCGAAGCTACGTCAAAAAACATGGCGTCCTAAGCCACTAAAATGTTTCGACAGAAACACGATTTATCATAATAAAAATGTCCTACTTTGAGCTGTTCTTCCATCGGTATCTTGGGCAAAGGATCCTTTCTTGGGTCCAATCGTCTTTTGGTGGAAAGCTGTCCTCTTGCCATGTGGAAATGCCAACTGCGTTCGGGATGAACTGGAAGCGTGCCCAGCAATTCACAGCTTTTCAGAAATAAATGTCCCAAAATCGCACTAAACGGATATAAATTGCTATAAAACGCTTTAAATTAACTACCTTATGATGTTTTTAACTCCCATAACGAGTAGAAACATGACCCGAGTAATATTACTCCCTCCACTAATGCTTGGAACAGGTGCGGGTCGGTGCCCTCTATGCGCATGACGCAGCTCCAAAAGAATGATTAGCCTCAGGGTTTTTTAATTTATAGTGCCTGTGAACGCGCAATCGACACGATTCAAATCGTCATCACGTAAAGACATCCAGGGGAAGACGTAAGCAGTGTCCGTATAGTCATAGCAATAACAGTGGCCTTTTAACTGACTCCAGACCAGTGGCCAAAATTTCTGGAATCTGACTCCATGTCAGGGAAATTGCTGTAGAATGGGCTCTGTTCCACTTAGAGACAAAATTTCAACTCCTATAGAAACTATAGACTGTTTTCTATCCAATAATAATAATAATATGCATATTGTACGATCAAGAACTTTGTGGGAAGCCGTTTCAAAAAATTACACGATTAGCATAAATAGCCACAACAGCGCCCTCATCCCCAACAGGTTTTAACTAAAGTCGTTGCTAGTTGTTTAATGACATCTAGTTGCTTTTTGTTTAACTAAGTAGACTATTTAAAAAAAATGTGTCTGGTTCCTCTTCCTCATTTACAGTTGAAGTCGGAAGTTTACATACACTTAGGTCGGAGTCATTAAAACTCGTTTTCAACCACTCCACAATTTTCTTGTTAGCAAACTATAGTTTTGGTAAGTCGGTTAGGACATCTACTTTGTGCATGACACAAGTAATTTCTCAAAGAAAATTTTACAGACAGATTATTTCACTTATAATTCACTGTATCACAATTCCAGTGGGTCAGAAGTTTACATACACTACGTTGACTGTGTATTTCTCTTGGGAAACTCCCGAAAATTATGTCATGGCTTTAGAAGCTTCTGATAGGCTAATTGACATAATTTGAGTCAATTGGAGGTGTACCTGTATATGTATTTCAAGGCTTACCTTCAAACTCAGTGCCTCTTTGCTTGACATCATGGAAAAATCAAAAGAAATCAGCCAAGACCTCAGAAAAAAAATGGTAGACCTCCACAAATCTGGCTCCTTTTTGCGAGCAATTTCCAAACGCCTGATGGTACCACGTTCATCTGTACAAACAATATTACGCAAGTATAAACACCATGGGACCACGCAGCCGTCATACTGCTCAGGAAGGAGACGCGTTCTGTCTCCTAGAGATGAACATACTTTGGTGCGAAAAGTGCAAATCAATCCCAGAACAACAGCAAAGGACCTTGTGAAGATGCTGCAGGAAACAGGTACAAAAGTATCTATATCCACAGTAAAACGAGTCCTATTTTGACATAACCTGAAAGGTCGCTCAGCAAGGAAGAAGCCACTGCTCCAAAACTGCAATAAAAAAGCCAGACTACAGTTTGCAACTGCACATGGGGACAAAGATTGTACACTTTGGAGAAATGTCCTCTGGTCTGATGGAACAAAAATAGAACTGTTTGGCCATAATGACCATCGTTATGTTTGGAGGAAAAATGGGGAGGCTTGCAAGCCAAAGAACACCATCCCAACCGTGAAGCACCGGGGTGGCAGCATCATGATGTGCGAGTGCTTTGCTGCAGGAGGGACTGGTGCACTTCACAAAATAGATGGCATCATGAGGTAGGAAAATTATGTGGATATATTGAAGCAACATCTCAAGACATCAGTCAGGAACTTAAAGCTTGGTCGCAAATGGGTCTTCCAAACAGACAATGACCCCAAGCATACTTCCAAAGTTGTGGCAAAATGGCTTAAGGACAACAAAGTCAAGGTATTGGAGTGGCCATCACAAAGCCCTGACCTCAATCGTATAGAAAATTTGTGGGCAGAACTGAAAAAGCGTATGAGAGCAAGGAGGCCTACAAACCCAACTCAGTTACACCAGCTCTGTCAGGAGGAATGGGCCAAAATTCACCCAACTTATTGTGGGAAGCTTGTGGAAGGCTACCCGACACATTTGACCCAACGTGACCCATGCCCCCCTTGCATCCCATACCATCCTGCACCCCAAACCACTCTTCATCCCATACCATCCTGCATCCCATACCACCCTGCATCCCATACCATCCTGCATCCCATACCACCCTGCATCCCATACCACCCCCATACCACCCTGCCACCCTGCATCCCATACCACCCTGCATCCCATACCACCCTGCATCCCATACCACCATACCACCCTGCATCCCATACCACCCTGCATCCCATACCACCCTGCATCCCATACCACCATACCACCCTGCATCCCATACCACCCTGCATCCCATACCATCCTGCATCCCATACCACCCTGCATTCCATACCACCCTGCATCCCATACCACCATACCACCCTGCATCCCATCATGGCCAACTAATCGTACCAAGCTTCCAATTGGCACATTCCTCTCCCCGGTAACAATTCCCCAGGTCGTTGCTGTAAACGAGAATGTGTTCTCAGTCAACGTACCTGGTAAAATAAAGGTACAATAAATTGAAAAGCGTAGGCCTCAAGCAGCCAAATTCTTCAGGTCTCAGGCAAGGTTATCCCCGGTGAAGACCTGACCATTAGCTGGAGGCATGATGCTTCTCTCTGGCTAGTACTGAGAAGGCTGTTGTCTCCATCATACACCAGGATAATGGAGGTTACCCAGACATAGCAGGCTTACTCTGTGGTCTACTGTAGTCAGAGCATTTCTAGCCTGGTCAAGCTGCTGAAAGCTGGCCTCAGTAGGGGACAGTTATCTGTTCTGCATGTGTCAGATCTAAGAACATATGGAATAGAGAATATGGAGGCATTCTAGAATATAACAATACAATGAGTCATTCTAATGCAGGGACGCTTTTTATTTAAAAACAGAAACACAAGACAGTTTCCAACATTTCGGCTGTATGCCTTTATCAAAAGCATAAACAATAATGAAATAACACAATAAAACTAGGTTCCCTCCAACTCACAAACATGACTTCATTGTCCAGAAAGGGGGACACCTCCCCCACACATGAGTTAAACAATGTATCAAATACATGTGTGGTGAACTATATACAGGCGACACTCAAGCAACACATTTAGTTAAACAACTAGCAACACATTTAGTTAAATAACTAGCAACACATTTAGTTAAATAACTAGCAACATATTTAGTTAAACAACTAGAAACTACACTGAGTTAATCAATTGGCAACTACTGTCAGGCGTGTGCGTACTTGTGGTGAAGTCAGGTGCAGGAGAGCAGAGAATTGTGAACAGGTGCACACGTCATTACGGCAGGAGAGAAATACAGATGGACGCAGCTGCGTCGTTAACCTCCTCCAGCCAACAAGGCAAAGTGTATACCGCGCACAAATGTCACACAACATAAATGTATAGCAAAATAACAAACGCTTAGCCTAGTGCGTACAACACGTAACACACAAATAATTTCACACAAAGACATGAGGGGGAACAGAGGAATACATACATGTAGTGTGATTGGGGAATGAAAACCAGGTGTGAATGGAACAAGACAAAACCAATGGATAATTGAAGAATGGAGCGGCGATGGCTAGAAAGCCGGTGACGTCGACCACCGAACGCCGCCCGAACAAGGAGAGGAGCCGACATCGTCGGAAGTCGTGACAACTACATTTAGTTAAACAATAGCATCTACATTTAGTTCAACAACTAGCAACACATTTAGTTAAACAACTTGCAACCACGTTTCTGTACAAAACTATTTGATAGATTTTGAAATAAGAATAACTGCTTCGTGGTCATTCATGTATTGTCATTAATAACTGCTTCATGGTCATTGGTCATTCATGTATTGTTATTCACAGCAGCAATACATTGCAAACAAAACAATAGTTGTTATCTGAAATTAAACAGAAACAGAGCTAAATCACACCCTTTTTCAGTTCCTCTTAGCAACACATTTACAAACAAAGATATGGGTTAGCGATTAGGTGTTGAAAAATAAAAACAGAATCTATTCAAACTTGAGGAAGTAAAAAAATGCATTGGATTTTTTTCTAAGTAGTTGAAAAAGGATCATTTCAGATAATTCCAGAAGAATCAGAAAAAGTACACTCCAGGTAGAATATTTAAAAGAACTTCACCAGAATTGTCGAAACAAATCTCAAATAGTGGTTGACATTTGCACGGAGCACTTTAAATGACAAATGCCATACCTCAACATATGTGTCAACATTACATCTGCATTAGCACAATGTCCTACATTAACCTCTGATGTCACTTCAGTCCACAATGTCCTACAGTACATCAACCTCTGACCTCACGCTTCAGACAGAGGTTTCAGTTTAGCCCACAGTCTGTCCCAGAATTCCTGGTGCTGATGAGGGTCCTGGGGCCAGTCCAGATAGGTCCTGGTCTTCACCAGGCGAGCCAGCCTGTGGTGGGCAGACAGCTGGCGAGGGGGGATCTTCTCCAGGAAGACCAGGAGGAGGATGTCCCTTTGCTCCACCTGCAGCCTGGAGGTGGCCAGCTTCATCTCCAGGGAGCACCAGTTACTGCGCAGGTAGTGGCGGCTGACTAGGCAGAGGGTGTGTCGGCTCCGGTAGAGGCTGTCTGTGATGTTCTCCACAATGTCCTTCCCCAGCTGGAAGTCCCTGCTGTGCAGACAGAGGCGCAGGAAAGGAGGACCCCTCTGCTCCAGGTTGGGTAGCAGCTCCTCCACCACCCAGCACTCGTCCTTCCCGCTATAGGAGACAAACGCATCGTAGTGGTAGCGCCCCCTGGTGTTGGATCGCATGGCCTCCGACAGCCAGCCAAGGGTGATGTGGTAGAGGGGGAGGAGGTAGGGACCGGCCAGGTTATGGACCAACACCACCAGCATGAAGAACAGGACTCCCAGGCCAGTCGCAGCAAAGAGCACAAAGCCCACCTCTGTTGTGCAGTTGGCTTCTGTGTACTTGACAAAATTAGGTGTGTCTAGTCCATTGTCCGACAAGCATATCAAGTCCTCCAAAGCATACATACCGGTTTTAGCATACGGACTAAGCATGATCACTTCAACCTGCCTGCACCCCTTTGCCCATGTAATGAGCCAAGCATTGTCACAACTGCAAAACATCTGTAAATTATTAAATGTCAAATACTTAAGACTAGAGAGAGGTTCAGTAAAGCTGTAGAATACATTATAAATGTTCTCTATATGCAAATACAATCTTTTCAAAGATTTAAAGTCTTTAGTTAAACTCCCCTCCAAAGAATAAATCCTGCAGTGGTACATTTCCAGAACCTCCAGTTTGGTCAAGTTGTGAAAAATGATGTCGGCAGAACGCTGTGTTAAAAGATCCACCTGTCGTAGAGTCAGTTTCCTCAGGTGAATCAGCTGATTAATTGATGTTAAATCAACCCTTTTAGCTGTAAGCTTAGATATGTAGTCAAATGTCTCCACAGACGTGAAGAACTTTCCCATGAATTCAGATCCACAAAGGAATTCTTCTGCATCAGCATGAAGATCGGTTACAGACTGAAAGAAAGGTCTGTCACAGTCCTCAAATGACACTGTCTGACCTTTGAGCTGGAGACTCAGGTTCTGTTTAGATGTGATGTTACTGCCGATAGTCAACTGCATTGGCCTCATAGCTGAACTAATGTACAGATGAGTCAGCTGACTCAGAATGGCACCAAATATAAGTGTTAGATTCAGCTTGATCACAGGTTCTGTTAGTGGATTGTTCACTTGCCCGAGAAGCACTTGTCTAAGAGACGTGAGGTGTGTGAAAGACATTGCCTCAATGTTGTGAATAAGTGGATTGTTCCTGAGGTCTAACCATGTCAAACTATGTAAACCAAAAAATGTGTTTGCATTTATCTGTGTTATGTTATTTCTTGTAATGTCTAAGGACACCAGATCTGTCAATCCCAGGAAAGCAAAGTCTTCAATGTTTGAAATTATATTATGTGCTAATTCCAAATACTGCAGTTTAACAAAACAGCTAAATTGTTTTGCAAAAAGCATTTGTAGCTTGTTCAACTCTAAAGTCAGTTCTGTTAACCATGTGATTGGTTGTTTTTGGAAAGAGCAAATATCAAGTCTGTTATCTTTCAGGCCATCTATTTTTAATTGCTTAAGGTTTTTGAGACTGGAAATAAAATGCCATTCCAAAAGGGTAGTAGGATGGAAAGTCAAAGGTACACTTAAATACATATATTCTAGCCCAACGCACAGTTCAACACTGGACATAGAGATGCTGCTTGCATTGGCATTGTTTACAAATATTGTCTTGATTGAAAGTAAAAACACTACATTACAGATACTTTCAATATCAATGACATCGATACCAAAGCAACTGAAGACCTGGATTTGCTGAATCCCAGACAGGGGAAGGTGCAGTAGGACTTCCTGGCTGAAATCCCCAGTTAACTTTGTGAGGTTCTGGAGCCAAGCCAGTGCACCTTCCTCTATATGTGTAATTTCATCAAATGATAACTCAACGCTTGCTAGATTTTTAAAAACAGGTATCATGCTTTCGTTGGTGTTTAAGATGGAGCCGTTTGAATTGTTTAACGATCGTATGTTTGGTGCGTCTATTAATAACCTAACAAGTGACTTAATATTCATAATTCTGCATAGTATCTCTGACAAATCCTCTAAACAGGGTTCACTAATGATGAGACTTTGTAACTGAGTCATGCCATGGAAAACATCTGGGGCCATTGCTGATAGTCTATAACCCCATATGGTCAAATTACTCAGCTTGACTAGATCTCTGAATGTATGAGGCCCAATATGACAATCACAGCACCCAGAGCCCGTTCCCCATTTACCTATCAAGTACATATGTTGCAGAATTGGGAGGTGGATTTTCCCAGATGGAAGGATTTGAGTAAAACAGCCGTCAATGTAGAGGTACTCCAGATCCTGAAACTGAGAGAAAAAGCCCAGAGACATGGATCTATTTTCACCATGTTTCATAGATATGCAGAGGGTATTGATATTAGGGGGAAGTCCAAGTAGATCCTCCTCGATAGCTGTGACACCTTCACAGGCAGCAGTGTAATTTTCTACATGACGTGGTAGGTAGTTGCAGGTCCAGGTGGTAAGGTCTCCCAAGTCTTCACCACTGTCATAAATCTGGCATTTAGGATGCATCCATCCACTTGCACTCTGAATCCACAGGAACAGGACGGCAGGGTGGGAAAACATAGCTCTCATCTCTCACAACGTCAGTCAAATCTACTGAGATAATTGTCAGAATAGTT
Organism: Salvelinus alpinus; assembly: GCF_045679555.1. Classification (NCBI taxonomy): domain Eukaryota; kingdom Metazoa; phylum Chordata; class Actinopteri; order Salmoniformes; family Salmonidae; genus Salvelinus; species Salvelinus alpinus. The sequence goes on from NC_092086.1 coordinate 17,986,302, forward strand.
TGGTTCTGGTGGATATCTGTAGAACGTTGGTTTGATACAGTAACATCCTTGTGAACGCTGTAAACAGTATGGAGTCTCTCTTCCTCTTGTTGTTTGTCAGATGGGTTCCTCCTTGGTAACTAACAGCAGCTCATACCTTTTGGTTGTTCCAATGTTCTTCCCTTTAACCCTGCAGTTGAATTGTATTTCAAGGTTACATGAGTAAATATTTCTTTGTTAGTTTGGTTCCAAAAGTAAAGAAACAATAAAATGTCCCACAGACAATGAAGGAATGGATGCAGAGCTGCAACGTGTTCTCTGACCGCCACAGTTGATGTCTGAATGCCTCCGAGGAGCAGCATCCTGTTTGTACAGCACAGTCACACTGTATGTTAAACAGCTTGTGAAAGTCTATTTTGAACTGTTTTTACATGTCTCTCTTTCAGTTCCTGAAAATAAACTTACTGTCAATAAAAATACTATTCGCATTAAGGACCTGTTTGGACGTGATAGATTTCAGAAGACCGTTGAGTCTCACTAAAACATCAGCAGATTGTAATGAAATATGAATTAGAGTACTGTACTTCATTTTAGTTGTACTTTATTAAATTATCTTGTACATGTAAATATAAATATCAAAAGAGGAAGTGGGTAAACTCTTTAATGTATTTGTGCTGTTGACATTATAATTCTTATTTTATTTTATTATTATTATTATTTTTATTATTAGTTGTATTACTCTGGGGCTGTAGTCCTCTTCAGAGCCCTGTGACATGCCTCTATAATGACATTATTACTCTGGGGCTGTAGTCCTCTTCAGAGCCCTGTGACATGCCTCTATAATGACATTATTACTCTGGGGCTGTAGTCCTCTTCAGAGCCTTGTGACATGCCTCTATAATGACATTATTACTCTGGGGCTGTAGTCCTCTTCAGAGCCCATGCCTCTATAATGACATTATTACTCTGGGGCTGTAGTCCTCTTCAGAGCCCATGCCTCTATAATGACATTATTACTTTGAGGCTGTAGTCCTCTTCAGAGCCCATGGGTCTATAATGACATTATTACTCTGGGACTGTAGTTATCAGACCTGAGGATAAGACCCAGATGCAGACAGTTAAGAATAACAAACGTTTATTGCAAAAACAGGGGGCAGGCAAATGACAGGTCAAGGGCAGGCAGAGGTCAGTAATCCATGGCAGGGTCCAAAAGGTACAGAACTGCAGGCATGCTCGGGATCAGTCTTGTTCTGAGCACTGGCAGTGAAGGAAACGACGAACGCAGAGAGGTCAGGGACCATGGTGGGCCACCAAAAGCGTTGTCGCACAAAGGCCAGGGTCCGAAGGGAACCAGGGTGACAGGCAAGCCTGGAGGAATGAGCCCATTCCAGGACCGTGGAGCGGGCAGCATCTGAGGTAGGAAGAATGGTCTCTGGGACCGAGGGTGTAGATGCGGGGCTATAGCGGCATGAAAGTGTGTCCAGCAGATGGTGAATTTGAACCGGCCCATTGAGCTTGCCTGGAGTTGAGACGCTTGGCGATGCGAAAATATTCCAGGTTCTTGTGGTCCGTCCACACTATGAACGGAAGTTCCGCCCCCTCTAACCAGTGTCTCCACTCCTCCAATGTCATCTTCACTGCAGTTATCGATTCCCCACATCATTCCCCTCTGTGGCGTTAAGACGATGGGAGAGGAATGTGCATGGATGTAGCTTAAGGCCCAGGGCAGAATGCTGGGACAGGACGGCCACCCCTCTCGCATCCGAGATCCGTCCCACCACGAGCTGACGGGACGGATCCGGTTGGATCAATATGGGAGGTTTGGTGAAGAGGTGCTTAATGTCCAGGAACGCCCGGTCAGCAGCTGGGTACCACGTGAACGGGACCTTGGAAGAGGTGGGTGCTCTCACCTTTCCGGGATCCATCTGCACAGTCCCAGCAGCGATAACGTATCCAAGGAAGGAGATGGTGGAGCGATGGGATTCACATTTTTTGGCTTTGACAAAAAGCTGGTTCTTCATGAGATGCTGGAGGACCTGTCGGACGTGGAGAACGTGTTCTTGAGCCGAGTGGGAAAAGACGAACATGAACCGGTTCAACATGTCACGGAGAACATCATTAACCAAGGTCTGGAACACAGCAGGAGCATTGGTCAGACCGAATGGCATCACCAGGTATTCATAGTATCTGCTAGCAGTGTTGAAGGCTGTCTTCAATCAATCAATCAAATGTACACTGCTCAAAAAAATAAAGGGAACACTTAAACAACACAATGTAACTCCAAGTCAATCACACTTCTGTGAAATCAAACTGTCCACTTAGGAAGCAACACTGATTGACAATAAATTTCACATGCTGTTGTGCAAATGGAATAGACAAAAGGTGGAAATTATAGGCAATTAGCAAGACACCCCCAAAAAAGGAGTGATTCTGCAGGTGGTGACCACAGACCACTTCTCAGTTCCTATGCTTCCTGGCTGATGTTTTGGTCACTTTTGAATGCTGGCGGTGCTCTCACTCTAGTGGTAGCATGAGACGGAGTCTACAACCCACACAAGTGGCTCAGGTAGTGCAGTTCATCCAGGATGGCACATCAATGCGAGCTGTGGCAAAAAGGTTTGCTGTGTCTGTCAGCGTAGTGTCCAGAGCATTGAGGCGCTACCAGGAGACAGGCCAGTACATCAGGAGACGTGGAGGAGGCCGTAGGAGGGCAACAACCCAGCAGCAGGACCGCTACCTCCGCCTTTGTGCAAGGAGGTGCACTGCCAGAGCCCTGCAAAATGACCTCCAGCAGGCCACAAATGTGCATGTGTCTGCTCAAACGGTCAGAAACAGACTCCATGAGGGTGGTATGAGGGCCCGACGTCCACAGGTGGGGGTTGTGCTTACAGCCCAACACCGTGCAGGACGTTTGGCATTTGCCAGAGAACACCAAGATTGGCAAATTCGCCATTGGCGCCCTGTGCTCTTCACAGATGAAAGCAGGTTCACACTGAGCACATGAGCACATGTGACAGACGTGACAGAGTCTGGAGACGCCGTGGAGAACGTTCTGCTGCCTGCAACATCCTCCAGCATGACCGGTTTGGCGATGGGTCAGTCATGGTGTGGGGTGGCATTTCTTTGTGGGGCCGCACAGCCCTCCATGTGCTCGCCAGAGGTAGCCTGACTGCCATTAGGTACCGAGATGAGATCCTCAGACTCCTTGTGAGACCATATGCTGACACATGCACATTTGCACATTTGTGGTCACCACCTGCAGAATCACTCCTTTTTTGGGGGTGTCTTGCTAATTGCCTATAATTTCCACCTTTTGTCTATTCCATTTGCACAACAGCATGTGAAATTTATTGTCAATCAGTGTTGCTTCCTAAGTGGACAGTTTGATTTCACAGAAGTGTGATTGACTTGGAGTTACATTGTGTTGTTTAAGTGTTCCCTTTATTTTTTTGAGCAGTGTATTATAAAGTGCTATACAGAAACAAAGTGCTATACAGAAACCCAGCTTAAAACCAGAAACAGCAAGCAACACTACTTTTGACCAGAATGACACCCTATTCCCTATATAGTGCACTACTTTTGACCAGGGCCAATAGGGCAATTTGGGATGCACACACCGAGATAATTTCAGGCCTTCAGGGGATTTAATGTGATGATGAATTGGTTGGTTAAACGTCTGCTCCTGGGATTAAAGGGAAATTAAAAACATGCCAGAGCCAAGCAGGCGGATTTCCCAAGATGCCTCTCTACTCTCTGTTCATCTCCTATTCATATTCACCAGACAGTGGAATCCCCTATCTTCCCCTGGAATATTCCACATGTCCTTTCTCTGTTTTCTTCTGACAGGGTTGGACCTTGGCCCAAAACAGCACACTGTAAAGCAGCATATCAAAGCTTATGTTTTGTTGCATTTTGTATCTCAAGATGTAGCTCTTGTTGGTTGTTGTTCTTTCTGTTGTTGTTGTCGAAGTGATATGTATCCACGACAAAGAGGTTCCAAACGTGTTGACAGGGGTCTCCAAATAGAACTGTTTGCAGAGTTCTGATCACAATCACACCCCCTTCTCACTGTGACTGTGTTCTGTTGTTGTTGTCGAAGTGATATGTATCCACGACAAAGAGGTTCCAAACGTGTTGACAGGGGTCTCCAAATAGAACTGTTTGCAGAGTTCTGATCACAATCACACCTCCTTCTCATTGTGACTGTGTTCCATCACACTCTGGATTGATGGAAGTTCATAATAAGACAAATGAATTCAACCCTTTTGCTACCCTTTATATGGCATTATAATTGGTAATGAATGATTTATGAAGCATCTATACAGCCCTTAAGTAAGCATTTCACTGTAAGGTCTACCTGTTGTATTCGACGCATGTGACAAATATGATTTTTTATATAAAGGTTTAGCGAAGGCTTCATGAGCCTTAAATGTTATGTTTTCTCATTCTTAGATTGTGACCATAATGAATAGATTCTTAAAACTTCTTCAGGATTGGTGGGTCCCCTGCGGGACGGTTGAGCTAACGTAAGCTAATGCGATTAGCATGAGGTTGTAAGTAACAAGAATGTTTCCCAGGACATAGACAAATATGATATTGGCATAAAGCTTAAATTCTTGTTAATCTAACTGCACTGTCCAATTTACAGTAGCTATTACAGTGAAATAATACCATGCTATTGTTTGAGGAGAGTGCACAGTTTTGAACAAGTTATTAATAAACAAATTAGGCACATTTGGGCAGTCTTGACACAAAAGCTTGAACCGAAATGCAATGGTCCATTGGATCAGTCTAAAACGTTGCACGTACACTGCTGCCATCTAGTGGCCAAATTCTAAATTTCACCTGGGCTGGAAAAATACATTATGGCCTTTCTCTTGCATTTCAATAATGATTTTACAAAAAAATACAAAAGACGTTGTTTTTTTTCTATGTATTATCTTTTACCAGATCAAATGTGTTATATTCTCCTACATTCCTTTAACATTTCCACAAACTTCAAAGTGTTTCCTTTCAAATGATACCAAGAAAATGCATATCCTTGCTTCAGAGCCTGGGCTACATTTTGTTATGTCGTTTTAGGCAAAAAAAATTAAAAAAGGGGCCGATCCTTAAAAGGAAAAAGGGGCCGATACTTATGGGCTCCAATCCCTCCTCCCTCCTCCTTCCTCCCATCCTCCCTCCTCCCATCCTCCTTCCGCCCATCCTCCCTCCTCCCTCCTCCCATCCTCCCTCCTCCCTCCTCCCCACTTCCGTCCTTCCTTCCTACCCTACTCCCTCCTCCCTCCTTCCCTCCTCCCTCCTCCCCTCCTCCCTCGTCCTCTCCTCCCTTCTCCCCTACTCCCTCCTCCTTCCTCCCCTACTCCCTCCTCCCCTCCTCCCTCATCCTGTACTCCCTCCTCCTCTCCTCCCGCCTCCCCTACTCCCTCCTCCCTCCTCCCCTCCTCCCTCCTCTTCTCCTCCCTCCTCCCCTACTCCCTCCTTCCCTCCTCCCTCCTCCCCTACTCCCTCCTCCTCTCCTCCCCTACCTCCTCCTCCATTCTCCCCTCCTCCCTCCTCCCCTACTCCCTCCTCCCTCCTCGCTCCTCCCTCCTCCTCTCCTCCCTCCTCCTCTCCCTCCTCCCCCTCCCCTACTCCATCCTCCCTCCTCCTCTCCTCCCTCCTCCTCTCCTCCCTCCTCCCTCCTCCCCTACTCCCTCCTCCCTCCTCCCTTCTCCCCTACTCCCTCCTCCCTCCTACCCTACTCCCTCCTCCTCTCCTCCCTCCTCACTCCCCCCTCCTCCTCTCCTCCCTCCTCCCCTAATCCCTCCTCCCTCCTCCCTCCTCCCTCCTCCCTCCTCCCCTACTCCCTCCTCCTCTCCTCCCCTCCTCCCTACTCCCTCCTCCCCTACTCCCTCCTCCTCTCCTCTCCTCCCTCCTCCCTCCTCCCCTACTCCCTACTCCCTGCTCCCTCCTCCCCTACATCTCTCTCTTCTCATCCTCTTTTCCTTTCCCTATCTTTCTCTCTTCCTCAATCACTCTCTCTCTCTCTCACTCTCTTTCCTTAATTTGTTCTCTCTCTCTCCCCAACCAAGCATGCCTTTGCCTCCCTCCTCCCCTCTCTCGCTCCCCTCCCCTACTTGTCTTTCTCTCCGTCCCCTTCCCTCTCTCTCTCCGTTCCCTTCCTTCTGTCTCGCTCTCTGTTCCCCTCCTTCCTTCTGTCTTTCTGTTCCCCTCCTTCCCTCTCTCTCTCTCTCCGTTCCTCTCCTTCTGTCTCTCTCTCCGTTCCCCTCCTTCCGTCTCGCTCTCTGTTCACCGCCTTCCTTCTGTCTTTCTGTTCCCCTCCTTCCCTCTCTCTCCGTTCCCCTCCTTCTGTCTCTCTCTCCGTTCCCCTCCTTCCGTCTCTCTCTCTGTTTCCCTCCTTCCCTCTCTCTTTCTGTTCTCCTCCATCCCTCTCTCTATCCATTCCCCTCCTTCCCTCCTACCCTCCCTTCCTCCCTCTCAAACCAAGCTGGATGGGGAGGTTTAGTAGGATCCAGATGTGGGTTCAAAAAGCATAACTTTTCTTTCAGATACTTCGAGTGTTTGATTGAGCCTGTCTGTTGTGCCCGATAGGTGGGTTGCTCTTTGGGGACTATTCCATTGGTTCCATCGAGCCAGGCCAGCCCAGTAAAGCACAGCTCAAAGTATTTCAAAGAAAATGAAAACCTTTGAACCATTATAGACAATAACAGATCTATATCACTAACATATCTATATCACTAACAGATCTATATCACTAACATTTCTATATCATATCTATATCACTAACATATCTATATCACTAACAGATCTATATCACTAACAGATCTATATCATATCTATATCACTAACATATCTATATCACTAACATATCTATATCACTAACATATCTATATCATTAACATATCTATATCACTAACATATCTATATCACGAACAGATCTATATCATATCTATATCACTAACAGATCTATATCACTAACAGATCTATATCATATCTATATCACTAACATATCTATATCACTAACATATCTATATCACTAACAGATCTATATCACTAACATATCTATATCATTAACATATCTATATCACTAACATATCTATATCACGAACAGATCTATATCATATCTATATCACTAACATATCTATATCACTAACAGATCTATTTCACTAACATATCTCTATCATATCTATATCACTAACAGATCTATATCACTAACATATCTATATCATTAACAGATCTATATCACTAACATATCTATATCACGAACAGATCTATATCATATCTATATCACTAACATATCTATATCACTAACAGATCTATATCACTAACAGATCTATATCATATCTATATCACTAACATATCTATATCACTAACATATCTATATCACTAACAGATCTATATCACTAACATATCTATATCACTAACAGATCTATATCACTAACATATCTATATCATTAACATATCTATATCACTAACATATCTCTATCACGAACAGATCTATATCATATCTATATCACTAACATATCTATATCACTAACATATCTATATCACTAACATATCTATATCACTAACATATCTATATCACTAACAGATCTATATCACTAACAGATCTATATCATATCTATATCACTAACATATCTATATCACTAACATATCTATATCATATCTATATCACTAACATATCTATATCACTAACAGATCTATATCACTAACATATCTATATCACTAACATATCTATATCACTAACAGATCTATATCACTAACATATCTATATCATTAACATATCTATATCACTAACAGATCTATATCACTAACAGATCTATATCACTAACAGATCTATATCATATCTATATCACTAACATATCTATATCACTAACATATCTATATCACTAACAGATCTATATCACTAACAGATCTATATCATATCTATATCACTAACAGATCTATATCACTAACAGATCTATATCATATCTATATCACTAACATATCTATATCACTAACATATCTATATCACTAACATATCTATATCACAAACATATCTATATCACGAACTGCAGTGACGCCTCTTGCACTGAGATGCAGTGTCTAAGACCACTGCGCCACTCGGGAGATCAGGAATCATACTTTAGTTCAGTGGGGTAAGACTGTCATGGATAGGAATCATACTTTAGTTTAGTTCAGTGGGATAAGACTGTCATGGATAGGAATCATACTTTAGTTCAGTGGGATAAGAATGTTATGGATAGGAATCATACTTTAGTTTAGTGGGATAAGACTGTCATGGATAGGAATCATACTTTAGTTTAGTGGGATAAGACTGTCATGGATAGGAATCATACTTTAGTTTAGTGGGATAAGACCGTCATGGATAGGAATCATACTTTAGTTCAGTGGGATAAGACTGTCATGGATAGGAATCATACTTTAGTTTAGTTCAGTGGGATAAGACTGTCATGGATAGGAATCATACTTTAGTTCAGTGGGATAAGACTGTCATGGATAGGAATCATACTTTAGTTCAGTGGGATAAGACCGTCATGGATAGGAATAATACTTTAGTTCAGTGGGATAAGACTGTCATGGATAGGAATCATACTTTAGTTTTGTGGGATAAGACCGTCATGGATAGGAATCATACTTTAGTTCAGTGGGATAAGACCGTCATGGATAGGAATCATACTTTAGTTCAGTGGGATAAGACTGTCATGGATAGGAATCATACTTTAGTTCAGTGGGATAAGACCGTCATGGATAGGAATCATACTTTAGTTCAGTGGGATAAGACTGTCATGGATAGGAATCATACTTTAGTTCAGTGGGATAAGACTGTCATGGATAGGAATCATACTTTAGTTTAGTGGGATAAGACTGTCATGGATAGGAATCATACTTTAGTTTAGTGGGATAAGACCGTCATGGATAGGAATCATACTTTAGTTCAGTGGGGTAAGACTGTCATGGATAGGAAACATACTTTAGTTTAATTCAGTGGGATAAGACTGTCATGGATAGGAATCATACTTTAGTTTAGTTCAGTGGGATAAGACTGTCATGGATAGGAATCATACTTTAGTTCAGTGGGATAAGAATGTTATGGATAGGAATCATACTTTAGTTTAGTGGGATAAGACTGTCATGGATAGGAATCATACTTTAGTTTAGTGGGATAAGACTGTCATGGATAGGAATCATACTTTAGTCTAGTGGGATAAGACCGTCATGGATAGGAATCATACTTTAGTTCAGTGGGATAAGACTGTCATGGATAGGAATCATACTTTAGTTTAGTGGGATAAGACTGTCATGGATAGGAATCATACTTTCGTTCAGTGGGATAAGACTGTCATGGATAGGAATCATACTTTAGTTCAGTGGGATAAGACTGTCATGGATAGGAATCATACTTTAGTTTAGTGGGATAAGACTGTCATGGATAGGAATCATACTTTAGTTTAGTGGGATAAGACCGTCATGGATAGGAATCATACTTTAGTTCAGTGGGGTAAGACTGTCATGGATAGGAATCATACTTTAGTTTAATTCAGTGGGATAAGACTGTCATGGATAGGAATCATACTTTAGTTTAGTTCAGTGGGATAAGACTGTCATGGATAGGAATCATACTTTAGTTCAGTGGGATAAGAATGTTATGGATAGGAATCATACTTTAGTTTAGTGGGATAAGACTGTCATGGATAGGAATCATACTTTAGTTTAGTGGGATAAGACTCTCATGGATAGGAATCATACTTTAGTTTAGTGGGATAAGACCGTCATGGATAGGAATCATACTTTAGTTCAGTGGGATAAGACTGTCATGGATAGGAATCATACTTTCATTTAGTGGGATAAGATCGTCATGGATAGGAATCATACTTTAGTTCAGTGGGATAAGACTGTCATGGATAGGAATCATACTTTAGTTCAGTGGGATAAGAATGTCATGGATAGGAATCATACTTTAGTTTAGTGGGATAAGACTGTCATGGATAGGAATCATACTTTAGTTTAGTGGGATAAGACCGTCATGGATAGGAATCAAACTTTAGTTCAGTGGGATAAGACTGTCATGGATAGGAATCATACTTTAGTTTAGTGGGATAAGACTGTCATGGATAGGAATCATACTTTCGTTTAGTGGGATAAGACCGTCATGGATAGGAATCATACTTTAGTTCAGTGGGATAAGACTGTCATGGATAGGAATCATACTTTAGTTTTGTGGGATAAGACCGTCATGGATAGGAATCATACTTTAGTTCAGTGGGATAAGACCGTCATTGATAGGAATAATACTTTAGTTCAGTGGGATAAGACTGTCATGGATAGGAATCATACTTTAGTTTTGTGGGATAAGACCGCCATGGATAGGAATCATACTTTAGTTCAGTGGGATAAGACCGTCATGGATAGGAATCATACTTTAGTTCAGTGGGATAAGACTGTCATGGATAGGAATCATACTTTAGTTCAGTGGGATAAGACCGTCATGGATAGGAATCATACTTTAGTTCAGTGGGATAAGACTGTCATGGATAGGAATCATACTTTAGTTCAGTGGGATAAGACTGTCATGGATAGGAATCATACTTTAGTTCAGTGGGATAAGACCGTCATGGATAGGAATCATACTTTAGTTTAGTTCAGTGGGATAAGACCGTCATGGATAGGAATCATACTTTAGTTCAGTGGGATAAGACTGTTATGGATAAGAATCATACTTTAAGCCCATACCATCTATCTAATCTCTTTTTTGTCACAGGAGAGTTGTTGTATCTAGGTCACGGTGATCACAGATACAGTAGAAAATACCTTCTCCTGTCTTCTGTAGCTTTTTCCTCCCATTCGTCGAGGCCCGTGTTACCTGTCTGTGAGTTGTTTGGTGTTGATGGTGTTGATGTGTTGACTTCCCCAGTTTCACACTTTGAGAAGGAGCCATCTAAGCCCGTTGAGAATCCTTAAGAGTCGATTGACGGCACCTGTCAAAATCTGTCTGTTTAAAGGTGCTACACACATTTCTCAGAGTTTCTCCCCTTTGTGGAAGCTGGGTGAATTGAAACAGTACTGGGCTGCATTTCTAAAGTGGCAGCTTGACCTGATTTCCACTAGATAACACAGCCACAAAGTCAAAACAGATTTCCCATTTAGACAACAGACGCTACTCCGGCAGGAGAAATCAATAGGCCAATATCACAGCCAATCACAACACTATCATTCAATTGTTACAGCAGGTATATCATGGATTTTCTGAAATTACAAAACTTTCCCCAAAATCTAATGTGTATCACCTTTATGAAGCTATGTGTGTATGAGCTTTGTCTCAATCCACCACATCCCCCCGTCGGCCGTCCGCATCAGCGGCGGAGAGTGACAAAGCTGTAGCCCTGTTTGTCAGACCAGGAAACAGGCCGAAAATCTGTCTTCCCACACAGCGTCTGTAGCGTCCGAACAGTTTGTCCTACAAAACTAATACGCTGCCCCTTTGGAAAGGGTATGTTCCTCTGTGGGTCTGTCTGTAATGGTACGTTCCTCTGTGGGTCTGTCTGTATTGGTACGCTCCTCTGTGGGTCTCTCTATAGTGGTATGTTCCTCTGTGGGTCTGTCTGTAATGGTACGTTCCTCTGTGGGCCTCTCTGTAGTGGTACGTTCCTCTGTGGGTCTGTCTGTAGTGGTACGTTCCTCTGTGGGTCTGTCTGTAATGGTACGTTCCTCTGTGGGTCTGTCTGTATTGGTACGTTCCTCTGTGGGTCTGTCTGTAGTGGTACGTTCCTCTGTGGGTCTGTCTGTAGTGATACGTTCCTCTGTGGGTCTGTCTGTAGTGGTAAATTTTTCTGTGGCTCTCTCTGTAGTGGTACGTTCCTCTGTGGGTCTGTCTGTAGTGGTACGTTCCTCTGTGGGCCTCTCTGTAGTGGTACGTTCCTCTGTGGGTCTGTCTGTAATGGTACGTTCCTCTGTGGGTCTGTCTGTAGTGGTACGTTCCTCTGTGGGTCTGTCTGTAGTGGTACATTTTTCTGTGGCTCTCTCTGTAGTGGTACGTTCCTCTGTGGGTCTGTCTGTAGTGGTACGTTCCTCTGTGGGCCTCTCTGTAGTGGTACGTTCCTCTGTGGGTCTGTCTGTAATGGTACGTTCCTCTGTGGGTCTGTCTGTAGTGGTACGTTCCTCTGTGGTTCTGTCTGTAGTGGTACATTTTTCTGTGGCTCTCTCTGTAGTGGTACGTTCCTCTGTGGGTCTGTCTGTATTGGTACGTTCCTCTGTGGGTCTCTCTGTAGTGGTACGTTCCTCTGTGGGTCTCTCTGTAGTGATACGTTCCTCTGTGGGTCTGTCTGTAGTGGTACGTTCCTCTGTGGGTCTCTCTGTAGTGGTACGTTCCTCTGTGGGTCTGTCTGTAGTGGTACGTTCCTCTGTGGGTCTCTCTGTAGTGGTACGTTCCTCTGTGGGTCTGTCTGTAGTGGTACGTTCCTCTGTGGGCTTCTCTGTAGTGGTACGTTCCTCTGTGGGTCTGTCTGTAGTGGTACGTTCCTCTGTGGGTCTGTCTGTAGTGGTACGTTCCTCTGTGGGCCTCTCTGTAGTGGTACGCTCCTCTGTGGGTCTGTCTGTAGTGGTACATTTTTCTGTGGCTCTCTCTGTAGTGGTACGTTCCTCTGTGGGTCTGTCTGTAGTGGTACATTCCTCTGTGGGTCTGTCTCTAGTGGTACATTCCTCTGTGGGTCTGTCTCTAGTGGTATGTTCCTCTGTGGGTCTGTCTGTAATGGTACATTCCTCTGTGGGTCTGTCTGTAATGGTACATTCCTCCGTGGGTCTGTCTGTAATGGTACGTTCCTCTGTGGGTCTGTCTGTAGTGGTACGTTCCTCTGTGGGCCTCTCTGTAGTGGTACGCTCCTCTGTGGGTCTGTCTGTAGTGGTACATTTTTCTGTGGCTCTCTCTGTAGTGGTACGTTCCTCTGTGGGTCTGTCTGTAGTGGTACATTCCTCTGTGGGTCTGTCTGTAGTGGTACATTCCTCTGTGGGTCTGTCGCTAGTGGTATGTTCCTCTGTGGGTCTGTCTGTAATGGTACATTCCTCTGTGGGTCTGTCTGTAATGGTACATTCCTCCGTGGGTCTGTCTGTAATGGTACATTCCTCTGTGGGTCTGTCTGTAATGGTACATTCCTCTGTGGGTCTGTCTCTAGTGGTCTGTCTCTAATGGTACATTCCTCTGTGGGTCTGTCTCTAGTGGTCTGTCTGTAATGGTACATTCCTCTGTGGGTCTGTCTCTAGTGGTCTGTCTGTAATGGTACATTCCTCTCTGGGTCTGTCTGTAGTGGTATGTTCCTCTGTGGGTCTGTCTGTAGTGGTCCGTTCCTCTGTGGGTCTGTCTGTAATGGTACATTCCTCTGTGGGTCTGTCTGTAATGGTACATTCCTCTGTGGGTCTGTCTCTAGTGGTATGTTCCTCTGTGGGTCTGTCTGTAGTGGTACGTTCCTCTGTGGGTCTCTCTGTAGTGGTATGTTCCTCTGTGGGTCCGTCTGTAGTGGTATGTTCCTCTGTGGGTCTGTCTGTAATGGTACATTCCTCTGTGGGTCTGTCTCTAGTGGTCTGTCTGCCTGCTGTGGCTCTGCTGTGGATCAATGCATCCCAAGGCTTGACTCCAGCTGGGTGTCCTGCAGAACCCAGCAACAGCCCAATCACCAGAGGAGGCTGTAAACCATGTGATTGATGTGTTTGATGTCATTCCATCCATTATGTTCCAGCCATTACTTTGTGCTCCTCCTCCAAATGAAAGTGCCACCAGCCACCACTGACAATCCCACATTCATTTTTGCCAGACACACAAAGAGAAAGAGAGAGAGAGAGAGAGAGAGAGAAAGAGAGAGAGAGAGAGAGAGAGAGAGGGAGAGAGAGAGAGAGAGAGAGAGAGAGAGAGAGAGAGAGAGAGAGAGAGAGAGACAGAGAAACAGAGAGAGTCAAATACTATGTGGCAAAATACAAACAGTTGGTCTATTGTTGTGTGGGATGTGTGAGGTTCTGTGCCTGCATAATGTTTGTGTTTCTCTGTTCCTGCATGTACGTGCATGAGTATCTCTGATACTCTCCGAGGGTGGAGTTTTATGTGCTGTTGGGATCAGATTTATGACACTGTGTAACCATGGGAAATAGAGGGCAGGGGTGGGAATGTGTACGTGACATAACGTCCTGCTGTAGCCTTCTAGAATGCTCCCACCACACTTTCTAGTTCAGTCTTACATAGCAACATTTGAAATTGTGTTTTTTTACATTGGATAAATGTAGAGACTCAGAGCTAGAAAATGGTATATCATACACTACAGTTGAGGAACAATGGGAAAGTAATTCTGCTTTGAAAGTTGATAAACTTGTAACCGCACTTTTGAGAAAATGAATGTTTTGGTACACCTACTGGAGAGCTCTTCATTGTCTACACCCATTCAGCATCGTTCACGCCCTCTTAAGCTTTAGCCCCACCCATGTTTTTAAGAATTCACATGTGAGGCCATGTGGTAAACACATGCTATATTAAATCAAATCTACGTTTATTGGTCACGTGCACAGGATACATAAGGAGTAAACGGTACAGTGAAGTGGTTACTTGCATAGTAACAACATCAAAAACAGAAAGTGTCCAGATAAAAATATTTAATAAATATTTCATCTTCATTAGATGACGTTTACCCGACACACTTGTCTAAATTGATGGGTCATGTGAAGGAAATGCTATAACTAACCTCCAGCCACATCCTGCTAAGTGGATGGTTCACTATTGTCTAGACATGTACACATGAAATACAATAATGGCCGTAATCACAGCTCACGTTATAGACAGGATGCTTCATGGCAGACCAGACCAATCCAAACTCATCTCCCGGCAACCTCCAGACGAGCTTCAATGCCATACAACTCTCCTTCCGTGGCCTCCAACTGCTCTTAAATGCAAGTAAAACTAAATGCATGCTCTTCAACCGATCGCTGCCCGCACCTGCCCGTCCATCCAGCATCACTACTCTGGACAGTTCTGACTTAGAATATGTGGACAACTACAAATACCTAGGTGTCTGGTTAGACTGTAAACTCTCCTTCCAGACTCACATTAAACATCTCCAATCCAAAATTAAATCTAGAGTCGACTTCCTATTTCGCAACAAAGCCACCTTCACTCATGCTGCCAGACATACCCTTGTAAAACTGACCATCCTACTAATCCTCGACTTCGGCGATGTCATTTATAAAATAGCCTCCAACACTCTACTCAACAAATTGGATGCAGTCTATCACAGTGCCATCTGTTTTGTCATCAAAGCCCCATATACTACCCACCACTGCGACCTGTACACTCTCGTTGGCTGGCCCTCGCTTCATACTCGTCGCCAAACCCACTGGCTCCAGGTCATCTACAAGTCTCTGCTAGGTAAAGCCCCGCCTTATCTCAGCTCACTGGTCACCATAGCAGCACCTACCTGTAGCACGCGCTCCAGCAGGTATATCTCACTGGTCACCCCCAAAGCCAATTCTTCCTTTGGCCGCCTCTCCTTCCAGTTCCAATGACTGGAACGAACTGCAAAAATCACTAAAGCTGGAGACTCTTACCTCCCTCACTAGCGTTAAGCACCAGCTGTCAGAGCAGCTCACAGATCACTGCACCTGTACATAGCCCATCTGTAAATAGCCCATCTATCTACCTACCTCATCCCCATACTGTATTTATTTATTTATCTTGCTCCTTTGCAGCCCAGTATCTCTACTTGCACATTCTACCATTCCAGTGTTTAATTTCTATATTGTAATTACTTCGCCACCATGGCCTATTTATTGCCTTACCTCCCTTATCCTACCTCATTTGCACATGCTGAATATAGACTTTTTTTTCTACTGTATTATTGACTGTATGTTTGTTTTACTCCATGTGTAACTCTGTGTTGTTGTATGTGTCGCACTGCTTTGCTTTATTCTTGGCCAGGTCGCAGTTGTAAATGAGAACTTGTTCTCAACTGGCCTACCTGGTTAAATAAAGGTGACATAATTATTATTATTTTTTTTAATCCAGCCCATTCATTATCTCAGCCAATCATTGCTAGCGGGAAGGTTCCTAACTTTTTCCATGGCTAAACCAACCAGGCTCCTAATTTAACAATTGTATTCGTATTCATGGATGGAAAACCATTTTGTTATTAAGGCACATGAAAGTCCACATGTTCCAGAAGGCATTTCTGCCCCCCCAAAAAACACGTTTAGATAAAAAATGTTTAAAAGACATTCAAATGCCACTCCTGTGAAGTTGTGGCGTGCGACATACGCCTCATTTCCTGAAACAAGTCACAAATGGCACCCTATTCAGTATATAGGGCAGGTCGAAAGTAGTGCACTACATTATTATTGACTAGGTTGGGAATTAGGATCCACTACCTTACTCAATGGGTCTTGTGATGCCGTTTTGGATTGAGGTGGCATCGGCTGATAGGCTGATACATCTGCATTCCATCAATGGGTTGTCGCCATGCACACACAGCTAACAAACAAACACATGTATATGCCAAACCCAGGTCCATAGTTTAAAAGACCTTTTCTTCCTGACTTTAGGACTTCCTAGTTTCCAACACAGACATACCTTCAGTCAGCCTATACCATGGTCTGGTCTGGTTAGCCCTGATCTGCCCTGATTCTTATCTGGTCTGCCCTGAGCTTGTCTGGTCTGCCATGAGCTTGTCTGGTCTGCCATGAGCTTGTCTGGTCTGCCCTGAGCTTGTCTGGTCTGCCCTGAGCTTGTCTGGTCTGGTCAAGTCCTGAGGGACATGCTGATAACATATTGGTGATGTCAGGAGAGGAGAGTTGCAGAGGGCCAGAGTCCCCCAGCTCAACTTCAGACACTGTTAACTTCCTGGGGTTATTTGTCACTAAACAGGTCATGGGGAGTGTGTGTGTGTGTGTGTGGGGGGGGGGGGGGGGTTGCAGTGTGTGTGTGTGTGTGTGTGTGTGTGTGTGTGTGTGTGTGTGTGTGTGTGTGTGTGTGTGTGTGTGTGTGTGTGTGTGTGTGTGTGTGTGTGTGTGTGTGTGTGTGTGTGTGTGTGTGTGTGTGTGTGTGTGTGTGTGTGTGTGTGTGTGTGTGTGTGT
This sequence comes from Salvelinus alpinus, assembly GCF_045679555.1. Taxonomy (NCBI): domain Eukaryota; kingdom Metazoa; phylum Chordata; class Actinopteri; order Salmoniformes; family Salmonidae; genus Salvelinus; species Salvelinus alpinus. The sequence continues at coordinate 18,003,384 of NC_092086.1, forward strand.
GTAAATCTGAGGTGAATAACTCTCACCCCCTCTCTCTGCTGCAGCAGTAGTAACAGTCAATAGCCCAAGCCAGATGACTGACAGTTGAATGGAACATTAGGAGACTTCAGAGCTCCTACTCCAGGGGACAGAACCGCCCGCCTCTCTTCTCTTCTTAGATTTGTTGCTTTTTATTCTTTTTTCATCCCAGGCGTCTGTCCTCCCGGAACAAACCCTTTAGATGTTGCTGAACTATAGAGAGGTAGGGGAAGCTGGGGGTATTCAGACCTGATTTCATCACGCCCATAAATCTCCTACATATCAAAGCCTGTCTTACGCCTTAACCCCTCCTTCCCTCCCCTCCTCCTCCACTCCTCCGCCCCTCCACTCCTCCTTTGTCTTGGTAATACCCATTAGGGTGCAGCTGACTGGCCACTTTGATGGGTCTGCGGGAGTCAGGACGGGAGCGCTGAGGAGCTGCAGATGTAGAACCCCACGGAACCCGGAGGCACCTTTGAACCCTGGAGTTAAAACCAACACTAGCATCCTGTACACACACACACACACACACACACACACACACACACACACACACACACACACACACACACACACACACACACACACACACACACACACACACACACACACACACACACACACACACACACACACACACACACACACACACACACACACACACACACACAGCCGACGACCCCCAAAACGCACAGGAATGGAGTTAAATCTGCCACTAGCATCCTGCCTGCCGCATGCAGACCCCCAGAACCCACCGAAACTCACAGGATGTCACCACTTCTCAGCTTCCTGTTACAGACAAGATATAGAGATATATAGGTGTTGTAGAGGATGACAGACGATAGGAGAGGGAGAAAGGAATGCTCCTCCTCTCCCCTCCCCTCCTCTCCTAACTCTCCCCTCTCCTCCTCCTCTCCTCCTCTCCTCTCCTCTCCTCTCCTCTCCTCTCCTCTCCTCTCCTCTCCTCTCCTCTCCTCTCCTCTCCTCTCTTCTCCCTTCCTCTCCCCTATCCTCCTCTCCTAACTCTCCCCTCTCCTCCTCTCCTCTCCTCTCCCCTCTTCTCCCTTCCTCTCCCCTCTCCTCCTCTCCTAACTCTCCCCTCCTCTCCTCTCCCCTCTTCTCCCTTCCTCTCCCATCTCCTCCTCTCCTAACTCTCCCCTCATCTCCTTTCCCCCCTTCCTCTCCCCTTTCCTCCTCCTCTCCTCTCCTCCCCTCTCTCAGGTCAGTGGGTTGTTATCTGATAGTCACTAAGAGATAGAGAAGAAGAGAGGGAGACATAAATAGAATGGAAATAGGGACAATTCGTTTTATGACTTTGTTTTCTGTGTTCATATATGCAGGCATGCATTCTCTATCTCACGCACACTCACACTCACACAAACAGTAGTTGGCAAGGAATGCATGAGCATAAAATCAAATAAAATAAAATTTTATTTGTCACATACACATGGTTAGGAGATGTTAATGCGAGTGTAGCGAAATGCTTGCGCTTCTAGTTCCGACAATGCAGTAATAACCAACGAGTAATCTAACCTAACAATTCCATAACTACTACCTTATACACACAAGTGATAGGAATGCATGAGCATACAAAAGGCAACAACAAAGAAAGGCATTGTCGATGTACCGATTCCATGGGACATGGTTTATGAACTGATGCACGAAACAACGCTGGATTCAAAACGTACAGTTTCTCAATTTAAATGATTATACAAATATCTTGCAACCAATAGGATGTTATATATATATATGGGCGATACAACCATCCCAGCTCTGCAGATTTTGCTGCAAAGAGACAGAATAATTGGATCATTTGTTTTGGTGCTGTCCATATGTAGCTTGTTTTTGGTCACAGGTTCAGAAATGGCTGAAGAATTGCAACATTTACCTGGAGCAACATTTACCTGGAGCTACATTTACCTGGAGCTACATTTACCTGGAGCTACATTTACCTGGAGCTACATTTACCTGGAGGTACATTTATCTGGAGCAACATTTACCTGGAGCTACATTTACCTGGAGCTACATTTACCTGGAACTACATTTACCTGGAGCTACATTTACCAGGAGCAACATTTACCTGGAGCTACATTTACCTGGAGCAACATTTACCTGGAGCTACATTTACCTGGAGCTACACTTACCTGGAGCAACATTTACCTGGAGCTACATTTACCTGGAGCTACATTTACCTGGAACTACATTTACCTGGAGCTACATTTACCTGGAGCAACATTTACCTGGAGCTACATTTACCTGGAGCTACATTTACCTGGAACTACATTTACCTGGAGCTACATTTACCTGGAGCAACATTTACCTGGAGCTACATTTACCTGGAGCTACATTTACCTGGAGCTACATTTACCTGGAACTAACTCTGCAAATAGAACTGTTGGGTGATTTAAAAAGTCATAGTCAATCGATGATTAATATAATAATACTCATATCAAACATGTTTGTCGTTAATTTACAATATGTATAATCTATGAGAATAGAAAGGTTCAGAACTTTTGTGAAACATCACAGCACATTTGAAAATGATATGGCAAATAGAAATCAAAACTGTAGAGTGTTCAGATATAGATGGGAGGGGTTGAGTGGAGCTGAAGGATGGGACTAAATGTCACGGCCGTCGTCGGAAGGTGACCAAGGTGCAGCGTGGTGAGCGGACATTTTCTTTTATTTAGAATGTCGCCAAAAAAACAAGAAACAAAGAAACGACCGTGAAGCTTAACTTGTGCAATAGTGCCACTAACAAAGTCAACTACCCACAAACACCAAAGGAAAAAAGGCTGCCTAAGTATGATTCCCAATCAGAGACAACGATAGACAGATGTCCCTGATTGAGAACCATACCCGGCCAAAACATAGAAATACAAAACATAGAAATAAAGAAACTAGAATGCCCACCCTAGTCACACCCTGGCCTAACCAAAATAGAGAATAAAAACCTCTCTATGGCCAGGGCGTGACACTAAAAACAAACAAAAGATAACTATAGCAACATATACTGTCTCTGTAAAAATGTATACAGTATGTATGAGCTGGAAGTAGAAGCCTGAGTGTTGTTGTCCATTAGTTTTCCCCAATTAGGGGAGGGATGGTAGGGTTAGGGGAACATAATAAAGCAAAATATATACAAATATATATATATATATATTATAATTATTTTCTATATATACATTACTCAGGGCCGTCTAGTTTCTGAGTCCTCTCTGGGGTTTATTTGACATGTAGAATAGAGCAAGGCAGAGAGGAGATAAAGTTTCCTTTCACACTCAGTCTATCTGTCACCACGAGTGATGAAGGGATATGAACACCCTCAGCAGTCCTCAGTCAACAGGATTGTATCAATCACAAAGCCTAGTAAAGCTCCCCAGCCTCACCACACATCAAAGACAACTGTAGTCTCGCTCACTGTGGCTAGAGCACAATAAGTAACGTTTAGTCACAGCAATGGTAAAGGTTGAGTCTGTGAGTCTGTGTCAAGGTTCAAACTCCTAAAAAATGTTGATCTTAAAACAATGAAGCTGGATCAGTGTGTGTTTATAATGCAGTCCATCCAATGTGGTCCTAGGTCCTAAATGACACCATATTCCCTATGTAGTACACTACTTTTGACCAGAGCCCTGGGAAAGTAGTGCACTACAAAGGAAATAGGCTGCCATTTGGGATGGGGCTCTGCCGTGTATCAGGAAGCAGAGGTGCATCGTCGTTACGGTAACCTGATCGTATAAAAGATGAAGCAACATGTTCATTAATTATTCAGTACCAGGAGCGACTCCAGGGTGAATATTTTCTTTATTTCATTGTCTTTCCCACTCAGTCGCTCCAGATGAGCTTCTGCAAAAGTTGTTCCATGCCTCTGTATCCGGAGCTTAACTGGAGCGAATGAGCGGGAAAGAAAATGAAATAAAAATGTTCACCCATGTTTTTCACTTAAAAAAGAACAAGATATCCTCTAACACACAGTAAAGCAGAGAAGGAAGGTGAAAATCCTCTGCGTCCTTCTGTAACCTATCATCAGAGCCCTCTCTCTAATCGTCACCATGAGGGCTAACAAGGGTTTCTATACTGGTGTGTTCAGGTCCCTCTCTCTAATCGTCACCATGGGGGCTAACAAGGGTTTCTATACTAGTGTGTCCAGGTTGATGAGACGGGCTTCTTCTCCTCTGTGTCGCTCTCTTCCTTTCCTCCTCCAGTGCTTCCCTCTTCTTCTCCTCCTCCTCCTCCTCCTCCGGTGCTTCCCTCTTATCCTCTTCCTCCAGTGATTCCCTCTTCTCCTCTTCCCCCTCCTGCTCCAGTGTTTCCCTCTTCCTCCTCCTGCTCTAGTGTTCCCCTCTCCTCCTCCACCTCCTCCTCCTCCTGCTCTAGTGTTTCCCTCTCCTCCTCTCCTCCAGTGTCTCCCTCCACCTGTGAGAGATCGCGGTTCAGATCCCACCTGTGAGATATTGGCGGTTCAGATCCCACCTGTGGGAGACCGTGGATCAGATCCCACCAGTGACATCCACATTGTTTGTACAGCACATTCTCATGACAATATGGCAGTACTGTTATCTCTGGCTCAGCACTCAGTCCCCATTGAGAGGAGCCAGGACGGGTGGTTCCCAGGACGCATCAGTCAGACTGTCACTTAGAGAGGGGTTAGAGAGGGTCAGTCTCCTCCTGAGGGGAGCAGTGGTGTTGGTTATTGTGCGAGGAGAGATATTCAGTCCTTTCTGGCATTCAATGTCAAAGAGGGAGAGAGGGCAGAGGTGGAATCAATCGAAACCACCTACTTTATTTTTACTTACTGTAACACCCATGTTGATTGTGTAATGGTGAATGCACCAATTTGTAAGTCGCTCTGGATAAGAGCGTCTGCTAAATGACTTAAATGTAAATGTAAATGTACACAGGGTCAGGAGGTCAGTGAGGAAGGACTGGTGTCTTCAGGTAATGGGGGGAGATTTGATTGACTCTATTCCTCAAAGGGTTTACCACACACACACACGCACGCACACACACACACACACACACACACACACACACACACACACACACACACACACACACACACACACACACACACACACACACACACACACACACACACACACACACACACACACACACACACACACACACACACACACACACACACACACACACACACACACACACTGGGCTGATCTGATATCCATCTACTGGCTGATTAAATGAAGGATGACTGTTGTGGGCCAATGAGGGGTCAGACAGTGGACACACATAGACAGTGGCCATGTTATTTCAACCTCGTTGACCCTGTCTGTAGTGGCCTCAGACTCCTTCATGATGGGGCTGATTGGTTGGTCCGTAGCAGACATGGGTTCAATTAGTACGGGTTTACATTTATACACTTATCTGTGCTTGATTGAGCTTGCCGGGCTCAAAGGAACCAAGGGAATAGTCCCAAAAGCGCATTGGAATAGTCCCAGCAGTCCAGACTGGATCAATCAAACAACCAACTCAAATGATTTGAAATAAATTAGATACTATTTGAACCCATGTCTGGTTGGAGGTGCTGGGGAGAATTCTACTGGGAGTGGATGGCTAACTAACTTTGCTTCTTTTTCCCGGCTGGACTCTATCTATCTATCTATCTATCTATCTATCTATCTATCTATCTATCTATCTATCTATCTATCTATCTATCTATCTATCTATCTATCTATCTATCTATCTATCTATCTATCTATCTATCTATCTATCTATCTATCTATCTATCTATCTATCTATCTATCTATCTATCTATCTATCTATCTATCTATCTATCTATCTATCTATCTATCTATCTATCTATCTATCTATCTATCTATCTATCTATCTATCTATCTATCTATCTATCTATCTATCTATCTATCTATCTATCTATCTATCTATCTATCTATCTATCTATCTATCTATCTATCTATCTATCTATCTATCTATCTATCTATCTATCTATCTATCTATCTATCTATCTATCTATCTATCTATCTATCTATCTATCTATCTATCTATCTATCTATCTATCTATCTATCTATCTATCTATTCAATTCAATTCAATTCAAGGGGCTTTATTGGCATGGGAAACATGTGTTAACATTGCCAAAGCAAGTGAGGTAGGTAATATACAAAAGTCAAATAAACAATAAAAATGAACAGTAAACATTACACATACAGAAGTTTCAAAACAATAAAGACATTACAAATGTCATATTATATATATGCAGTGTTGTAACAATGTACAAATGGTTAAAGCACACAAGTTAAAATAAATAAACATAAATATGGGTTGTATTTACAGTGGTGTTTGTTCTTCACTGGTTGCCCTTTTCTTGTGGCAACAGGTCACAAATCTTGCTGCTGTGATGGCACACTGTGGAATTTCACCCAGTAGATATGGGAGTTTATCAAAATTGGATTTGTTTTCGAATTCTTTGTGGATCTGTGTAATCTGAGGGAAATATGTCTCTCTAATATGGTCATACATTGGGCAGGAGGTTAGGAAGTGCAGCTCAGTTTCCACCTCATTTTGTGGGCAGTGTGCACATAGCCTGTCTTCTCTTGAGAGCCATGTCTGCCTACGGCGGCCTTTCTCAATAGCAAGGCTATGCTCACTGAGTCTGTACATAGTCAAAGCTTTCCTTAAGTTTGGGTCAGTCACAGTGGTCAGGTATTCTGCCACTGTGTACTCTCTGTTTAGGGCCAAATAGCATTCTAGTTTGCTCTGTTTTTTTGTTAATTCTTTCCAATGTGTCAAGTAATTATCTTTTTGTTTTCTCATGATTTGGTTGGGTCTAATTGTGCTGTTGTCCTGGGGCTCTGTGGTTTGTGGTTTTATCTATCTATCTATCTCTCTCTCTCTCTCTCTCTCTCTCTCTCTCTCTCTCTCTCTCTCTCTCTCTCTCTCTCTCTCTCTCTCTCTCTCTCTCTCTCTCTCTCTCTCTCTCTCTCTCTCTCTCTCTCTCTCTCAATTCAATTTCAATTCAATTCAATTCAAGGGGCTTTATTGGCATGGGAAACATGTGTTAACATTGCCAAAGCAAGTGAGGTAGGTAATATACAAAAGTCAAATAAACAATAAAAATGAACAGTAAACATTACACATACAGAAGTTTCAAAACAATAAAGACATTACAAATGTCATATTATATATATGCAGTGTTGTAACAATGTACAAATGGTTAAAGCACACAAGTTAAAATAAATAAACATAAATATGGGTTCTTTTTCCGTAGTGTATTTCTGTATTGTTTTAGTGATTCGCCATAGTGAAGGCGTAGACTCAGGTTTTCCGGGTCTCTATGTTTTTGGTTGGACAGGTTCCTCAATTTATTTCTTAGATTTTTGCATTCTTTATCAAACCATTTGTCATTGTTGTTCATTTTCTTCGGTTTTCTATTTGAGATTTTTAGATTTGATAGGGAAGCTGAGAGGTCAAATATACTGTTAAGATTTTCTACTGCCAAGTTTACACCTTCACTATTGCAGTGGAACATTTTACCCAGGAAGTTGTCTAAAAGGGATTGAATTTGCTGTTGCCTAATTGTTTTTTGGTAGGTTTCCAAACTGCATTCCTTCCATCTATAGCATTTCTTAATGTTACTCAGTTCCTTTGGCTTTGATGCCTCATGATTGAGTATTGCTCTGTTCAAGTAGACTGTGATTTTGCTGTGGTCTGATAGGGGTGTCAGTGGGCTGACTGTGAACGCTCTGAGAGACTCTGGGTTGAGGTCAGTGATAAAGTAGTCTACAGTGCTACTGCCAAGAGATGAGCTATAGGTGAACCTACCATAGGAGTCCCCTCGAAGCCTACCATTGACTATAGTCTCTCTCTCTCTCTCTCTCTCTCTCTCTCTCTCTGTCTCTCTCTCGCTCTCTCTCTCTGTCTCTCTCGCTCTCTCTGTCTCTCTCTCTCGCTCTCTCGCTCTCTCTCTCTCTCTCTCTCTCTCTCTCTCTCTCTCTCTCTCTCTCTCTCTCTCTGTGACTGGCTTCTTCCTCCATGGCAGTATAACAAACTACACATGTCTTATACAGGGTCGGGCCAATTAAAAAAAAATATATATTTAACCTGTATTTAAATAGTCAGTTAAGACAACATTTTTATTTACAATGACATCCTACCCCGGTCGAACCCTAGCGACACTTGGCCAATTGTGCACCACTCTATGGGACTGCCAATTACGGTCGGTAGTGATACAGCTTGTAATCAAACCAGGGTCTGTAGTGACACCTCTAGCACTGAGATGCAGTGGCTCAGACCGCTGCGCCACATCCTACATCTGTAGATCCTACATCCATTCAGGAAGTAAACTGAAATTCATATTCAATAATTGGAAGAAAATAAAACATATATTTTCAATGATTTCTCAATAAACTTAAAAGCAAATGCTATTTATTTCAAATGTTTTTGCACTTTTAAAATGTAAATTCTAATCACATACTGAATTGACAGCCTTCAATTCGAATTGACCCCAATCCTGGTTTGATAAGATCTGATCTGAGAAAGAGAGTGTGCAGACAGAGTTAATGGGTTCTCCTCTGCGTCAGTAAAGCTAATATTGACACTGACTTCACCGATGACCACTCCTAATGATAGTGATCCATGTGTGACCCTTCTACAGCCCCTCACACCAGACCTGGGTTAAAATAGCATCTGTTTACTTCAGAATACTTTAGTGTTTGGTTACTCCTGCCAGTAGTGTCAGGGAGGGACAGGGTTTGCTCTCTCAGTTCCATTGCACCAGACAAGCACAATCAAGGAAAGGTAAAGTATTTGAAGGAGTATAAATCCGATTTCAACCCATGGGTTTGGAATCCCAGCTCTCAGGGAACACCACGGTGTCCCAGAGCTGTTCTGAGGAAACACAGACACATTATGATGTAACATCCATGTCACCAATGATGATGCCATCTCATTAACCATTAGCTAGTCTGAGACATGGCTGTAGACTCATACGGATGTAGTATCTGAATTTGAGCCAGTTTGCAGCAGGAAAATAATCCTGCAGCGTCATAATATGCTAATTATTTTGTGAATTAGAATTAACATATATTTTTTTGTAGGGGTTGATAAGTGTTTTGTTATGGCAAATCAAGTCTGACATTTTTAAGTGGAAATTACAAAGCCTTTTTAAACCTCAAATACACTACAAGTTTGCATTTCCTGCTGTGGTGGACCTTTCTCAGCAACAAAAGAGTGATCAAACTAAGATCCTACATCTGTAGACTCATCTAAAGGTAAGTCTGGCTGTTACCCTGAGACATGACTGTAGACTCCTATAGTAGTGTAGAATACAGTAGAATATAGTAGAGTACAGCACAGTAGAATATAGTAGAGTACAGTACAGTACAGCATAGTAGATTATAGTAGAATAGAGTACAGTAGAATATAGTAGAGTACAGTACAGCACAGTAGAATATAGTAGAGTAGAGTACAGAACAGTAGATTATAGTAGAATAGAGTACAGTAGAATATAGTAGAGTACAGTACAGCACAGTAGAATATAGTAGAGTACAGTACAGCACAGTAGAATATAGTAGAGTAGAGTACAGAACAGAACAGTAGATTATAGTAGAATAGAGCACAGTAGAATATAGTAGAGTACAGTACAGTACAGCATAGTAGAATATAGTAGAGTACAGTACAGTAGAATATAGTAGAGTACAGTACAGTACAGCATAGTAGAATATAGTAGAGTACAGTACAGTAGAATATAGTACAGTACAGCATAGTAGAGTAGTGTACAGTACAGCAGAGTAGAGTAGGGGACTGAACTGGTTTAATTACTGAATGATCTAAGGGATCATCTCTCTCTCTCTCTCTCTCTCTCTCTCTCTCTCTCTCTCTCTCTCTCTCTCTCTCTCTCTCTCTCTCTCTCTCTCTCTCTCTCTCTCTCTCTCTCTCTCTCTCTCTCTCTCTCTCTCTCTCTCTCTCTCTCTCTCTCTCTGTCCGTCTAATGTGCTGTAGGATCTGTTTTGTGGTGGATATCTCTCTCACTCTAATCTCATTACCCATTATTCCCTGGGCTGTTCAGGCCTGATCAAGCCCTGGAGGCACAGAGCTCTATCATTGGCTGTCTGTCTTTGTCCATGTAGAAGTTTGTGTGAGTGTTTGTGAGTGTGAGTGTGCTTGTGCGCCTGTGTCTGTGTGTGTGTGTGTGTGTGTGTGTGTGTGTGTGTGTGTGTGTGTGTGTGTGTGTGTGTGTGTGTGTGTGTGTGTGTGTGTGTGTGTGCGCGCGCCTGTGTCCGCGTGTGTGTGTGTGTGTGTCCATGTGTATGACTGTTTGAAGTGTAAGAGAGGGGGAGAGGATAAATTACCACGTTAGTTTAGTAGGACAAGGGATCTACATGGTTGGAGAGACACAGCAACACCATCCCATGGTAGGACAAGGGAGCTCTACGTGGTTGGAGAGACACAGCAACACCATCCCATGGTAGGACAAGGGAGCTCTATGTGGTTGAAGAGACACAGCAACACTATCCCATGGCAGGACAAGGGAGCTCTATGTGGTTGGAGAGACACATCAACACTATCCCGTGGTAGGACAAGAGGGCTCTACGTGGTTGGAGAGACACAGTAAAACCCCCCATGGTAGGACAAGGGAGCTCTACGTGGTTGAAGAGACACAGAAACACTATCCCATGGTAGGACAAGAGGGCTCTACGTGGTTGGAGAGACACAGCAACACCATCCCATGGTAGGACAAGGGAGCTCTACGTGGTTGAAGAGACACAGCAACACTATCCCATGGTAGGACAAGGGAGCTCTACGTGGTTGAAGAGACACAGCAACACTATCCCATGGTAGGACAAGGGAGCTCTATGTGGTTGGAGAGACACATCAACACTATCCCATGGTAGGACAAGGGAGCTCTACGTGGTTGGAGAGACACAGCAACACTATCCCATGGTAGGAAAAGGGAGTTCTACGTGGTTGGAGAGACACAGCAACACTATCCCATGGTAGGACAAGGGAGCTCTACGTGGTTGGAGAGACACATCAACACTATCCCATGGTAGGACAAGGGAGCTCTACGTGGTTGGAGAGACACAGCAACACCATCCCATGGTAGGACAAGGGAGCTCTACGTGGTTGGACAGACACAGCAACACCATCCCATGGTAGGACAAGGGAGCTCTACGTGGTTGGAGAGACACAGCAACACTATCCCATGGTAGGACAAGGGAGCTCTACGTGGTTGGAGAGACACATCAACACCATCCCATGGTAGGACAAGGGAGCTCTACGTGGTTGGAGAGACACATCAACACTATCCCATGGTAGGACAAGGGAGCTCTACGTGGTTGGAGAGACACATCAACACTATCCCATGGTAGGACAAGGGAGCTCTACGTGGTTGGAGAGACACAGCAACACCATCCCATGGTAGGACAAGGGAGCTCTACGTGGTTGGACAGACACAGCAACACCATCCCATGGTAGGACAAGGGAGCTCTACATGGTTGGAGAGGCACAGCACCACCATCCCATGGTAGGACAAGGGAGCTCTACGTGGTTGGAGAGACACAGCAACACTATCCCATGGTAGGACAAGGGAGCTCTATGTGGTTGGAGAGACACAGCAACACCATCCCATGGTAGGACAAGGGAGCTCTACGTGGTTGGAGAGACACATCAACACTATCCCATGGTAGGACAAGGGAGCTCTACGTGGTTGGAGAGACACATCAACACTATCCCATGGTAGGACAAGGGATTACTTAGCAGGATAATAACGGTCTGGGCCTTTGAATGATCTTATTTTTTTTATATTTAATTTAACCTTTATTTAACTAGGAAAGTCAGTTATGAACCAATTCTTATTTACAATGACTGCCTACCCCGGCCAAACCCAGATGAGTTTGGGCCAATTGCGCACTGCCCAATGGGACTCCCAATCACGGCCAGATGTGATACAGCCTGGATTCAAACCAGGGACTGTAGTGACACCTCTTGCACTGAGCTGCAGGGCCTTAGACCGCTGCGCCACTCGGGAGACCCAGTTATTCTCCCAGTTGAGTTACTGTTTCATGATGACGACGAGATAATACGTCTGTTTATGATGCAGATTGAAATGAAATACAGATGAATATCATGTTGTGAAAATGAGGAAGACTGAGGGACAGGACTATATCAGTGGGAAGGCATCACATATTCTGACTGATCCGTTTTCAAACATGATCATGTTTAGACTGTAAATCTTCCATAGTCCTGAAAACATTGCATCATACTAGATATGTTCAACCCAACTCCCAAGACGCATGTTGTGTCTACTGGAGCCAAACCTTTCTGCTGAAGTCCTGGAGCCATATGCTGCAATACCTCCACAACAGTTAGCACATCAGTCCTCTGCAGTGAAGCAGCTGTCACATTAACAGTTAGTGAAGACACAGCCAGTTGACAGCAGATCCTGGAAGTGTCAGTCTCCAATTTAAGGATGCCCCCTGGGGCCATGGAACCAAACAAGACTCAGGAAGAGGAGGGATGCCCTCAGGGGCCATGGAACCAAACACGACTCAGGAGGAGGAGGGATGCCCTCAGGGGCCATGGAACCAAACAAGACTCAGAGGGGGAGGGATGCCCCCTGGGGCCATGGAACCAAACAAGACTCAGGAGGAGGAGGGATGCCCACAGGGGCCATGGAACCAAACAACACTCAGAGGAGGAGGGATGCCCTCAGGGGCCATGGAACCAAACAAGACTCAGGAGGAGGAGGGATGCCCTCAGGGGCCATGGAACCAAACAAGACTCAGGAGGAGGAGGGATGCCCTCAGGGGCCATGGAACCAAACAAGACTCAGAGGAGGAGGGATGCCCTCAGGGGCCATGGAACCAAACAATACTCAGAGGAGGAGGGATGCCCTCAGGGGCCATGGAACCAAACAAGACTCAGGAGGAAGAGGGATGCCCTCAGGGGCCATGGAACCAAACAAGATTCAGAGGAGGAGGGATGCCTTCAGGGGCCCTGGAAGCAAACAAGACTCAGGAGGAGGGATGCCCTCAGGGGCCATGGAACCAAACAAGACTTAGAGGAGGGATGCCTCAGGGGCCATGGAACCAAACAAGACTCAGAGGAGGAGGGATGCCCTCAGGGGCCATGGAACCAAACAAGACTCAGAGGAGGAGGGATGCCCTCAGGGGCCATGGAACCAAACAAGACTCAGGAGGAGGAGGGATGCCCCCTGGGGCCATGGAACCAAACAAGACTCAGGAGGAGGAGGGATGCACTCTTGGGCCATGGAACCAAACAAGACTCAGAGGAGGAGGGATGCCCTCAGGGGCCATGGAACCAAACAAGACTCAGGAGGAGGAGGGATGCCCTCAGGGGCCATGGAACCAAACAAGACTTAGAGGAGGAGGGATGCCCCCTGGGGCCATGGTACCAAACAAGACTCAGAGGAGGAGGGATGCCTTCAGGGGCCATGGAACCAAACAATACTCAGGAAGAGGAGGGATGCCCTCAGGGGCCATGGAACCAAACAAGACTCAGGAGGAGGAGGGATGCCTTCAGGGGCCATGGAAGCAAACAAGACTCAGGAGGAGGAGGGATGCCCTCAGGGGCCATGGAACCAAACAAGACTCAGGAGGAGGAGGGATGCCATCAGGGGCCATGGAACCAAACAAGACTCAGGAGGAGGAGGGATGCCTCCTGAGGCCAAGACTCAGGAGGCGGTGTGGAGTGTGTGTTTTGGAAAACTCAGCAGGGATGGTGGGTGAGTTCTAGTGGTTAACCAGGAAAACACTTTGAAACTTAGTCACCGTTCATTTCTTCAACAAAACATTCCTCTCACACTACTACACTACTGACGTAGCAACCAAAACACACACACACACACACACACACACACACACACACACACACACACACACACACACACACACACACACACACACACACACACACAC